>NW_028288586.1:4535000-4862500 GCF_059628265.1 Tinamus guttatus
CACATGAAGATGTTCTTTGTGCTATGATTTTCAAAGGTTCAAAGGCTGAGAAGGCTAAAGTTCGTAGAACAAGGTCTCAGAACTGTAGTATGCATACCACGTGGCCTGATTGGAAGGACTGCAAAGAAGGATGTGAATTTTTCAGAAACTATAGAGTCTGCATATTCAACAGGTAGCAGGTAGTGAAAATGAAAGGCGTGTTTATTCATGTATGACTTATTTCTGCTAATAAAAAAGTAAATTGCTTAATCTGCCTAAGCAGTAAAGCTATAGACCCCTACAAAGTTGCTTATCTAGTTAAAAAGCCAGTGGGGATAGAATGAGTTTCTTCTATAATCTTCTTAAAACCAATGCAGCAATAATAATTCAAACCGAAGTGTGTGTGCACGTTTTCTATTTAGACTGTTTAAGTTGTATTTTAAACTGTATCTTTACAAAAACTGCTTCAGTTTCAAAAATGCTTTTGTAATCTACCTGTGTGTTTGACATGGCTCTCAAAATCTGCATTTACAGTGCGCACACTTAAACTACACTTGTGATATCTTTACTTTGTCCTTTTTACTAATCCATGAGTGATCTCTAGATCAGTAAGGAAAGAAAGGGGAAAAAAAAAAAAAAGTGAGTCAGATTCTCCTTTTCTCCTTGAAAAGCTCTGGCATTATCTACTGAAATTCTGTCACTGAAAGCAAGTATTTTGTTGAGTAGAGGAACTAACAAAACATTGAGTCTCTTATGAATTTATGCTCTGTGTTTGCGTTTTCTGGTGCATGAACTTTGACTGAAGCTTTCCCAGTATTTGAAGTTTTGCTGACAGTTCTTCCATGTCATTTCCTTTGCGGGTCTAGCAAAGACTTGATCTCGTACTGCAGCCTTTGCCAAGGGGACTATTTGCATGGGAACTTCATCCTCTACCCGTTACCTAATTTCAAAATAGAAACTGGATTATCCTTAAGTTTTCCTCCTCTCTGTCAGGACTGAACAGGTCAACTGGTTAAAAAATGAAATGGTGCTTTGCTAGAATCATCACACCACCACACACCAAAGGCTCAAGTCTTGCCTTTCCTCCCACCCCCTCCCCAATACATGAACTGCCAGCTTAAAAAAAAAAAAAAAAAACTCTTGTCATTTTCCTGGTGTATCTGAAGATCTGAGCTCCTCTTTGCTTCTTATCCAGCCTCCATCCATCCACGCCTTCAGGCCCAGGAATGTCCTCTGACACTCAGCAGAGGAAACATGAAATTGCTTGTCTTATCTATGTATCTGAGTGATAACACAGGTAACTTCTCTTAAGTACCTCTGAAGTGCATTGCATTTTTCTTAACTTGATTTGTATTTTCACTCAATTTTCCCAATTCTCATTGGAAAATAAAAGCTTATATAACTGTCCTATCCCTTTTTTGAGTGCTCTCTTGGTGGTCCTAGTAAACTCATGAACCTTATCAAAATTTGACGGATAATAAAGCCTACACCTCTTCCTCCTCAGACTGGTGACCAAGGGGAGAAGATGCCGTGACTGCATTAACTGTGTTGAACTCCCGTGTGAGTAACGCATCTCACCAGTAACAGACAGCGGGGCATCCTTGGTCCCTAATCATGGGAAAAGCTTCCTGCACCGAAGCTTCTTTCTACCTTCGGAGCTTTGGAGAGCCTCTGTCTTCCAGAAATTCAGGACTTTTTTTTTTTCTTTTTTTTTTTCTTTTTTTAATCCTAAGGTCGGATGTCCCCCGTTCTGGGCATCCCGGGCTCCCCGCCCCCCCCGCGCCCCGGTCAGCAGCGAAGGCTGCGGAGCCGCTCGCTGGGGCAGCTGCCGCCTTCCCTGCGCATCCCCCCTTCCCTGCCTTCTCTGTCTTCCCACCTTGCTTCTTTTCCTTCCCGTTTCTTCTGCTCTTGTTTAAACGCGCCTGCTAACCGTTTGCGGCTTGCTTGACCCCTTACTGTTTTTTTCTTCTTTTAAAATCATTTCATCTTAAGAGCTTGGGTTTTGTGCCACGTGCTCTCCGCATCCCTGCTTGAGCAGGGGGTTGGATTAGATGATCTCCAGGGTCCCTTCCAACCTCAACCACTCTGTGATTCTGTGATCTAAAACAAACTTCTGACTTTTTTTTCTCCTCCCCCCTCTCTCCGGCAGATTTAGAAGCCTTATCCCTTGGAGTAAAGGGGCGGGCTGCAAATAAAGAAGGAAGACGCCCGGTAAGGTGTAGTCCGTGTCCTTCCAGCCCACGTTTCCAACGTGTCCGGCGGGGACGGAGCAGCCGCCGCGCTCCGCGTCGCGCCGTGTCCCTTGCCGGGAAGGGCCGCCCTGCTCCGCTTTGGGCAGCGCCGCGGCCGCGCAACCAGATTGTCCTCGTCCCTTTGCTGGCCCGTCCGGGGCCGCAAGGGGGACCTGCCCCGAGGCGGAGCGCGCAGAAAGCGCCTCCGCGCAGCGCACCGGGATTTAACCTGCGGGCGAGCCCCGTGGTGGCGCCGCCGCTGCTGCCGCCGGGACATCGGCCGCAGGTTGGAGAGGAGGCGGCCCCGCAGCGGCCCCATGGCCTCCGGCGCGGGCCGCCCCCCGCAGCCCGCGCTCCACGTGAGGATGTGCAAGAAGATCGCGCAGCTCACCAAGGTAGGGCCCCCCCGCCTTTGGGGGACTCCCCCCTGCCAGCAGGGAAGGGGTGTTCGCAATTAGCAGCCCTCATTAGAGCGCCCAGCTCCGCCGCGGTGGGCGGTGGTGATATCCAGCCCCAAGTGCTCGGGTTGGAGGTTATTTATTTGTCTTTTTAGAGGCTTTCAAGCAATTTTGTTGCAAGCGTGCTGCTAAATTTTGGTGCTAAAGTATAATGCTGCTTGTTACCATGTGCTTAGGATATGTGCAAATAGAGCTGTGTTAAATTGCCTCAGTGAAAGACAGGAGCTGGAGAAGAGGTAGAACTGAAGGATGTAGCAGGTTGCATTGAAACTTTTAGTGAGTTCTGGGTGATACTGATAAATATCATGAGGATCTTCAACATCGTGATCAGAAGCAAGAGAAAATGGGTAGCAGGTATCTCCTATACTATTCTTATGCTGCCCTTTAGTCACTGAGGGGAAAAAAGGCTATTTCCTAGCCCTGCTACTCCTGTAAAATACCAGCGTTTACATGTTCTGCAAGCTTCCCCACAATTCATAAAGGTATATAACCTCTCCCTCTTCATTAGAATTGAAAAAGCACCAACTGTACGTGTGGAATGAAGGTAACGTGATGGGAACGTAGGGTGGCTTACTGGTTCTAGGTGCTGTTATTCTCATGTAAGGAGAGTGTGGATCTGGTAACATATATAGAGAGGAATATTTATACAGGGGTTACTTATATATACTTATATATGCATATATTTACACTTATATATGTAGATGCTTAGACTGTATTTTTATATAATAATACTTGTATGCAATCTAATACTTTTTTTCCCATGAATGTGTGTATTACACTTTAACATACACTGTGATTCTGTAATAATTGTAAACTGTCCAAATGCACGTCAATTTTTTATTATTTCAAAAAGGACTATGTTTTAGCATTGAGTTCCGTACAAATTCTTAGAGAGAGGTGCTGCTTATTTGTTGATACCATTCCCAGTTCCTTTCACCCACAGTGAAATACACGTGAAGGATAACAGCAAATTAGAGTAAGATTTCCTGAACAGTCCCTTTGCTTTCTGTCTGTTCACTGTCTCTCTTTACCTTCACCCTCCAAGTCATTTTCTCATACTGAAATTATTTGTTTCATAGCATAGAAAGTTTGCTGAGTGAATGTGAGTTGATCCTTTAGTATCACTTCATTTTTTTCTCTTTTTATTAGAAAAGCAATAGCTGTGCTTCTATTTTTTGATAGCAGATTGCACTTCCCGGTAACAGGAACTGGAGGATCCCCCTCTCTCTCTTGCTGATGGATGACCCAATTTCTCAAGAGCAGTCTTAGCCTGCTAACGGGATCTGTGCAGGGAAGCTTGTGTTCAGCTTCTCAGCTCTGTGAATTCATTTTCTATAAAGATTATTGTGCTTTCCTTTATATATAAAGTGAAGATTATTTTTAAGGCCTCTCTATGCAACTTAATTTTGGGAAAAAGTATCATTCTCTTCTGAAAACATTATCTCAATTTATAAAGCTTCTCTTTGCATTGGGGAAAAAATTCTGAAAACTATTTTATCAACAAAAAGAGGAAAAAATTACTCCAATGCAAAATATCCTGGTGAAATTTTATTAAGGCCTTAATGAAGTTACATATTTTTCCCCCTTAACCTTATGATAAATTTCTGCTTATAAAAAGTTGGAGGAATAATTTACTTATTTTAAATATAATTCATCCTCTTGATACTGCTAAGTCATCTAAAATAAAGAATTTTTATACCTGAAGCTCAAAAAAATGCTTCTTAAAACAATCATCGTGTTGCAGAAAATGATTTATAAGAATCAATTTTCTTTAGAATAAAACCATGCTTATAGAGTACTCAGGGCAGTCTTAGAATTTTAATCACATGCTTTTCCTTTTAAACTCTGGGTAGGATAGTGCTATACTAGAAACAGACATCCATCCCAAAATTGAAAAAGCAAAATCTGATACCAGTTTTGTCCTGGGAACTTTCAGAAGTTCTTTTGAAACATCTCTTTCCTTGGCCATGTTGGAGTTGAGGTGATTATGGTAAACATTCCCTTAACTTTAAGTTGCCTGTAGCACTAGTCTTTCCTGACTGGAATCTAACACTGCTCTCTGTTCTCTAGCTACTTCCTGCTCAAATTTTTCAGTGGTGGGGAAATAATATTTTGTGAATGATCTAATGACTTTATCAACTTGGTATTATGCCAGAAGGAGAAATGAATGTAAAATGTTTAAATTAGATATAGGATACAGGGAATTGTATCCTGGCTCTCTACTACATAATCAGTAGTGACCTCCACTTCCTACCCTCAAAGTTGAGCAGTTTGCAAAGGCACCAACAGAAGAACCCAGCTGATCAGGCAGTAGCATCTTTGCATGAAGTGCTGGTAACATGATAAGACATGGGCTGGATAACTTATGTATTGCATACCACATATTTGTAGTTTCACAGTCCTGCTTTCTTCAGATAACATTGCATCTCTCTTCAGATGAACTATGCTTTGAGTTTTCAGAACAAAATTTGTAAGATTTATAAACTTACAGAAAATGAATCAGAAACATTCAGCTTGCGAATAGAAATGTCCATCTCTAGCTGTAACTCCCAGGTACAAATAATACAGCTCAGATGATATTTTTCTGCAACCCTAGTGTGTTCAGCTCAATAGGGACTTAAAGTTAGTGCATTTTCCTGGTGGTATCAGAATGCATGACTTTTTTACTCATAATTTAGTCTTCTCCATCAGAAATTTCAGCTTTGATGCACGAGACTTTGTGCTTGCAAATTCTTCATATTTCTGATCTATTTCTTTTCCTGTTTTAAATGCATGGGATTTTTACTTAGAAACTTAGGGCTCACTGCTGTCTTGTGTTATGCAGTTTTTAACCCCCACTGGGTATTGCATGATTTTCATGTGCTTATTGATTCTCGGGACAGTCCTTTTCACTTGAGATAGGATGAGAAATGCAAATGAACTCAGTGTTGCACAGAGTGAATCAGCTTTCATTTAAGAGGCATTTTTGGCAGGCTGGCAACAACCAGATATACTGCAGGCATTCATGATATTCAGGCATCTTTTTGAACATCTGCCTGTGGGACTCAAACCCAACCTGCTGCTCTGGACTTGAGTCTCTGGAAGGAGCCTAATTGGAATAACTAGAGTAGCAGGGAGAATGGTGATATTTGCAAGTGATCAGAGAGCTGTCTAAGTCACAAGATAGCCCTTTCATACTTTCCTTCCTTGGGAGAAATTCTTGGAGACCCACAGAGTATTAATGAGGGTAGATTGTTACCCTGAAACTCACTTTCCTTAGGGATCCATCTGGTTATTTGGGAGCTTTGTTGCAAGAAGCTGATTTTTAATTACGCTATTTCTGGTTAAGTAGATTATGTTAGTCATACAAGCGGCCTGGAACAAATTTTGTTTGTTTGTTGAAAACTATGGGTCTGAAGAGAGGAACTGTCAAGAGTGCTGACACAGGGAAAAGCCAATTGCTGATAAAACACTGTAAGATTTTATTTGTTGTTTATTTTTATTTTCTTTTTCATGAGAACTGAATGTCTCATAGGCACATGTATGCTCCTCTTCTAGAACAAGAAACACAAGCAGGTATTCTTTAATCACCGGTTGGAGTACCTGAAAATGTTGTATACTCCAGCTGCCTAATCCCCCTAGTCACCAGCTCAGTCAGCAGTATAGAAAAATATGAACATTATCAAATAAGCTTCAATGGGAAATCTGGCAGATAAGCAAAAAAGTTGCTCTCATTAGTTATTTGAAGAAAGATATCTTTATGCAAGTGTATAAGATATACTCTCATATTTAGTTCCATTAGCTCACCTTTACAGATGGAATCTTATAGAAGATTTAACAAGGGGCCTGGGATGTATATCAGAGTGTAGACTATTTAGTCCACTCCAGTGTTTTGCAGTATCGTTCTGTGCCAAATCTTTTAACTCTTTGTATTTTAGTGCCCAGAGGGAAAAAAAAAAAAAAAAAGTTTGGCAGTACTAGGATTTAATGTGTTTAAAATACAGTGGTTTGCTCTGGAAGTGCCTGTCAACTGTGCAACTGTTTGAGCACCTCGAACATCCACCCATCTTTATAGATGAAATATGTTGCCTTTTCATAAAATTTAAGCTAAGTTCCTTGATCTTATTTATTGTGATGCCTTAACAGTGCTCGATAATCAGTTCTTACGGTGCCTCAGCTGAAGTGCAGTTAGTTGTTGCTCTGCTTCAAGGCTTTTTTGATCTCAGTTCTCCAGAGAGGTATTCAGTATTCTACAGAAATGAACTGTAACAGCATAAAAACTAGGATTATGCTTTTGGAACAGCAGTGTTTTTCCCTGAGCAAGAAATATACTGATTTCCATATTTACAAAGGAAGAGATCTTTTTATAAAGGTGCTTACACTATGTCCTAAGAAGACTAACCAAATCAACCCCATGTATTTTACTTGGTTTTATAATTTTTATTTACAATTATCTTCTGGATATGAAAACTAGCATGGTTTTTGCCTATCAGTTGACAAAAAAAATGCAAATTAAGGTGAGGTCTCTCAACCTTATTGTCATAACTGTCTTCTCCTGGATCTTTATGTCAATGTGTTGTATCATGTTATTAACATTATGTTATTAAACTGGTCAAAAACACCATTAAAACCACTGTTCCTATTAGAAAGCATTCCAGAATCTCATTATCTAGATGGCTAAAAGTATATTTTTTTAAATCTATAGATCTTGCACTACCCATTTTAATTTTCTTGTACCTCGAATTAATTTACTGACTTCCTCCTACCCCCCCCCATCAGTTGTTATTTTGATGCATTTAGGTAATAATCATATCCTCTCTTAGCCTTTGCTGTACAAAGCTAAGCAAGCAAAATCTCCGATTTTGTCTCATAAGAATTCTGAGTATTCATTCCTTGCACCTCTTCTAATATGAACTCATCTTCCTTGGTCCTCATTGCAAGAATCATACACTAACATGGATTCCAGACAGCTAGCAAAGATCTTTGGGCAAGACTGAAAATGAGGAAGCACTGAAATAACACCTTTGAATTATGTGACTCTTCAACATTTGAAAGTATTTAAATATTTTGAAGAGTTAAGCCAGGATGTTTGGCAGTCTTTGGTTTTTATGGTTAGAAATCTTTTTGCCCCAAGCACACTGAAGATCAAGTTTGCCATGTTTGTATGTTGTATCTACTGTTCGGGATTCACATTCAAAAATGTTGCTGTAATACTTGCATACTCCAGTGTCACACCGTAGGTGAGTGCGTAATGGCAAAGAATCTCAGCTTTTCCCAGGTCTGCAGTCTAAACACTTTCTATATAATTTTAGCTTTAAGCTGCTCTCTTCAAAGTTACAAATAGTGATGAATATTCAAAATATATTGCTTTTCCTGTGGGTGTTCTTGGGATTTTTATGTATTAGAATTACCTTTTTGCTATACAGATTTTTACAGCAACTTCACTGACTCTACAGAAATCAGACTGCTGTAATAATCGACAACTAAAAGCTACTTTAGTAATGGGAATTATGGACCAAATTCAAAGCACTCTTTCAAGGTACTTTTACTTACTGTTTTTATATAAAAGGTCATTTTTATCAATATGTGTATTACAGGGAAAATTTAATTAAACAGTGATGTATTAGTTGCACAGAAGAAAATTGCTTGATTTTAGCCTTTCAATATTCTAGTTTTTCATCACTACTCTACAAAAGTATGGTTTTAAGTGACTTTATAGACTGTATACCTCCCTGCTAACAATTTCTTAAGTGATGTAACGATGGCAACATTTTACAATGGAGAAAATACCCCAATTAATTAGAAGTCAGTACTCAGAAATTAGCTCAGTTAGCTTAAGATATTCTTAGTCTCTTAAATATTCCAGAGCCGTGAATTTAGATTTCTAAACATGCTGTTGTGTTATATATGGTGCACGAAATATTTATATCGGTGCAGCATTTTGTTCCTTTTCCCTATTTCATGATGAAGTTATGTCTTCATTAGGTGTTTACATTTTATTAATAGAACTGTTGCACCGAAGTAGAAGTACAAGTTTCCATGAGTGTAGCGAGATCTTTATCATGTTAGCAGTCTTGCTATAAAATGCGCTTTTACTTAGGCACATACAACCAAACAGGCTGCTTCTATAGGGTGCTGAAGGACACTTAGGGAGTGGTGGGTCCTCAGCCCTTGGCCTGTACTTTTCATAGCAACAGGTAGGAATGTGATTTTTTATTTATTTATTTATTTTTTTCTTCCCCCTGCTTGTGCTGAAAGCCATTAGGAACCAGGATGTGAATATTTTTAGACCTGTGCCAAGGCTGAGATAATTTATCCTGCCCCTCAGCAGTGCATGTTAATCAGGCTTGGCTTTGGTGATTCAAACTTGGTGTTTTACTTTCTGTACATTCACTTGTTCTGCTACCACCTGAGCCTTTAGGAGACATCACATAACCTTATTTTTCAGGAAACTTTACCCTTTTTTTTTAAGGAAGATCACACCTTTTTGATGTAGTTGTCACTCAGAATTTGTATGACTTTTACCTTCAGACATTTAAACACAGTTTTAACTTAGAGCATACATGTAGTTCCAGTGTATCACTGAGTCGGTTCTTATGTTTCAGTACACTCTTACGCCTGGCTGTTTTTCAAGCTCAGGGTTTGAGACATTGAGTGCTGTATGTCTGTTTGTTCTTTTAGGCAGAGTGATTTTTTTCTTTCGCTGTTGTTTTTGGGTGTACGTGCCATGCAGGTTACAGGCTGGCATGCAGTCCTTCTTGCTGCATTTTAGCAGCTGTGCAGGTTTGCAGCACTGCATACACAAGCATGACCACATCCAGCTATATCATTCATACTTGTTTCTGCTTGTAACAGTTCCAATAACTTATCTGGGCAATACAGGCAACATACTACAAGAACTCAGCAACTAGACATCTACAGGACATGTTGCTAAATCTTTACTTTCAGCTAAAAGTTTTAGAAGTAAATGAGTGTCTTCTGTTCAGACTCCAATATTGTCTCACCACTGCTTGTTTTTACATATAGACTGCGCAAGTCCAAATTGCCCCCCTGTCCTCCTCCCCCAACAATTTGTTAAATATGAACCAAACATATGGCTGAATTTTCAGTGGAATACATGGAAATAAGGCCTTTCAGTTTTTTCTACTGACAGAGTTGTTGCTTTCACTTCTCTACTAAAACTCACCTACACTACAATGACTTAAAACAGACAGAAGATATCGATACAAGTGTGACTTTTCTTCAAGAAATCTTTGATTTCCTGCATATTAGCTATCTGAAACAGTTTTATAAGATGGAGCTGAACTCATCAAAGAATGTAAAAGTCAGACATTTAGAAAGAAGTTAGAAATCTTAGACCTCAGCAAGAACTTCCCCAAGTTCAAGATATTATATAGGGTGAATAGAAAATCTGATTACTTGGTCTTAATTCTGCATGCCCACATACACACATAAATACACAAAGTGCATTTTCTTTATCAATGAATAAGCATTCTCTTTATCCATGAATAAGCATAACCTTTTCAGTGTTTTCATATAGTCCTGTGTAATTTTTAATAGATAGAAATTTTTAGCTAATTTCAATTTTACTGAAAAATAATTTGATCCTCTGTGACAGCATTTGAATACAAATTAATCTTATTAAATACACTCTGGTTCAATTTGAATCACACAACTGTAACAAAGAAATAAAAGCATATCTCATTTAAATGGCCTACTAACTGATATTTATTCCATTTTGCAATTATGCACAAAATATACAAAAAAAAAAAAGCCTTTGCAATTTAGCTTTTGCAAAATGATTTCAAAATTTAGTTAAGAGTTTGGACTGCTAAGATGTAACGCAATTCAAAAACTGTAAACAAAAGGTTCGTAACCCGTCAGATTGTAGGGAGGCAGATGCTACAAAGATCTGGGTTAGAGCTCGCCTTATTTCACATATTAATTAATGATGTGGAAGGAAAAATGAACAACATTAAAATTCATAGATGATACTAATTCAAAGGGAATCATAAGCACCTAAACACCTCCTCGGAAAGGAGGAAAAAATGAATATAGATGGCAGGGAGGAGAGGGGAAAGGACTGTCCGTTTGAAGAAAGACTGGCTTTTTCCAAAAATATAAGAACAGAGAGAAAAAATACCCTGAAAATGAATCATGGGGACAAGCATAGAAAACTGTTAGTCTTGATTAAAATCCAGAGGATCAAAACAAATTACTCTTCAATAGTTAATGAGGAAATCCTTCATTAAAGTAGATAATCATAATAGCTTAATGCCCAATATTTGTTTTGTTTTTTAAAATGTTTCTAAGACAACACTAAGTGGCTATACTGAAATTAAGGCAATAGGAAGTGAAGAAGACAGAATACAAATGAGTCCTTTCCTGTGAGAATTCAAACCTGTTTCTTCTCGTCAAAGTATGGCACTTTTCCCCAGATCTGTGTAGGAAAGCACAGCTGGAAAATTATATATGTAGAAGAAATATCAACCACCAACCCATCCATTAAATATCTGGAATAATTAATTACACCCATTGTATTAGAAACTTGTGTTGGGAAGGGAGAAAAATGCTCTTTGGAGGCATTCGGATGACTAATCTAGATGAGACATGTATGATGAAATGCCTGGTGGTCAGTGAGATGGATGCATAGAAAAGATGCTCCTGAGGATGAAGAAATACATAGGGTTTTCCTCATTGTTTCTTTGTGGTAATTACTACTAGTCTCGTCTGACCTCCTTCTCTAGTACTTATGTTTCAGAACAGTCATGGAGTTTCCTTGTCAAAATCAGAGGAGTCTTTAATATTTCCATGGTCTGGAAATATCAGAAAATCTATTTCCTGAGATGCCAAAGATGCACTGCATGTACCCAGAGTAATAGCAGAAGGATTTCTGGCCTGAGGAGGCCAAAGAGGGGATAAAAGGACTTAAACTGAGTAGACTTTATGGAGTAGTCGCAGATGACATCTGCCTTCAGCAACGCACACACGGGCTGTGGGCTGCATGTGAGCTTCCCAGCAGAAGAATCCTGCTCTAGATTTAACTTCTGTGATTCTACAGTCTAATTCTGCTTTTTTAAAAATTTTGAGATACTGCGTTGGTGCATTTTTTACCACTTTTTCTGGTTGTGTAAACATTCTTGCAAATATATTTTTGCTTTAGAGAGTGAACTTTTACAGAGACCTGTCCACTTAGAGACTACAAATACAAATAAGGGACAGATGAATATCTCTTTAGTGAAATATAAACCAGGGCTAATTTTGTATTTGGTTGCAAATAGATCATGTGCAATATCTATATCCAGTATGCTAAGGTTTTATTTTTTTTTATGTTCAGTATTCATTCACCATGCTAGATTTAAAAAAAAAAAAAGGGGGGGGGGAAGTAAAACATAGAAAAAAAAGAACAAAGGTATCTCACTTACTTGTATAAAGTTTAAATTAAGAGGCAAAAAACAAGGGAGGGGTAAAAGGAAGCAAGAGACATGCCGAAAGAGAAGAAAGAGAATAGTAATCTGGACATTTTATGCTTATTCTTTCTGGATACATTAAATCATAAAATACGTCACAATACTAAAATATAATTCATGGCACATGTAGACAAGAGGTCTTTCATCCTCATTCCTCAGCTAATGAAAAATACAAATAACATGGACAAGCTGGGGCGTTGAGGAGGGAGCGACGCTGCGCGGTGAGCTCCTGACCCAGAGGCACCCTCGCAGTCTAGACACAGGCAGTTTTCCTGCGGGGCCGTTGGCTCTTCCTGTGCTGTCCTCTCATCCAAAAGGGCGTTTTAACTTTGTTGAAGCTGTAGATGAAAGGATTTAGGTTGACTGTGCATGGAAGGAGAATACCCAGACGCAGAAGCCCTGCTTGGCGCGCAGGGTAGGATGCGTTCTGGCGCGGCCCACACGCGCTGCAGCCCTCCTGCAGCCCAGGAGCTGCCAAGGGCAGGGAAGAGCGTCCAGGGCCGCCAGCTCGGCGTCTGGGCGCGCGGCTGGGAGCTGCTGGCGCCCGTGCCCTCTGGAGCCTGTTTGCTACATGATGCTGGGTCACCCGAGCTGGCTCTCCGACGAGCTCGCATCCGCGGAGCTCACTGCGTCCCAATTATAGCTTCTAAATTTAAAAGCACACATAGGTTTTGGAGAGAGGCCACCACTGAGAGCTACAGCTGAGTCCCCACCTCTGAGCTTGCAAACTCCGCTGAGTGTAAGGTAGCCCTGAACTCTCTGTGTCTCTGACTTTGACCTCTTATCCGTTCACCTTCTGCATGGATACACAGAAGTTTGAGGTCAAGAAATTTTCTCAAAATACCCTTAATAACTTGCTGACTGTTTGAGACAAATTGTGTTTGTTTTGTTTTATAAGTGAAAGGCAATATCATTATGATTTGTGTTGATTCAAGGTATCTTTAGTGCACAGGGATGAGTGAGCCCTGAACTTGGTATTTCTTACCAAAAGAATTGTGTTTTATAGCATTTTTATCTTTAGTGATATGGTAATAACATATGCAGTCTGAAGACTCACAGAATGAATTTTGGATGTTCTTCTTTACAACTCCAGCTTTTGAAAACAAAGCTGTTCAAACCAGAGCTGAACTTTTACTTCAAAGGAAAATAAGTTTCTTTAGTTGGTGCTTTTGTGAGGTGCTGCAACCTTCTATTTTAGAAGACTAAAAACATAAGCCAAATAAAAAAGCTATTTAATAATACATAAAATACAGAACTTTTTGTGATGTTAAAGATATTCTTTAGTTTTAATTTTAGGTTCTGAAACATTTCTGAATACTTGGGTGACGATATTCTGTCATACAAGCACGTAAATGGGTAGCATGAGTAGTCATTGGAACTACCTGAGTGCATTTTTTTTTTTTCTTGTGCTTTCAGGAAGCCCTAGAAGACCCAAGGGAAGATTTGAGGCTTTTCTTAAGGTCGCTAACCATATATTACAGTTCATATATTATCATTCAGTTAAATGAAGCATAGGGGCCCTGTTGTAAATCTGACTTGGCACCATAGCTAACCATTGCCTAGACAGTCTGTCCCTTCTTCAGAGTTAGAACGGACAAGGTATCCCTGTGAGTTCTTACTAGAGTATTAATTTGACAATTGTGCGAGCCGGTTTTATTTTCTAGTGTGTATAGTTATGGTAACAGAGGAGAGTAGTGTATACACAGCCATTTCTGTCACAAAGTGAGTTTTCTCCTCGTAATTTTGTTGTCATTTCTCTTAAAAGAGACCATTTCAAGGCAGACAATTTCTCGTGCTTCCTTTGGAAGTGTATAAAGTTCCTAGAAACAAACTCGGCTGCTCCCGAGGGTGAGATACTACTGCTACCAGGTAAACAGCGGTGAGTGGCCCCCTGGTCTCTGTCACCTGTAGCAAGTAGTTAGCAAGGGGGACCCGTCACCTCCCCTGCTTTGCTTAGGGTGCTCTCGGGTGTACCCTGCTCAGCGCCCCCCTCCAGAGCCTTTTGGCTTAGTCTGAAGTCTGCACTATCACTCCCTTCTTTTTCCTGTTAGTTATCCCATGGAATGAGGGCCTGTTCTCATGGTGTTTCTTTTAGCCCTTTCTTCATCAGGAAGGATTTGATTCATTACATCTGCCCACTAGCCCGGGCCTGGAAGAAGAAGTTTTTTGCTTTTTTCCGATTCTTTTTATCAGCAACATTCCTCTCTGTACTGAGGCTCCGTAGCCTCAGTTCTTATTCAGCCAATGAAGCAACTTGCTAGAGCAGTTTGTTCATAATGGCAAGAACAGAGTTGGTTAAATCCGCTGCTAGAAAGCAGATCAGTCTTTTTCAGGGTGAATCCTTTAGGTTTGTCTTCATTGACCAGGTTCAATTGATTTTTGTTTGCTTGTTTGTTTTGTTATTTTGCATCACCATGAAAAAGCTGGAAGGAAATAAGATACCATTTAGATTTAGGGCACTGAGAAGATAAAACAGGACTGAGACAATGTATTCATATTCACAGCACTGCTAATTCCCCAGTGCGTGCTGTGCAACAGTGTTTCTGCCGACCTGCCATACAGTTCAGCTGCTGGAAAATCAGTGTGTTCCCAAATGCACATAGAGCTCAGGAGAGCTCTAAGGAGGCAGTAACCAGCGTGTTGTGCTGAATAACTCAAGCAGTGATATCACTTCCTTTATATTAAGGCAGCTCTCTGTGCTGTTCAACTGTTTTGAGTTTGCAAGTTGCTAAAAAGCAGTTTTAGAGCTGCTTTTAAAAAGCCTTTTATGAGCACAACAGGGGAGAGGTTTATACCATGTTATCCAGCAAAATATATACTCCACAAGGTACAGGGCCTGAAATTGCTTTTCAGTGTTTTTCCTTCCAGCAGAAAGCAGGTAAAGTCCCAGACTAATTTCACATGACTTAAGTCTTTTAAATGAAGTACTTGGGATAGGAATATTGTAGCCCTGGAGGTTTATATTATATAAGGAATGCATGAGGGACCTAAATTTTAGGGGCAGTGAGCAGAAATCCTTTGAAAAGTAAATCTCTTGAGACTTTTACTGAGGAATCAAATTCAGCAGTCAACTCTGAAGATTAAGAACTTGCATTTTCAAGTCAAAATTCTTCATTGTGGTTCTACCTACTGTTGAATGAAAGCACAGGAATAATTGGCAGAGCAGGGAAGTGAGTTTCTGCAAGTACTGTAGATAACTCACCTAAGATTTTGGTGATAACTATTAACGTAGAGGCTCTGCAGTGCAGTCTAATGATCAGTGCAATTTGGGAAGTTCCTATCTATAGTGAAGTCAGAGTTGAGACACTCGCAGTTTCCACTGGCAGACTGGGTACAACATAACGCAAGACAGGCAGTGCTGATACACTAGATAAATTCATCAAGAGTGGAAATTTTTGAATCATGAAAGCCTACTAGTTCTGCTAAGTTCTACTAATGTATTTGCATCTTGTTAATGGTACGAAACAAAGAGATTTTGTCGGTATCATTGGACCCAGCGAACTGAAGTGTTGCCTAAACTAATGATTGCCCATTCCAAGCCTATAGGGAAAATTAATCCTTCTCCTTGTAGTTTTTATGACTATTTTTATGGCGTGAATATTTAAAGGGGGATCACAGAATGATCTGAGTTAGAATTTTTGGAGAGAGGGAATCCACTTAGTATCCTGAAACTATCTCTGTTCAAAAGAAAAATAGTTAAAAATAACAGAGGATAGTTATCAGGATGTAATCTGAGTCCAAAGTATATACAAATCTAAATGTACACTTTGTGTCTTCTGGAACATGATGATGTTATTCTCTTTCATGTATTAATCCACGAGCCTACCCAGACTGTTCCGCATTTGTGAGCTCTTCAAGGCTTCTATATCTGTTTCATTACTACCAGGACTGGAGTGGAGTTTATGCAAGATGTATTTCTGTGTTTGCTTTTATTTATGGATGACTGAAATTCAATATGTTGCTCAGTACATAAATAGCGTAGATGTAGCTGAGCAAACTCAAGGACTCTGAAGACATCCTGAGGGAGTAGCAGGCTGCAGACTTGTGACATTTAAGTGTGGTTTTAGGCTTGTTGGTCTCTTAATTGAGACCTTCCCTGAGGAAGGACTGAATTCTAGTAAAATCAAAACATTGGCTGTAATCTCCTTTCTAGGTTTATATATTTAAGACTATTGTTTTCTCAAATAATGTCTAAGAATGTTTCCATTAACCTCTCTGGACTCAGGCCCTGCTCATAATAGCTGTTGTAGGTTTTATGTAATTTCCAGACCTGCTTTTGTAGAAGGATAAGCTATATAGGGGGGGGAGTGGAGGAAAACCTCCATGTATAAGTTAATGATCGGAGTATTATTGTTCTTGAATTAGATACCTATGTCCTTTCATACTACAATTTCGTATGAATGTGATTAGTGGAAAGTCTGTCGGGGATTCGGTAATACCCTAAGTGACCTGGTCTGAAAAGATGTCTTGTATCATAAAGGATAGCCCTATCTTTTAGAGAAAATGGATGGAAAATATCTATATATCAGTTTCTCTTATGTGTGTTGGCAGATGCACAGTTCAGTGTTAATTTTGAGCTATCTGTGAAAAAGATTACCCGCTAGCAAATTCATCTTGCTTGGCCCTTTCTGGTATCTAGTTACACCAATAAATCTGTCCATATATACACGGATAGATAGCTTAAAACATCACAGGAGATTTTGAATGCACAAAAATTACTGCTTAAGACTTACTAGGGTTGATGGTATGAATGGCTTGAACATATGTAATAATATGAAATAAAAATAAAGATATATTTTATATAAAAAGTAGTTACAAACTAATCCTGCTTCCATACCCACTGACCTTAATAGAAACTGGATTAGGCACCATATCAAGGCAAGTTCTATTTTTGGAGTTCTATATAACTACCTTGTAGTTCAGCATGGACCTGTACTGGTTTAGACCATGAGTCCTTCATTGTGGGCTACAGTGAGCTTTCTTGATGATAGTAATGTGTGCTTGTACAGCAGCTTCTGTGAGAGGGCATCAGTACTAGCTGAAGGCTTCTTGGGGTTATAATTTCTATGAAAGTCATGAGAATTATTATTATTACGCATTTTATTAAATTTCAAAAAGTTCAGGCTCATTGTTTTAAAAAGTTGCTTGTTGTCACAGAGGCTCTCCCCGAATCCACTAAAGCTGAATCTCGAAGATAAATAGGCATTACAGAAGTGCATTAGAAAGCTTTATTTGAACCCACTCAAAAGGGGCTTTCACTGGAGCAGCAGCTATCACGAAATACTGACCAAAACCTGACTCACCTGCCCTGCAGTTGGGGTGCACCTAATGGTGCCTCCTCAGTGGTGTTTTAGCTCCAGTCAGGAGTGCACAGTTTTACCCTTCTTATGAACTTTGCTTTCATTCACATCACCAATCAGAGTGATTTTGGTCCATGTGAGCGTGGTGTCAGGTCCTCAGGATCTCAGGTTTCGTTCTACAGATTTACCTCTGCTCATCCCTTGCTAAAGGCCAAGTGGCAGATGGTGCTGCTGCACTGAAGCCTAAATACAGAGGGAGTCTGGCAGCTACAAAAGGTAGCATTTTGTTCCTGGTATTCAGAGGTCAGACTAGGTGTATGAAGTGATGATTTGCCAGAAGTAAAAACAGAAATTGCTGAGAAAATCTGAAAAGAATATGCTTCTCACAGTGTCCTCTTTCTCTGTAAGGTTTTGCAATTTATAATTGTCCCATATGTTGCTATTGGAGAAAAAAAAAGGCAACAAAATTTAACTGTAATAATTCTCCTAATAAAGCATTTAAGACCTTGATAAATTCCTAAATTCTTAATGCCACCAGTTATCAGACACTATAATTTCCCATTCTTTTTCTTGAATTATAGGTGATATATGCTCTGAACACTAAGAATGATGAACATGAGGCTAATATACAGGCTCTGAAAGATGCACATGAAGAAGAAATTCAGCACATTCGTGCTGAGACAAGGAAAACAATCCTGCAGTATAAATGCAAAGCTGAAGAAGAACAGTTGCTTAGAAAGCGTATCCAAGTCCTTGAAGATGCAGTAGACCAACACAAGAGACTAAAAGAAGAAGCCCTAGCAGAGTTAACCCTGTTCAAGAAGCAGCTGAAAGAAAAAGAGCTGAGAATGGATGTAAAACAAGCAGAGATGATCCTTTCCACAGACACAGTGGATACCAATGCAGACTTTGAAAATAAACTCTTACATTTATATCAGCAGCATGAGGGCCTGTTAGATGAATGCAAAGCAACCAGGGAGAACTCGGATACACGAGAGATTTTAGATGAAAAACACAGTGTGGAAGGACAAGCTCTGATTAACGAGATGGAAAGCCTGAAGAGTGAGAACCAGAGAGTCACAGAAGAGTGTACACAGAAAACCAGCCAACTGCAAGGCTCCTATGAGACAGAAAAAGAGACTTTACAAAAAGCTATGCAGCAATCCATGGCAGAGCAGCAGAAGAATTGTCAACAAAGAGAATTGGAGCAAAGGAAGAGCTTAGAGGCTCAGGAAGTTTTTTTGCTGCAGCAGGTAAAGAAACTGGAGGTAGACATGGAGGAGAAAGCCTGGAAGGTAAATGAGAGGAAGAAACACTCTCAGAAGATGAAAGAAAGAGTACAGGTAGGGTATGAAATTGTGATCCCTATCTGTGCCTAGTAAAGTACAAATTATCACTTCTATAAAATTCAGGGGGGAAGGTCTTTTAATTGCTCAAGTCAAATGCTTTGTAAGAACTAAAACAGTTTAAGAGGCTTAGAAGAGAAAAAGGAAGAATATAGCACTGGGGAGTTTTTAAAGACTGAGTTAAGCTGATTAGTAACTCATTAGGAGAACTCTTTGAACAGTAGACTTCCTATTCCCTGAAGGAGGTAAAGCTTTTTCTGCACGGAACTAAAGAGAACAGTAAGCAGGCACTAATGGTAGCAGAGGATGTGCACAGGGTAGGTGTCTTTCTGCGCTGTGGATCTCACCTCTCCGTGCACTGATGAAATCAGGGTCAGGTAAGAGGCCAGGCAGTGAGCTGGAGGGTTAGAAATCAAGTGCTTTATCTTGCATGATTCTGAGAGCAGTAGCTCATAGCAAGTGCCATTCAGCAGTGTCCTGTAAACGTGAAGCTTTGTGTGCCAAATCGTGGGGGTGCGCTGAATCAGTCAGGCCTTACTTGGTGCTTTAGCTCATACATTTGCAGTACATCATGTGCCAGGCACTGCTGTCAGCGCTGGCAGGTCACGGGCAACCTGCCAACCGGGTGCATGTGGTACATAAGGACATGACATAAGGTCATCAATGGGGAGACACTGGGGAGCTGTGCTGAAGCTGAAGCACCCAGCCATGCTCCACACTCAGCCGAGTTCCGTGTCCCTATATGTCCATATGACACCGTAGCTCCTTCCTATCACATAAGCTCACCTTAGATCTGGCCCCAGAATTGAACATGTTGTCCCCAGCACCACCCAGGCACTGCTCTCTCCCTGCATTGGTCTGTAGCCTGCGGACTCCATGGCAGAGATGCAGATAAGCCCCCTCTTCTCTGCCTGGGGGAAGTCTGTAAAATATGTTTCTATAAGGAAAAGTGTCCCGGCTGTATGGAGGTGATGGGGAGAGGGAAAAGTAAAACCTGATTTCTTGTGGGTTCTTTGTCTTGGATTCAGGAGAAATGAAGGATGGGTGCATGGAAATTCCTGCAGGTTAATTTACTGTTTCTACTTTATCATGTGAGAAATGCAGTGTTTTGGGGATTATACAGTTTAAAAGAAAATAGAAAGTGGAAATAACAATGTTGTCTCTTTAGAAATATAGTTTCTGAATTCAGTGTCAGATAGATTAAAATTAAAATTGTTTTCTGAGGGACATATGTTCAACTATTATAAAATTTAGATCCTCAGAATCAGTGGAATGATGCTGGTTTACACTCCAGCTGAAAATATTACCTTGACTCTTTAAAGAGATGCTCTCAGACTGGATTAAATCTGGAGGAAATAAGAATTCAGGTATTTTTCTATGCTTTTCTAATTAAAAAGCAAAAAGCTTCTTCGTTTGATGCCATCATTAAATATTACATTTTTTTTCATAATTCCATGGACAATGACCAACAGGAAAGGATAAACATTTCTTTAATCATTAATAGCTCTGATCATTAGTAACACTATCAAGAAAAGCTATTAATATGCATGAGAGATAAAAGGGCTGGTATTTAAGCAAGATTAATTTTCTTTTTTCCTTGGTGTTTGCCAAGTGGTTAGAGACCCTTAGATGAAACATTTCACCTTTAGATGAGTACATTTGTTATTACTATATGTATTACTATGAAATAGAGCATGTAAAGGATGACAAGCCATTTTCAAAAAGTCTGATCCATGCATTCTAGCTTTAGAAGAATTTTGGAATATGGCAGAAGTAAAAGTCAAGCAAGCTTACCTTGAAGTTTTCAGTTATAGACAACGTCAGATAGGAGTTGGGTTTGACCCACAAGGCTTTATCCGGATAACATTAATATAAGAACAAATAGAAATTTTGTCCAGGTCGGTGTTGCAGTGCTCTTGGAGACTGAGACCTTAGCCCCTGAAATAGAACAGTAATTATGGCCAGGGATAATTTAACACAGAAGAGAAAAAGAGTCTTTTAAATTAGCTCTGTAGGCAACAGATTCATATCATTGAATTGCACTGAGAAAGAAAATGACCATTTACTGCAGAAGACAAGAAAAAGAACATAAGTAATATACAGAAGAGTAATGCCATGCATATTTTGAGATTTGGAAATATAGCTTAATTCTCAGATCAAAATGTATAATGAAAAAAAAGAAATGGAGGAAGAGCTAAATGTAGCCAAAGACTGAAGAAGAAAGTCCTGCAAAAGGCAGGTAAGATGCTCATTAATGTCATTCTGAAGTATTTCCCATGTCATTCATACTAGAAATTCCACAAGTTATTTATGCTCTTTTAAATGCAAATTTTGCTATTATGGAAGGGATGGGAGCTATATTGAATTCCCAGAACAAAGCCATTAATGAGGTAGATGAACTGAAGAGTCAAATAATAGAGCTGCAGCAAAAGACTTCTATCGAACAGATCCAAAGCAAGAGACACTGTAGAGACATGTAGGGGCTTAAACAGATATTTTGCTCTCAAACATCCATAGGGAAGACATGCCAGAGTCCTATATCAGTGTCATTTTATTCTGCCTTTGGGTCATTCTATAGAAGTCAGTCTTGTAAGATTCACAGACCACACGCCTCACCCGGTTTGATTCTCACTCATAAATTCAATACATGAGTTACTGCAATGACAGCAAGAAAACTGCAAACATGCTCACAATACAGTTGTGGTAGCTTAGGGCAAGCTGTTTAAATTCTTCTATCACCAAGCCCTTTTAGAGAAGAAGGTCCAACACCAGCTTTTGCTCTTGGGAACAAGCTGACATGATTTATTTATTTATTTATTTATTTCTAAATATGGAAGATAGTTCTATTCTCTTGAAAGACATAACAGAAATAATACCAAGAATAAACTTGATACAGTGAGGAATGTTCCGAGTGGTCCTTCCGCATCTCCTCTTAATCAATTTTCAAGCCCAGACTATTTGCTGTATTGTTCTCCTAGAAGATTCTTATGCTAGCATTCTGGAAAATTAGACCTGGCATTAGTGACCTAATAAAACCCAGATTTGTCCTGCACTTTTTCACAGAAGTGAGGTTTTCCTTAAAGGAAGCCTCCATGGTTGGGAGTGAGTCACTACCCACAACTAAACTGAAACAGTAAAACAAAAAAACTCGTCTGCAGAAGAGGCAAACAACCCTGGCTCGTTACAGTTCACATTGGCAACTGAAATAAAGGCAGTATTTTTCAGTGGAGCATATCCTCCTAAATGGTATATTCCCTGCAAAACAGATTACTAGGAGCCCTGAATTCTACTGTGGTTTTGTCATAAATAAATAGACAGTGTTTTACAGCCTGCTGAAGCTGTAGCTACTGAAAACACAACATGAATAAAAGACATAAGGGATTTGAAAAAGCAAGCATTAGTCCCAGGAGGAGAAAATACACCTGAAAGGACAACTGTTAAACATGTTGGAAGACCTTGTAATGAAACATTCCAAGGAAGTCAAGTCAGTGTAAACTTTTGTGGAAGTTGAAAGAAAAAAAATACAGAAGGTAGGAATGTGCTTCTATTAATAGATGCTCTAATTCATCTGTTTTTAATCTTATTGGTCGTAGTGACATCATTTGAATTATCCTCACTGGAGGCACTTCGAATTACCATAAAATGCAAGGATTTTTCTTATAAAAAAAAAAAAAAGTGTGTGTGCGGGGGAGGGCAAAATCAAAGCTGATTTATTTCCATGAAAAGCTTCTCAGGCAGGAAGGTGAATTTACCCTTGATGTGATAAACTACCTTCTTAGCAACACTTACGCTTGCAAGCCTTGGATGTAACATTTAGAATGATTAATATAAGGTTCTTCCTCAAGCATAATGTATTCTGTACTCCAATTTCTGTGTTAAATTTCCATGGATCTATGATGTGAAGATTAAGCAACATTTTGTGTTATTTAGGCTGAGGAGCCAATTCTGCAAGGTGTTGATGTGATTGATGTGGACTGCATTTCAATTAGATGAGCACTTGTTATAAACTATAAATACATACAGGTGTGTATGTCTATATTTAGGTTCAGTTGCAAAGGGTGCTTGTCTTGTGGATTAAGATGGGTTGCCTGTGCAATATCCACCCTTAAATGTCTGAGCTTCAATTTTTGTTGTTGCGGTGCCACTGCAGCAGTGGCATCAGTTGGCTAAGGAGATTCTTTAAAGAACTTAACTTGTGTGAAAACAGCTCTCTCTGGTGCTTTTGTTTCTCATGCCAAGTGGCATGAATGCTTAGGCTTCAAGGCAGTCTATAATGTCTCTGTGCAGTAGAGAATCCACATGTGAGCTGAAATCCATTCAAGGAAAACCTTGAAGCACTTGTTTGGTTTTAAGTGCATACTTCAATAGTTAGTGAAACTCGCACCTCAGTGCGTGTCTAAGCAGTTTGCCAAACTGGGGCATAAACTAAGGAGGAACTTAGTCTTCTGTCTCCTGAAGCACTTGTGTGTTTGTCGGACATCTTCAGGACAAACATGCTCGATCAGAGCAGTTAGTGTGGCAGTCAGTCAGTCAAGGTTTCTTCAGCTCTGTGTTGTTTCCCAGTTGAATGCTGTAGGTATAGGAGTTCCCCATCATTTCAAGAATAAAGTCTGTTGCTGATCAGTTGAGAAGTGAGAACAAGCAAGCAGCTCCTATCACTGAATGATGATTTTTGTGGCACCCTCTGGATTTTGGAGACTAGGACTTGTGTTAAGTGTTCTTCAGAATCATTCATTTTCCTCTGTGAAACTACTGGAGTTTATGCATATATACGATCCCGTTTCTCAGAGCTAATCTGTTCTACCTGATCATGAAAGTGCTTGTGCCTGGTCGCTATGTTACGATGCGGTGCTTGAAGGCACACAGTTCCACTGTCAAATATAAGCCTCATGAAAAGGCTTCCCTTTTACATGGGGTTGTGTTTATGTGAACAGGTTTTCTTAAAATGATGCCAATTGAAGGTCATCTTCATGTGAATCAGATCAAACTTGAATCAGTCACTTTTAAAGGTATTTTTAAGGCATTTACTGCTTTTAGGAAATAAATATTATTTATTGCCATCTTTTCTTGGAGAGTCACAGATGAATATTCAAGTAAATAAGAAATTTCCTAACTTAAAACAACAGTATTTTTCATAACTAGTGCTATTTATATCATTTGATATAATTAAATCCCATGGCAGATGTTTGAGAATTATTATATCTATTTTCCATATTGAAAAATTGAGCTATGGAGATTCAATTGCTAGAGATGCAGTGGTAATGCTGCAAGTATGTGATTTTCTGGTTTTAATTGCAGCTACCATTATATCCTCTCATTTTCTTACAGGAGAAATTAAAGCTAATTTCTCCCTTGCAACATTCATGCTTCTCTGTTTGATTCCATCCTTTTACTGCTACCCAACCATTACCCTGATTCTAAACTATGACCTGCTCATATATTTTCCTTTGTTTTTCTATGAGTTGCAAAGAATACACGTCCCTGTTGTCTGCAGCACTCATTACTAGTATCATGCCAACCTTTCAGAAAGCTCTTTTGCCTTCAGTAGACTTTTAGGTTCTTTTTCTGTTAGTTTCAATTCTTCTTGAGTCATTGTGCTATATAAAGTATAACATTCATATGGGTATTTTTCCCCTTTTTTTTCCATTTGTAGTGTCTGAAAATGTACTAGTTTTTTGTTTTGTTTTGTTTTTCAGCAAACAGACACAAGCAGGAGGAACAAGCGCACTAATGAGCTTGTAACACAAATCACTTTTTAGAAATTGTTCATTTAAGTCTTTCTACAGTAAAGAACTCAGCACGTTTTTTGTCTGGATGCCTGTATGCCGGGATGGTTATTCTCAGTGTACAGGGATATAGGTATCTTTTAAATAACTGGGTATACATTACGTGAGCACGCAGCGTGTCTGCTCAGTCCTGTCAGCTCCTCAGCCCCATGTTCTGCTCTGTAAATCCCTGTCCTTGGTATTTCATGTTGAATCCAAGATCCTTGCCCCCGGAGTGCTCCAGGGCTTACATTTAGGATTTCTAATAGCCTGCGTAGAGCTACTAGGTGGGAATTGTGGTACCTTCATGTATTTCCTCTGGCACAGGAGCACTGTCTTCAGTAGGGATGAATCTTCCCTTTGCAAGAGGCAGAGCTTTGCCAGGTGCTTGTCTGTGAACAACCCTTATTATCTCTGAGCCAAGTATAATGCATTTTTATTTTGATCTTGCTTATTTTATACATTTTATATATTTTATACATACATATCCACATAAAAAAGACCTGAAGAGAACAGGCACAGGCTACAGGAACAGGCTGCCCAGGCTACTTCCCCAGCAATGACAGAAGAGTGAACAGAATAATCAATAATGTAGATTGGAAGGGAGAACTGGAGTTCATCTAGTCCAACCCCTCCTGTGAGCAGGATTGAAGGGAAAAAGAAAGGATATATAACTGCTTTGTGTGATGGCAGGCCACCTGCAGCAGGTCCAGTAATTTAGTATATACCGTTACTAGTTTTAGTTGTCCTCCCTGTATGTTCCTAAGATCAAGAGTGAAATAAAGGAAGTATTCTGGCCCCAAAGCTACTTTGAGGGCAAAATAGCCTTTATACTATGCTATTCCTTGCTAAGGTTACACCTAAGTTTCAATGCAAATCTGATCCTTCGTTTTAGTGTTTACATGCCTATGGATTCTTCGGGGGGGAGATGTGTTGGTATCAGATTATCCACCTGTAAGCGCTGCTGTGTGGAGAGCAGAGGAGGAATAGCACTCACTGAGGTATCAGCGCAGCACAGGCTGCATGGTGGGTAAATGTTTGTGTGTCAGAACAAAAAGCAGAACCTCTACAAGGCAATTATCTACCTAGGTAAACAATGTACCTTTTAAGATTGCTGACAACTGCTGACATTTTCTCTCTCAGGAGAACGTTTGTTCTTCAGACCATTTGTTTTTCAGATCTTGTAAGCAAATGTTGTCTGTTTAAAAATCTTCTGTACAGGATATTTCCTCTTCTTTAGTGTGCTCATGTGAAGGTTTTGCCTCTGATCATTTAAACGCTTTTACTTCATGGATAATCTCTAAAGTAACTGCTTTAAAGCACTGAAGACAGGGCACTCATGGTGAAAAGTTCTGATGATGCTGAGTGTTGTGTTTATTTTTCCTTCCAGAAGAAAGGAAAGATCCTTTCCTTTCCAGAAGCAGGGTGAAATGATTTGTGATTGTCAGTGCTGAGAAGTTATGGGTAAATGAATACGGTTGCAGCATAAGAATTTGTCATTCAGTTTTTTTTCCTGCCAACCAAGGGTTGGAGGCTCCAAGGGTTTATCAAGCAAAATCAGGTTATTCCCAAATATGCAACATATCTTCAGTCTACTTCAAGAAAGTGATGAACTGCAACAGGAATTAGGTAGGTCATCCTGGGACTACTGGATTATGGGGAGCCCTTGTATTAAGGGTCAGGCTAAAATTTCAGTTACTTTCTATCTTCACTACTTCTAATCCACTTTGTTTCTAGCAAGCTGGATGGTCAGTAGGAGTTTTCATTGCAACAAAAGAAGAAATTCTAGATCTTTTCAGCTGGGATCTATGGACTCCGAGTGGCCATAATAAACTCTTTTTGACTGTTCAAAAACAGGAAAAGGACTGATGAATACTTTTTGGGCGCTAAGTAAAGATTTGTCCCACCTCACCTGCTGGCTTCCTCTTTCCACTTTCTTGTAGAGCAGGCTTTGTATCAAACAACTGCATTCTCACATTCTATCCATTTCCTGGTTAGAAATCCAGAATTTATTTTGTTTGTTTAATATTCTTAAAGTTCTGGGTATGTCCTGTTTTTTGTTCGTTTGTTTTTAATTATTATTTGGTCTTTGCTACACATTCTGCATGCTGCACTTTTTTTCTTCTCAACCTAAGTTGTGCTGACCTATCCAGTGGGAATTCTTCACACATGAGTACTCAGAAATCAGTCATCTTTACTCCATTCCAAAGTCCCCTAAAATGCATATTTCCACAAAATCATCTTAGTGCACTTAAAGCTGAAAATATACCATGCTGTACTGGTATCCCTAAGTAATGCCTAAAAATAACACTAGGGTGGGGGGGGTGGAGTGAGAGGAGGAGGTTGAAAGAAGGGATACTGGCACACTCTGATGTCCTAATCTTGCATATATGCATGCACACAGCATATCCTATTAAAAGAGCTCAAAAATAAAAATATATGATTTGAAGCCTTGTTGTTCAGGTTTTACAACTGGAAGAACTAAGGCAGAGAGAGAGAAAACAAACAACAAACAAACAAACAAAACTGTTTCCTAACTCCCAATCCAGTACGATGAGCTCAGGGTATGCATGCCTGTATATCACACATGTACAAATGCAAGGGGTGCTGGGAAACCGTATTTGACACCTGGGTATATATAAAATAGTATGTATCGTGTTATATGTTATATTCATAGCACCATCATAAGGATGAACAGATGGCTCTAAGAAACATCTTGATGTGCCAGAGTCTCCGAGTTTGCTGGAGGGGAGGAGATGTTCTCTGCTGCACGGGTGGTGGTGCTTGCATTCTTCTTGGTGCTTCGTAGGATACTTTCTGAAGCTGTTACATGGCACTATTGCCAGGAAAGTGAGATCATTTGACATTTTAATACTTTCCTTCCATAAATATGTGAGTGTTGACAGCCAGCAAGCCACCATTTACTGTACAACATCACATTTTGCTCACGGTGTGATTCCCAGCCTGGAGCTTCCGCCTCAAGGGTTAGGCAGTGTGCTGTCACTAATCAAGTTCCAATCCGGATAAAATTCAGATCTAAAAATAGCTTCCTTGGCTGCGTAAAGCACATTTTTGGTTGGGTTAACAGAGCAAGAACACTATTTGAGATCTAAAAATAGCCTCCTTGGCTGCATAAGGCACGTTTTAAGTTCGGTCAACATAGCAAGAGCACTGTGCAGAGCAGACAGATCATTGTAATTTGATCTCTGTGGGATGCATTTCAGAACAGCAGTATTTCCATATTATTGAGACTTCTGGATAAATAAAACGAATTCTCACCTATCTGGTCCCCTGGAAGGAAGAATGTGAGACCTGTGCGGGTTGAATTCTAGTTTATTAGAGCCCTCCAGTATCTTGCATTTGCACTATGGGATCTCTTTCACATATGTTGAAGAGGACATTCTGGAATTTCAAGGTCCATAGCATGGAAGGACAGATACTGCCTTCTCATGTTGTATCTTTGAAATGCAGCACTAGTGCAGCAGTTGCAGAACCTCGAGGAAGGTCCATAGGCACCACTGGACACCTAATAATCATAGGAGCAGCACAGGTACATCTATTGGGACTATATCTGTCAGGAATTGCCTTAGGCTTAGGAAGGTACTTAACTGGGAATTTAATTGAAAAAACTGTGAAATAAGGCTAGAGACAACTGTAAAACACATTTTTTTTGTTGTTCCTACTTCTTGTAACATGTTACTGATCGTAGTATGAGGAAAACCCTGTAACATGTGGGTGCCTTGTTTTGACTCTGAACACACTCTCAAATATGGTGACTCTTCTGTAATACATCAAAAGGCTGTTTTAAGTCTTTTATGTGAATTCAGCCCCTAGCAACCTGACAGCGCATTCAGAAACTCAGAACTTTCTGCCTAAAAGATACAAGTCAAAATATTCTGATTCCATCTCTAGGTCTTGCCTTTGAGATTTCACACTTATGGAGAGAACAGACATAAGCTAGGCTTAAAGTATTCACAGCACTTGCTGTCACAGTGAATTAAAATAATCAAAGCAGAAATCAAAAGGGAGAGCCAAATGTGGAGGCATGCATAGCATGATATTTGCCCAGTTTTTTTGCCCATGGACTATCAGAGGTTGGAAGTTGCTGCTTCAAAAAATCAAAATATCCTTCCCAAGAGAAGGATAGTAATTATGGTTAGAAAAAAAATATTTAAAATCTTTTTTTTTAAAAAAGTATTTAAAATCTTATCTGTTAGCTTTTAGTAATGGTTGTTCATTTTTCCATTAGTTGTAAGACAATGGGAAACAATCAGCCACCTTAAGGAAAGGGAAGTGCAAACATAACCCATAAACATAACATAAATTTGCAAAGAATTCAGTACAGCCTCCAAATATATTGTTGCTTAGAGTTTATGCACTGGATAGGTATTAGCTAAATATTTAAGACCTCTTCATACAATTCTAGTGGGTATATTCGAATAAATAATAGCATTGGACTTATGGAGAATATTGTTTTCAAGATGTTTTGTTTTGTAGCAGGAAGAGTGTTTAAAACACAAGATCATATGATATTGCAGTTTCTACAGGCTATTAATAGTAAAATGAGCTAAGTTAAATTTTCAAGTAATGTGACTTCACATGAAATAATTTACCACAATAAAATCCCTGGATATTGCAAAATGTTCCAAAAAAAGTTTTACAGTGGTGGATGGGAAAGCCTTTCTGATTGAAAGGCAGGAGGAAGGAACTTAAGGAGATTTAAAATGTTGTTTCTTAACTTCTCATGTATTAGAAATAGTAGTATTAATGATGAAGAATGTGTGTATGCCTAATACTGTGAAAAGAAAGACTTTATGAAGTCTTTCTTCTTACAGCATGGAAAAAGAAGAGCATTTGGAAGGTTAATAGCGTTGTGACCACAGCTGAAGTTTATATACACTTTTCGTTTTTCCCTGCCTAGGTGAGTATTTAAATTTCAAAAAAAAAATATTCTGAGCATTTTTTCCCTATTCCAGTCTTTCTTATTGGAAAAAAAAATACAAGCTATCATTTTGGTACTTTCTTTTTAAAGACTATTCACCCAGTTTCTTTCAGAAAGACCAGGCAGAAATACAGTATAATAGCAGTCTATGTCCCATATGCTGATAGAGGGGACCATGCAGCATTAACTGTTTCACATTAAATGTTAGTTTTATGAGGAACTTGAGGAGCTGTAGTGCCTGAAAAAATCAGCTTTTCTTTTTGTTTGTATGGGAAAGCATTGGCTTGCTCTTCAATAGGGATTAAGACAAAGTAAATGCCCAAAAAAAGGAAGGTAAAGGCCAAAGTAGTCATTTTTGATCAGACCAGTTAGCCATTTATTTTTCAGAAAATCATAAAAATGGCAGGAGCTCTGGAAACCAATGAATGGTTGGCAAGCAGCAGGAGGAAGGTTTTCCGGCATCTGCCTTTTCTGGGAGTGCATCCAGGCTACAGATAGAGCCTATCCCACAAAAATATTAAATAATATGCTTTTTACTGATAATAATAGTTAGCAATTATTCTTCCCTTCTTCACTATGCAAACAGATAATTTTACTTGTATTTAATTGGATGAAATGAATCTTAAAAAAAAAAAAGCTATTGGAGCTCAGGCTATTATAATATGATTTAGATCAGGAGGGATCTTTGAAGGTGACAAGACAGAAGTCTGAATTTATTTCCACATTTTTCAATGTATTTAATAAATGCTTAAGTAGAAAGTATGATGTACATATAGAGAGATTTCAAGCAAAGTGAATGCAGCTTTCCTGCTTGTATGAGACTCTGATCGGTAATGCTTTCTTTGCTAACAGAGCTGAGAATGGTTCTTAGTGCATCATTTGTTAGTTTAAATTTGCAGCTTGAGGGAGCTGAAGCTGGTTGCTATTTCAAAATGTGTTAATTCAAATCAATTTTATTGGGTAACTTAAGTGAAAGTGAAAAAAATATTATTTTAGTGTTTCATAAGTTACTAAATGTTTCATTTTCTGGCACTTAGAGAACAAGATAAAGAAATTGATTCACAAAACACTGGATGAAGGAATGTTTATTTAATTTTTAGTTACCTACCTAGAATTCCCATGATGTGTGGGAGGCCTGCACTTGATTTTTTTCCTGCTGCCAACTTTCTCACCTTTCAAGGATTTATCCTGTCACTGGGCTACAGGGTGTTGCAGAGTGTCTGTCTCTGGTTGCTGCTACTTCACTTGTGTATTAAGTGTGTTCTGTGAATAAAATGATTTCTCTTCTAAAAAAAAAATGAAATAAATTAAGTTTCCAAAACACTGAATGCAGTTTGAAAGAAACACATTTTAATTTTTCATTTTGACATATATGCTCAGGAATGTTTCTTTTGGGTTGACTTAAATAAAAGTTTTATGGATTGCTTGATTTGGTCACCAAATAGTAAACAGTTAGCTGGGCAAGTTGGCAGCTCTGGTAAAGAGCATTTTAGCAAGATTTGCATCTGCTTGCAGAGTTCTGCTGTGTCTAGATTACAGATGTTGTTGCAGATCACTGAACATGTGAAATGCTAATATTATAGCTGACGAATTTGGCAAGTTCAAACCAAAGCCCATTACCCCATCTGGGGAAAGAAAGCCACGTTAATTATAGCACTGGCATCGCCCTCTGTGAGCAGCCCTGCCAGAGAGCTCAGAGGGGAGCTGAAATAGATGCTCAGTGGTGATGAGCAGGGTCCACCAGTGACTAACTGGGTACAAATGAATCAGAAATGAAAGACATACCATCCTCTCTCACGTGCTCACAAAAATAAAAGGCAAGGGACAAAAGACTTTGCAAGAGCAGTGGCACAGCCCACAGGCAGGCCTAGCAGCCCAGGCGCAGCAGCCACGGCCCTGCTTGGCCTTGTGAAGCCTGCGGGGCCTGTGAGGCAGAGGCGGCTTCTCAGCAGTGCGGGTGCTTGGAATGGCAAATTTAAGCAGAGCGGCAATTTTAAGTTTGTGCTGAAAATGTAGAAAACCTAGCACACCAAACCCAGGAAACAGACTCACACCAAAAAGCCTCCCAAAACAGAATTCAGAATTTAGTTCTTCTAAACAGATACCTGAGGTTACTTCTCTACTAGCTGTCAGAAAAGTATCTACTGTGTTTAGCAGTTAAGCTAAGAGATGGAAGAATAAAACATCAGTGATGGGCAGAGCTCCTGTTTTCAGTAGTTGCAGTTTACAGCTTTACAAATGTACTCTGCAGTTTAGAGCTCCAGTCTTAGCTCTGCCTCCTGGTCTGTGTGTGCAGGCTGAACTACGCCCCGTGCATAGGAGATGGAGATGATTGGAAAAGAAATATTTTAAGCAAATAACCTGGTGGACAGCAGGCAGTATTTACAAAAGGGATGTCATTGTTTCCCCAGGTTCTCCTGGAAGGATGTTTGCATCCTAAAAGAGCTGTAGAAATTGCTGTATTTTTCTTGCCTCTAACTTCAAAATGTTCTGCAGTAGCAGCTGTTCTTCTAATTGAACATGTACAAATAATTGACTTTTTTGTTGTTGTTCAATAATCAAATCAAAGAGACTGAGAAAGAACCTTCAAGAGAACTTTTAAATGATAAATTCTAACCAATATTTAATTTCAGGTCCTTTTGTAATTTTCAAAATTAATCCAATTTAAATCTCTAAATGAAATGTTTTAAAGCAAGAATTCAAAGATTTTTACTTTAAAAGATCAACATGAATAATTTCAGCTTTAAAAATTTGTTTATTGTTTCTGTTGACTAAAACTATTCCGAGTATACACATGAGCTATCCTTCTCCCTCCCCGCAAAAAAAAATCCCACTTTATTCTTCATTGAAACAAAGGAGTTTGTTTGAAACACGGATCTTTGCATGTTACATAGTAACGCAGGTTCATAATGTGTTCCAGTGTGCATCATTCCACTTCGCTGTGAGTGCAACCATTAATCCTGTCCTGCTGACTTCTTTTTTTCTGGAAGGTGGCTCAGCTGAAGCAAATGTTAGACCAACAAGCAAGCAATTTCAAAGAGTCACTGAAGAAACATGACCTACAGTCCATCAAAGAAAAAGAGAAACTTTTGCAGGATCTTCAAAACACCATTAAAGAAAATCAGAATGTTAAGCTGCAGCTGGAGGCATCACATCAAAAAATCTTAAAAATGTTAGAGAAAAGCAAAAATCGGGAGCTCAAGGTCAGTTTACAAGCTACTTTTTTTTTTAGAAAAAAAGTCTTTGTTGTGGGATAAATCATCTTTGCTAAGAGCTAATTATCAAAACTCAGTTATTTCAAGTTATCTTACTGAAGAGTTGCCATTGTTGCTTATAGTGAAATATCCCATGGTTTTGAGAGCTCATCATCTTTCTTTTTTAAAAATTTTATCTTAATATTTGAACTTATACCACAGTGTGTCTGGAACAGTTGCATAGGATAATATAGTCCACCTGGTACATTTAGGCTGAGATGATACTAAGTGTGCCATTAACAGGACTCTTATTTTTTTTCTTTTTCATACTTTATTAGCTTATATATGGAATAGTTTACATTAAGTATAATATACTCGCATAATGATGTGTATTGATTTAAAAATATCTTCAAGAAATCATTTCTGTAAGTGGATAACTAAAGTTTTTAAAAGTACAAATGTACTTCAATGACAAAATGTTAATATATTAAGGTTCTTACTGTATGTCTTCTAAAAGGGGTTTTTTTTGAGGAAAAAAAAAAATCTATATATGATTTTGACATGAAGTTCAGATGTCCATGTTGAAATCATCCAGCCTAGGGAAAATCTCCTTTTAAAATGTATGTAGTAAAACCACCCTGAGAAGAATGTTTTCTTTTGTTTTTATATTCAGAAGACATTTCTGAGTTTCAGCTCATAAAACCAAGCTGAAGGCAGTAAGCTGGTAGCAATGAAAGAGAGGATGAGAGTTTACTTACAGAGCAGCCACAGAGTTGCCCTGTACTTCATGCTGCATTTCTGCGGACAGTGGAAGACACAGGCGAGAAAGATGAAAGCATCTGTCTGGCACCAAGTGATAATTAATAACATGCAGAGGCTCGTTACAAATAGGAGGCTTTGTGTGCTGAATAATAAAACATCTCTCTAATACCAAATAGTGCATAAATTTCACCATTATTATTTCATGATACACAGCTAATCTAGTGTATTTGGGAGAATTTCTCCTTTTTTTTATTTCAGTTCAGTACTTGTTTTTGTGTTGATGAAGGGTAATTTAAAGTGATGATGAAAATAATCAAAATTCTGCAATAAAAAGCCAGATTAATCCTGACATAAAGTAAAATACCAAAATGACTCCTTTGTTTCCTGGGGGGAGGTTTGCTTACAGGAGGCAGAAGAGCGTTTGAAAAAGGAATTTAATGAGACTTTCAAGACCCAACATCAGTCTCCCAAGCTGGAAATACAAACCTTGGAGGAGAGAGCAAAAAAAGAATTGCATGATGAACTGGAGCAGATGCAGAAGCAGCAAACTCTGTTACTAGGTATAATGTCTCATGTCATACCCCGCTCCTACTGCTTGGTTACCTGCTGAGAAGGACTGACTTTTATCCCATTCATTTTCTTCCCCAGCTTCTGGGAACTCAGGTCTGTGTGAGCCTCCTTTCTCACACTCCACCATTTCAGCAGCACACACTTGTCATTCTTTGTTAACCTAGGTCAGCTGTCAGCAGCAGAGAGCTGCTGGAAGAGTAGTCAGGTACACAGCACACAGGTATGCACTTACAGATATATTAAATTGGAATACTGTAGTCAGAATATGTGTCTTTTATTTTGTTCTGCGTGAAGAATTACTATATGTGGATCAAATTTATTCTTCTGGCTCCTGCAGTAGGGAATAGTGACTCCCTATGCATTGTTTATTTGGTTTAAAAGAATAAAGTTCCCTAAGCTCTTCAGCTCTAAATAGAACATTCCATTACTAGGACCTGTAATATCTCTAGGCTTGAACTCAGGTTATTAGAACTCATTTATAATATTTTTAATTAAAAAAAGAATAATGTAGAAGTACTTTAAGTATAAACCCTGAATCTGCTTAGTGATGCAACTGTGCTTTTCCTCAGTAATTACACTTGCTAGAAAAAATGGTTGCTACCTACAGATTTTATATTCCATAGATAAATTATGGAAAAGAATCAGAGAGAAAGCCTTGTTTCACCTTCTGCCTGATCCATCTCCAAACGTTGCCCATTGAGCAGTGGCAGTTTCTGACAGCTGCTTGCCCAAGTGCTGTGCTTCTCTGGCATGAGCAGAGCTCTGCTGAGCCTGCGTGGTGGCTTTACGTGAAGCACCAGTGTCTTAACAAGGAATGAGGTGGGTCGAGATTAGAAAAAGCAGTTAAAATCTTCTAGTCTGCAAAAATAATGACAAAATTTCCCCGATTCCTATATTGAGCCTTTGTTGTTATAGCCCAATATCTGTATACTGTTGCTCAAATGAGTTATTTAAGTAGTAACAGAAGGCCCAAGTTTTACCAGATATCTTGTGTGTCTTTTTAAAATTTTTTTTCCACAATTAAATTTATGATATTCAATGGCAAAAGAATTGAGGGTCAAAGCAAAATCTAATGTACCAGTGTCTTCATCTACTTTGCCAACACCTACCCTCCCATCCGCCTGGCTGTGGCTTCCTTAATGCTAGTCCTTCTTCCTGTTGCCAGGACGTGCAAGGCTGGAGCTTTGTGAGCAGCAGACAGTGTGCACGAGGCTCAGACAGCAGATCCAAGGCCTGCAGGAGGAGCTGCGCGCCGCGAGAGCGCTGGGGAAGCAGCAGGCAAGTCAGCCACGCGTGCCGGGGTACACACTCCCTTGCAGAAACCGAAGGGGTTTCTGTCCCTCGTGTCACACTTCAGAATGTTAGTGGTGTTTATCAGCTTCTCCGTGTGGGCAGGGTTTTTTTTTTTTCCATTTAAGAATCATAATCTACAGCGCAATTGTTACAATAAAATAAATTTTATGGAGAATATAAAGTGGTGAGGAAGTTTTGGTCACAGATTTTGGCTTGCACACACAATTGAACAGTTATGCACAGAAGTCCAGTGCACTCTTCTGGTTAAATAAGAGGCTATGAATAATGAAATTTGGCCTTTTTCTTAGGAAGGAAGTAGCCAGAGCCAGATCAGATCTCTTCACAATGAACTGGAAAAAAGCCAGCATGAAGTTTCTGGTCTCAGGGAAGAGAATTTACTTCTGAAGGACACAATGGAGCTACTCAGTGCAGAACTGGGGTCGCAGAAGCAAGAAGCTGCACAGCTTCAGGACAGGGAGAAACAGCACAGAAGGTTTGTCTTAAATTCGTGCTTGAATTGTACTTACTGTCTAGAGAGGTAATAATAATGTTGGCATCAGAGGTGTTATAAATGTGATGAGTGTCAGAATCTGTTCTTTCTACAGATACTCATTTAGAGCCTGAGAGCTTTGCAAAAGCAGCAGTATCACATTTTTTTCTCCAGCCATAATGATGTTTGAAGTAAGCTGTTAAGTTACACATGACACACAAATATGTCCAGTGAAATAAGCCCCACAGGAATCACCTGGAAAAAAAAAAAAGCTGCTTAATTGCCCTTTATTTGAAAGGGATTGGGAAACAAACCCCAAGAACATTGAATTATATTGAAATACCTATTTTTTATATCTGATCTATTAAAAAAAAAAGAAGTCTCTGAGAATAGATATCAGGTTTTACATTTTTAATTGTGGCCATCTTAGTAGAAGGCAGCTCACATCCCCGTGACTGCAGCCCCAATCTAGCAGCACGTGGGTTGTGTCACAGTAGAGCAGTTTTCCCACATCCCTACAGAAAAAGGGCAGGCCTTACCTTTTACATGAGAGACAAATTTGGGGTTCGCTGTTCAAACCATCTGTACAGCCTTGGGATGCTTTGAAATTTGTAGATTGTAACATGGAAGTCCTGAGGCACCCAGGAACCTTTCAGTTTACTTCTGCACTGAGTAATGCTCAGAATACATCATCCTAGCTACTCAATGAGTGCATATAAAAGGATTTCTGAAAAGAACATCTTTAAGGGAATACTCTTAAAGTTAGCCTTCAGAAAAGCACTGGAAGGACACAGTTTCTCTCTGCAGACTGGAAGTGGCCGCAGTAATTCTGTTGCTGTCTGCCAGTCAGTGGCAGAATGAGAATAGAAAGAATAAGAAAAAAAAAATCTTTTTTCAAAAAGGAAAAAAATATTCATGTCAGAGTTGATGTCTAAAAGGCCTGAAAGAAAAAAAAAAAAAGAAAAAAAAAGCTGTTGTTCTAGGTTGGGAGATAGTGTTCACAGCAGATAGATGGTGTAGCTCTACTACAGTAAGCATTTGAGAAGGAAATATTAATTGAAATGATGTGAGGAATAAACTTGCAACTAGTCATGTAATATAGAACTCATCTCAAAATCCAGATGTTTCAAAATAATGCTGCCTAAGTGACTTCCCACAATACATTATTGTCACATTTGACCTTCAAGATGAATGCACTCACTAGACAATGACATCCTATAAAACAGACCCTCCGTTTCTGAAAGGTTAAAGCCCAAGCATTTCTTGTCCATGTAACTTCCCCCTTCCTCTCTGCTAGTGGTTCTGCTTCAGACTCCAACTCAAGTGTCAAAGTCAAACCAGCAAGGAGGTGCCAGGAGCTTAGCCCCACTAACCACCTTTGATGTGAATAAAGGGCTTCCAAAGTGCATGCTTTGATCAATGATAATAAACTAGTTTTCAAGCTTGAGAATTCAGCTTTATTTTAATACCAATCTGAAAGGTTACTGATAGAAGACCTCCAAGTGAAGCATAATAAAGAACTCGACTCACTGAAACAGAATCACCAGAAGGAAATCGCAAACATGTTATCTGATTTCAGGAGCACTCGGGCACATCTCCAAGCAAAAATTTCCTCCTTAGAGACTAAGTCATTTAAATAAGCTGTGGTTCATGTTGGCAATGAGTATTGTTTGTAATTATTGTGCTTACTATATTTGATGGATTTATAGTGTGTAGATTTATATATAGTGTGTAATCATCTCTGCCATTGGTGATATCGGAGACCTTAATCCATGATTTTGCAGTTAGTTTTGTTCAGCTGAGCAGCATCTTTGAGGTTAAGCTCTTGCTTATTCTCAGTCCCTTGCAAATATCCCAGGATATTCCCCAACTGCAAGCTCCACTGTCTCAAGGACACAGATGCACTTTGAAGTGTTTGTTGAAATGAAGCCATTCTGGGGTGCTTCAGACGCTACAGGGGCAGCCCCTACCACAGAATCCAGAGTATTTTAGATTAGTCTGTGGCTTCTGAACTTACTGAGTCAGAAAAGAGAACAAACAGGTGGATATCAGACATGTATTAGTAGTGTGACATAAGTCTTTTTTCCATATTCCTAGCAATATGTGTGCAAGCCTGGTATTAGTTTAGACCAGGGACAGGACTTTACACGAGGCCGGCAATTTATTTTGAAATTCTGCAACAGTCTACACTTCTGTGTTTTATATATATAGAGAGATGTCCATTTAAGAATATCTCTATATTGTTTTATCATAAGGGCGTGACTACATCCCTACATTTTAAAAATTATAGTAATTTAGCATTTATGGTAGAATGAAGCTTAGGTATCTCCTGAACCTGGTTCTGAGGAAGACTTTTCTAGTTTGCCTTCTTTCTTTGGCACAGACTTAAAGGATTAGAAGAAAAGTCAAGAAAGCTGGAGTCCAGAGCAGAAGATAAACACCTTATAAGCTGCTTGCAAGATCAAATAAGCGAGAGAGAAGAGATTATCAAGCAACTTGTGGTGAGGTTTATATATATATATATATAATGCATATTTTGGATTTTGCTGGAAGGCTTCATTCACTGTTTCTGATGGGTACTTTTTCTGCTTTGGAATGTTCTAACAAATGTGTATTTCCACAGCAGGGAGACACACATAGTTTTATCTCCCCTCAGGAAGGAAGGAAGTTTCAGCATTCACTTTTGGCCAACACTGAATCCTACAGGAATCGATCCTTTTCTTTCAACCCTAACCTGGGATGTTTGACTCCTTCCATGAAGGTAAGAGTAGGTAGAGTAGCAGGTAGCAGGTGATTCAATTAAAATTGCAGATTGTGGTATTCTATTGCTATTTGAATCATACAGATATTCTCGTGACAGTAAAGGTCCTCTTCGTTTTATGTGGTGATGTTATTCAGTAGATTTCTTTACTGTAAACAAACCCACGATCAGGTGCTGAACATAATGTAAATTCAGTGGAAATATGTAAGCAGATACTCAGCAACATGGAAGCAGTTAACACACATTATAGCTCTCCAAGAAGAGCTTGATCCCTCACTGGGGTAAGCACAGCCATTGCTTGCAGATACCTGGACGCTGCTATTTGGGATATTGCTGTATCAAACAAAACTATGAATGAGATTTGGGCTGCCTGGGACTTGCCCCTTGCCATTGCAGCCCCCTGGATTACACTGTGTGTGAGGAGCAAGGAGAAAGCAGAGGGCAGCCTGCTGCAAGCTTGGCTCTTGGACCACTGCAAAGCTGCCAGCTTTGACCTATCCAAAACATCAGCACAAACTTGTCTGAACTGGACCCACCTCACGTGTGGATCCTCTCAGCCTACCCTAAGAGGGGAATTTATTTTAAATGCCTGCAGAAAAAAATGTCATCCTTCATTTTTGGGTGTTCCTCACAAGATGTCTAGGAATTAGATATTGTTGACTTTTTATGGTATTAAGTTTGAGAAAAGGCACATGTAATGCAGTTTTCTGTTATGATAAAATGCAGCAGAAGAAACTGGATGGGGGGCCCAGCCGTGTCATCAGTGTTCCGAATTTAGCCTCCTATGCAAAGAGCTTCTTGAGCTGTGACTTGGGATCAAGAGGAAGTGCTCCCCAAATTCCCAAATCTACAAGCCTGGAGCAGAGCTGCCTCAGAATGGGCTCCCCAGCAGCCAAGGCCTCGGGAAGCAGAGCTGCCACAAGGTATTTGTCCATTCTGCAGTGACTTGAAGACGTTAACTTCATTAGCACTCAGAATGCTTTAGGCAACCTAATATGTTCAGCATTTGGAGATAAACAATAATATAAATTCCTGGCCTGCAATGAACTCCATGTATGCAGTTCCCTGCAAAGAGAGTCCACTCTTGCTCAGAGGGAGGCTTTAATCACTGCCCAGCAGAACTTACAGTTGAAATCCTCCCCTGTAGAAAGGAAGGAGAGAGGGGCTACTAGCAGGTGAATAGAAATGTCACTAATAGCTGGATATTTAAATAATTAATAGCGTGGCTATTTAAAACCTTGGGCACAGCTCAGTGGTTCTATTAAAGATGTATCTTTTTTTCCTACCTTTGTCTCCTTTGGTAAGTGTAGATGGCATATTCTTATTTTAGAAGACTTCTGAATGATTCTAGGCTAATGATTGGGTGTTTAGCGACCGATTAACAGATACTTAATGGTCCTGTGGTGTCACACTTTTTTTTTTTTTTTTTTTTTTTTTTGCTGTTAAGTTCCAACAACTTAGGTGGGACTTTTTTCCCCAGAAAAGCTTACGCAGCTTTTTCAAATTCATGAGCTTACATAAACCATGTTTAATGGTTTGCAGGATGCCCGGGCTGGGCATCCTACATATGGGATACATATTCTGTATAGGGTACGTAGGGAAGGGCAGCATGCAGGGCAGTGTGTAGCCTGGCTGCTACTTACTTATGCTTTTAAATAAATGATAAATGGAACTGGGAGTGGCCACTATAACCAAAATTAAAATTAATAGGAAAGGATCAGAGAGCTTAAAATCAGGGAATATTTTAGAGGATCAATTATAAAACTAGTTAATATTTAGATAAATATGAACAGTTTCAGATAAATAATTAGGTAGATATTGACAGTTTCAATTAAAGCTGTTTTATCCATTTTTTCTCCTGCACACTTCACGCCCTATGTACTTCATTTTCTTTGGGATTGAATTGCAGTTGGGCTTGGGGGGATTTTCAAGGCTTCCCCTTCTCGAAGGGTGCATTTTCTGTTTTGTGAGAGACCAGCTGGAGAAGGATGCCCAAAGGCTCCCTCGCAGCTGCTTGGCCCTGCTCTCCTCCTCCCTCGGTGCCGCTGCCAGCGCTGCGAGGCCGCTTATCCGGCTGGCACCGATCCCGCTAGGAGCTGGCGCTGGTGCCTTCCGGGATCACCCAGCTCACAAGAGCTTCATCGGGAGCTTTCCAGGGGTGGGGTGGGAAATGCATTAAATACTAGCGAGACTGTATGTGATAATTCTTATTTGTTTGCACAGGGCACACGGCAATGGAGCACTGCAGAACAAAGATGACCAAAAACGAAGCCATCAGCATCAGGAATGGTTTATGAAATACTTCTCCTTCTAAAACAAACTGTTTCCCTACTCAGAATTACTAGGAAAGATGTTTCCATTTTCTCTTGGGAAATGATTGTGCAATGTATGATTTACCTAGAAAAAAAAAATACATATATTTATGTAATCTCGTTACAGGCATGGATTTTGGAAAAACATTTTTTTTCTTTTACTATTTTTTTTCCTAAAAAAAAAATGAAGAGCAAAATATTGCTATGTGAAGAGACTTTCTAAACAAAAGAGCATTTCTCTCCACAATTACATGAAATACATGATTTCTTCTCAGATGTCTCCTTTCAGTCTGGCCTCAGCCAAGGGAACTCCTTACCTCTGTAGGTGATTTCTGTAAATTTACACATTTGTTTCATTGTTGCGTAAAATCATTTCAGTAAGTTTATAAGCTTGTATAGCTTATGTTAAACTTATTTTATGCTGCACAGCATGTGAAATACCTCCAAGAACAGCATGTTTATAACAGGCTGTTTAAGAAGTAGTTTTTATTAGATTAGTAAATCCTAATTCCTCGTTTTGTATAGTTAGTACTGCAAAATAAAATTCCTGCTGCACTACGTGTAAAATTCATCCTGATAAATCAAAGTAATATGTAAATATTAAAACTTGCTTGCAAACTATCCCTTTGTTTTGCAGAATAGCGCTGTTATGCTGAAGTCTGAGTCAGACTAGTACTTTCAGAGTTGCAGATTCATGGAAACCATGTATTTGGGCATTTAATGGCAATATTTAGGTAAACATAAGAACAAAGTGGGTGAAGGACTTAATCCTTAGTTTAGGTAGCTTGTTAACAAACCTGGTCTCCAGAAGACCTCCAGAATGCTCTGGAATAGAAGTGGATTCTGTGGACTGAAACAGTGCTCCTGAGCCAAGATCCACCCGGGAACCCCTGGAGGAGGAGGGAAGAGCTGAATTTGGCGCCAGCTCTACACTAGCTGGACATCAGTAGAGCGCTGCTGGCACGGGGAGGGCAGGACATGACAGACCCACCAGGGTGCTCCCGGCAGTTTCATTTCATCCCAAAGGGATCAAGCTTCCATAGCCCAAGCTGCCTGCACAATGTGAGCACCCAGGAGACACAGCGGATTCACGTCAAAAAAGCACTCTCCATCTGAACAGAATGCAGACAAAGCAAAGGCTGCTCCCGCACTGTTATTTCAGGATAATTTGCAGTATTTCTGCAAGACCACAGAACGTGGTCATCTTTGTGAGTGTAGTAACTGCAGCCTCCTGGCGAGATGCAGTCAGAGGAAAAAGGTAGGGTCAACCCTTTCAAGGACAGAGAGGATGCATTTCTGGAAAACTTTCTACTAGGGCCTTGCATACCCTCTTGTAAACATAAAATCAATCCCTATTTTTGCAAAAAGGAAGAAGAAAGAAAAAGATCATTTAGTTGTCTCAATTCTCTGTCTTTACTATTTCTCTGTGCAGTATAAGTTACATCATACAAAAACCAGCTAGAGTAGGAAGAGCCATGCTACTTTGCTCCGTTCCAAACATTCTTCAGGGCATAAAGCTCACGTTTGCTTCATTGGAGCAGGAATATTAGCAGATGCCTGTTCCAGGTAAGCTAAGGGGCCCTGAGGCATTTCTGCAGGTTTCTTGTGCTGTACACTGATATCCTCCAGGACCTGCTGCCAGTGTCGCAGTTTAGCCAAGTGCTTCTGAATTAATGCTTCTTTTCTCTGCAATTCATTTCTTAGCTCAGACACATCCTATGGATGAAAAAAAGTATATAATTAGTAAATAGGCAGCACTCACAAAAAACGCAGAAAAGCCTTATAATTTTTTTAGGTTAAGTTCTCAAACTAATCTGATGGGGATTCTACCAGCGAAAAAGCATTTAGTAAAACAGAGAGAAGCACTACGTGTGCACTAGTTCTGCTCCTGCAGGTCACATATTTCAGAGAAATCCTATTTCTGGTAAAATCGGTCAAACTACTTTGTTTCTTCAGGTTGCTGGTGAGACCTGTGTTCACAGCCTGAGTTCTACCAACTTAAGATACAGCATCACACTAAGTAATCCAAAATTAATGTAAATGAGGGGGTCTAACTGTCCTGGCACAGCAGCTTATCTAATACAGTGCAGACACATTAATTTAAACTTACCTCTTTAATTACTTGCTCCGGTTTCTGGACAGAGAGCTGCAGTCTTTTTTGTAGGAAAAAACATTCTGTTTGTCTTGCAACATCCAGAAATTTCTGGATACACTGATCAACACCTAAGCACACAGCAGTGAAATTGAAAGAACAAATTCCAAAAAAAAGAAAAAAAAAGGAATTATTGGTTGTTTTAAGTAGTTTTGGGCATGATACTAAAAATACCTTTTTTCTAGAAAGAAAAATCTTAAGGCTTACTAAAACATACTTTAACAGTATATGTTTATTAAAAAAAAAATAATGCATACTCAGTCCCTGTATAAAACATTGCTCTGCAGCCTTTCTGAACATCTTTTAAAGGTGCAAGAAAGCATTCTTTTTTTCCCCTGTACAAGTTCTCTTACATCTTCTACAATGGTTAGGACCAAAACAGTCATCTGTGGAACTTGGCTAAATCAAGAAAGCAAAATTCACCACTTGCCGGAGCAACACGCTTATTGCACGGGTCTCAATTGCAGATACATTTAGAAGAAGATTCTCCTTTTAGAGATTACGTGTTACTGCTTTGATAAGTAACCAAACATACATATGTAACCATACATATATATGCGTATATATTACAAAAGGGCCCCATTCCAGCCCATATGCACACAGTACAAAAACCAGAGCAGCTTTCACGCACATTTACACTGGTTTCGAGAGCAAACGTAGCAGTCCGGCCAGGGAAGTTTTCCAGGAGAGCGGCACCCTTCCCGGAAGGGTTTTTCCGCGTTTTCCCGTCCCCGGCGCCGCCCGCCCGCCCCGGGCCGCCCGCTCACCGGTGCGGATCTCCTCCTGGTCCGTGCCGTTCACGTAGTCCTGGCTCACGAGCGAGGCGAAACACGCCTAGGGGCGGGAGAGAGGGCACATGGGCACGCGGGGACACGGCACGCGGCCCCCCCGCCGCCGCCCGCGCCGCCCCCGCGCACCTCGAAGGCCGCCTCGAGCTCGTCCACGAGGGTGGTGTTGGGGTTGCGCGGCCCCGGCGGCGGCGCGATGAGGCCGGCGGGCCCCGGCGCCCCGGGCGGCCCCGGCGGCGGCCCCGGGCCCTGGCTCGCGAACATGCCGCTCAGCGCGCCCGCCATGGCGCCGCGCGGCCGCCACGGCGCATGCGCCATGCGGCGCGGCTCGGGCGGCGCAGGCCCAGTGCGCGCCCGCGGGAAGGCGCCCCGGCCCCGCCCCGGCACCTCCCGCCCACCCGCCTCCCGCAGGGAAAAAACACGCAGGAAGGGACCGGCCGCGCGCACGGAGCGCCGCGGGCTTTATTGGCTGCGGTAAGCGCGCTTTCCGCGCACGTACATCAGCAGTTCCAGAGGTTTCAGCGATCGTGTTTCAGTACCAAGCACCTCCAGTCGTTCAAGAGGAGGAGCCAAGCTTCAGCGCCAGCAGACCCCGTGAGGGACGCTCTCGCCTCGCGCTGCTTTACCAGCGTCGCACCCCAACCACAGCAGCCACACGCCCGGGCACGCGCGTAGCGCCCCGCAGCAGCGTTCCTGTCCCCGGCAGCTCGGGGAGGGCGGCTCAGGCAGCGTCGCGCGCCAGGCGGGCGGCGAGCTCCACGAGGGTGCGCGTGGGGCGGCCGGCCATGCCCTTGCGCAGGTAGGGCACCTCGTCCTTGTTGGCCATGACGCCGGCGATGTCCAGGTGCGCCCAGTGCGGCGCCCTCACGAACTCCTTGAGGAAGGCAGCGGCTGTGCAGGCGCCTCCGGCCCTGCGGGAAGCGAGCACAGGAACGCGTCCGGCACGGCCCGCGGCTCCGCGCTGCGGGAAAGGCGGCGGGGGAGCGCGCTGCCTTACCTGCTGTACTTGCCGACGTTGCTCAGGTCTGCCAGCGCACAGTCTGTGACCTGCTTCGTGTAATGCTCAAACAGCGGCATTCTCCAAACTCGGTCTCCCGTCAAAATGCTGGCCTGAAAAAAACAGCAGTGGTTTCAGCAAAGCTCACTGCGGTTTTTATTTTTACTTGCACTCATAAGCACCGCCATAGTCCTGCTTATTTTCATTTGGCTGCAGTCAGTCTATCTAAAAAAAGCTGCTGCCCAAGATAATATTAGGTATTTAGAAATATACTGCAAGACAAGACACTTCATCTTACTTTTAGCATTCATTAGGTTTTGCCTCTAGACTGCCACTGAAAAATGCTAGTTACCTGCAATACTCTTTTTTCCTGCTAATACCGAGTTGCACAGATCCCTCCTCCCATCAGTCACCACAGCTCAGCCATTCACACGGCTTCTCTGAATGCGGTACCGTCATGGAAGACCCCTTGCTCCTAACAAAAACTACTTACTGGCAGCAGGACAGAGCTTACGTGCATCACAGCAAGCTCACACAGGACACATATCCTGGAGAAAACGCTGCCTGCTGCCTATCTCTTATATGATACTAACCCATAATAACAAAGGGTCAGCAGTGAACAGTCTGTATTTTCAACTAAAAATAAAATATAAATATTCCCACAAGATTTATTAATACACCTTTCAGACTTGCACCCAGTAAGGCTTTCAGGAATGCACTAGGTTTTCAGCAACACCAGCTATTACTGACCCATCCCTACTGAACACCACACGTGTCCTACCTCGTACAGGTGAGTCCAAAGCCAGGTCGAGTTTGTGAACACGCCGGTCGCAGCAGACCCTAGAGCTACGTCCATGGCACCTAGAAAGGCACCTTCAAGGTTACACGAGGAAGGACAAAGTCGACTTGAGCTAAGTTGACTTGATCTATTCCTGCATCCTAACCTGCCACAGTGTTTTTAACATCTCAATTACTAATACCCGTAAATTCTGAAGTACCCCCAAATTAAAGGTTTTAGTACACCTGCATTTATTAAGTTTATTTTTTAAAAAAGCTGGTATTTTATGTGAATAAATATGTAGCAGGCATGGGCACATAAACCATGTCCTTCTCACGATCTGCAGGGCATTAGTAACAAAATCTGAGACTTTCACAAACTGACAGATTTCCCCTCTATGGGGGATAACTACAAGTAGCCCTGATGAGACAAATAGCAGCTGAAGCAACATAATTTAAAATAGTAATAATTATTTAATATAAAAATAATGAAAATATTAACCAAAATAATTAAGGTCAGCATAGTGCTGTCTATATACTCTTTTGTGTTTGCTCTCATTTTAGCGGCAGTCACTTCACCCATGACAGCTTGTTACTGCAGTTCACAAGAGCTGTGTATACAATGTTACTCTTGCAGATTTTAAATTTAAAATTACAGCCTTATTTAAATGTATCTGTAGATATGAAACAATTAAAACACATTTTACTTTGAGGCAAAGTATGCAAACAGCCCATGAGAGAGATTTCAGTCAAATGGCCTCCTGGAGGAGGAGGAGGATGATGATGATTTGCCTGCTGTGTCTGTTACCCAGACCAACACGGCCTGAGACAGCCCAGCTGGGGGAAGCACTGGGCAGGTCTCAGCTCAGACACTCAAGTGGCAGCTCGCAGAGAAGCTCTTGGGCTCCAGCTGGGACATCTGTCCAGATCCACGCCAGTCTCTTCACTGCGACAGACACTTGGGGGCACTCGGCTCAGATACCAGGTGCCTTAACTGTGTGCGAGCAGCTCATACACCTCCTGCAAACTGTTCTGTTGGGGAACAAACTGTGCAGAAAAATCCAAGTCTCCTTAGGTTTTGCTAAAGTTTTCAGTTCCAGCTCAGCTGGGCCAGGCCCAAATCCATCTGCATCACCCAGGCTGCACCCTGCTCCCCCTATCCCAATCCTGGGAACAAGCTGCAGCTGGGCAGGCTCTTAGAGCATAAACTGTGCTAGTCCTGGTGCTAAACAACGCAAAGGCATCTCAGCTGCCTCTCAGCTCAGACAGGCTTGTTTCCATGGAAAAGTCAACCCACAGCCCAGGCAACAGGCCTAACAACACACAGGATGAGGACTCTGGTTACCTGTCAAGGTTGCAGCATTCACGATAGCCCTTGCATTAAAACTGTGGGCGTAACAGAGAGCATCAGCCAGCAGCAGTCTCCCTTCTGCATCTGTGTTATCAACCTGCAGGCACACAAATCAAAAAACAATAAAAACATTACTGGATGTCATACTCATCCTCTTAAACAGCTCTTAGCTTGTGACTACAGGCCGCAAGGTAATCAAAGTTTTCTCAAAATAGGAACTCATTTTAGAAACAGTTATAAATTGTTTATAACTGTTATAATTGTTTATAAACTGTTATAACTTGTCTGAGTCACTATCACTTTCTTACAGATTTCTCTTTTCTGAGGAAAATATACCGAGCAGTTTCCTTCAACATCCACTGCCACTGAACTCTGCATTGGGGGAAGAGTTTCAAGAACTGAAAGGTTCAGTAGGTCAAAGATGGCAGAATCACAGAAATCCAGAGAGACTGAGCCATATGTTTCTGCAAATAATTAGCAGACCACAGCACAATGGCTTTTGGTACCATTTAAGTCCCTGAATTTTTTACAGTGTGGTTTGGATTAAACAAAACACGCATTTAGGGCACTGACTCAGCAAACTACTTGTGAACAGCCAGGTGCTACGACTCAGTTCTGCTTTTTTGGCAGAGCAGCTGGCAAGGTAGAGACCCTGGCTGTGTCAGCAGGAAGCTAATGCTCGTTCATCGTACTCCAGATAGCAGGTAAGCGTCCTGAAAGGTCTGCAGGAAGCAATTAAAGCACTACTCACTGCAACTCAGAGCACGTTAATAAGCACTTTAATAGCCTCTTGTGCTGACACAACATTTTCTAGCATGTTCAGTAAGAGACTGACTTCTCAGCTTTTCTAGTAATTTTTGATACATCTAGTCTCTTAAAAGTATATTTATATTTGAAAAAAATCCTGTGATAGCAATTTCTATTTAATAACATGCTGCTTACATTTAGGAGAATACATTTGCACTGAGTATCTTTTTAAGTGCTCTTTTCAAACATACACTCGGACTGCAGTCATGTTTTTTGTCAGTCAGGTTACAATTTGCTAAAAATACTCAAAACCCAAGTTTCACATTCATACCTGTATTGTTTTTCCATTCTTGGCTCTAACTACATCCCCAGGCTTGTTTGCCTTACCACTGGGCATATTTTCACAGAGGGGTGCCAAACCTCAGAGAGAAAACAAAATATTGTGTTACTGCTGTCACTGTTTATCACTCAGAAAATATACAGAAAAATATTTAGGAAAAAAAATCTCAAAGATTTTCCCCAAATTTTCCTGAAATACATGGTCCAGTTTTCAAATCAATGACATTTCACTGCATGTTACCCCACTATATTCTCTCACCCACATCGTTTTAACAGTAAGTTTTACTTGTAGTTTATGCCTCTGAAAGTGAAATCAGAGGCACTTTAAAACCTAGCAAGTCTTCTGTCAACAGTAGCTTCATAAGTTTTTCATATATGAATAATTTGTCACATGTAAGAATATTTCTTACTGAATTCCAAACTTCTCAAATTACCTCTGAGCCATTCAAGTTATTCTCATTGTAAATAAACATTATACAATGTCAAGAAGTCCAGGAATTGCCACAAAACTCCAGTAACACAAAGAACAAAAAAGGATGAGAAAGAGGTAACGTCAAAACTCCAGCTATGAATGAGGTAAGTGAGAACCCACCATTCCCAGGGAGCCCAGCTCCTGGGTAAGCAATAAGTCTAATTATATACAGAGACTTTTGCTGCACCATTTCTAGTTAGTACTGGAATTATCCCATACTTTCAAGGGAGGAATCTCTTGAGGATGTGGAGGTTTCACTGCCCTCTACTGGTTGAAGCATAAAAGGCCCACGAAAATAATAGTTTCCTTTAAGTTGGGGTTCTCAATTTTAAACGTATTGTAGAATAGACGACGTATCCTCAGCAGCCACTTTTGCCACGGTTCCTCTGTCAACTCATTCAGTTCTAGCATGGCAGCACTTATACAAGAATATAAAAGCACTGCTCATACTCAAAAGTAATTTCAGCAAACTTAACTTCTTTATTTTTTGCTGAGACTTTCAACTAGAGACAAGAGCTGATCTCTCTTCCTGCTCAGCTGGGGCAGGCACTTAGAGAAGTAGCTCAGCTAATGCTTTTAATTTCTAAATCTTTTACAGATACCCACATTCCCCCTTGCAATTAAGGGCCAGGACTCCTGCAAAACTTGTGGAAAACGGGAGTTTCTGAACAACCGTGAGATTCCTGAAATCAAAGAATCATGCCCTCAAACTTTGAATTCAGTCTTGCAATATTTTATTAAAGCAAAGCCAGTAATTGTTGATAATAAAGTAAAAGTGAAAGAGAGGTTAAGCAAGGGAGTGAGACATGTAGCTCTGCAAGAGTCCATGCTGTTTCTGTAAGACAGCTACCACGACTGATACTAGGAAGAGCCTTTGTCAAATGCAAGTGTTTGGATTCTCACACCCCGCCACGCTTACCAACTATGTTAAGAGGTAGCTTTAAGGCTGCTGCTGTCACTATGGCAGAACATATGGTCGCTGCTCCTCCCATATCCGCTCTCATTGCATCCATCCCTGATGAAGGCTTCAGGGAAATGCCCCCGCTGGAATAAGCATAGCAGGCATCATCCAACATCCACGAGTCAGGCATTACATACTTGATAATATTCACTCCACCCATATGTTTTTAGCTCCATATAGCTGAAAACACCCTAGCATCTGTTGGTGCCCCTGCAACACCCTATTAAGCACACCAGGTAAGATATGTCCCTCGGTTACTTCCTTGAAATTAGGATACCACAAGACATACACATCTGCAGCACATTAACAAAACAAACTTTTTTTTTCTTCAGTGGTCATGACAATATCAGAAGAGCACAAAAGAAGAACAAAGTAGTAGACTGCAGATGAGCACACAGACGAGGAAAAGACTGGTAAATTCCTCAGTAGTTACATATGGGGGATGAGAAGGAAATATAAGGAATTACTGCAAAGAACGAATTCTTTTCACTTGGCCTAAATATAATCCAGATGTTCAAAGACAAACTGCAATTCTAAACATGTAAATTCTTCACCATGAGGTTTGCTCTGTCTAAAGAGGGGAGAAAAAGAAAACAAAACCAAACCCCAGCTCTGTCTGTCTTCCATGGCTTGGCTTTTACAAGCCAAGGGTAGAGCAATTCTACTTTGTCCAGTCACTCAAGCTTGTCTTATCCCCAGGGAAGGCAGCACAATCCACTATATAGTTCACTGGAATGATGTTGAAAAATGTGCTGAACAAAGAGAAAGCATCTCCCTGCTGAATATGAGTAGTAGAAAGGCATGTGTTTAATGGGATGAAAGTTAAAAGTGCATGTCTCTCATCTGAGTTCCATCCCTCAGCAACTAGACCATAGTTTTGTTTTTTTTCGCCCCCTCTCCCCCTTTAGTCATTAAAGTTAGCAGCCATACCTGTCAAAAGTAACTCCTTTTCCTACAAACACCAATGGAGAGTCATTGGTATTAGCAGCACCGGAATAGTGAATCTCCAGGAACACGGGAGGTTCGGCCGAACCCTTGGCTACGCTCAGGAATGCTCCCATCTCTTGTGTTGCTATCCAAGACTCTGTTCTGCAATAAAAATATTTAGATTTTAATAACCACATGTCCAAATCACTATTTTTAAAGATTTCCCTGTTTTTCTTAATTATTTTGCAAGCTGTCACTGAAGTCTCACTGTTATAGCTTCTTCATAAAACAAAAATACCATCTCCAAGCTGCTGCTTGGGAGGATTGTTTATTATCCATTGCTCTATACTTTCTGCACCAAAACCATTAATCCTATGGCCTGATGGGCAAGTGGAGTCTTTGAAGGTATATGGAGTAATACTACTGCAGTGGGCTGAGTCTAGTTTTCTGTTGGCAAAATGGATAACAAGATACAGAGCTGATTTTGTGCATCTTATCTTCTATTCCACTGAAGGGCAGTTACTGGAAATTCAGAAAAAAAGCAGGATTAGCTGCTCAAATTCAGCTGCAGGAGCTTTTCGGATTCCATCTTGACAATTTAAAAAAATGAAAAATCCCAACAATTTCCATAAATAGCAGATGCTGAGCTACCACCTCCAAACAAGAAGAAAGAATATGTATAAAGAACGCTTGGGAACAGAAGAAAAGAGAAGCTACTAAAGAGAAGGTTTACAGTCTAAATCACTGATTCCTCATCAGGCTTCCTCTTTCACAGCACTCTTGTCAATTAAGTGATTAATAATTTTACTGTGTCACAACACCTGGCTTAATGGATAATTAAGGCACTTCTTCTCCCCATGCCTTTTTTTTTTTTTTTTTTGCCAGAGACTCCCTCTGTTATTGTCCTGAAATGGCAGAGAGAAAATCAGAATGCCCTGCAGATTTGAGGGGCTTCTAACATACGTGGTATCTCATCCTCTAGAGGAATCGTTTTAATGGAGCTCACCTTATGTGGACCTTCACGGTGCTGCTGAAACCACGCAGCTTCTGCTCAATGCACTCGGCGAATTTGGTGGGCGTTATGAAGTTGGCTGGAGCCTCCATGAGGTACCGAGCGAGGTTCTGACCCTCAGCATAGAGGACGCCTCTCTGCCAGGCTTCACCTTCAGCACTAAACAACATTAGGTAATAACCATCAGGAACATTTGCAAAGTAAAATATTGCCAGCGTTCATCCGTTCTCTCCCGTTTGAAAATGCAATGTCATTAATTTAGGGCAATTAAGAATGTCATTTTACCCCTACTTCAAGGAAATTAGGAATTACACGTTGGATGAAGTCCAAGGTCTGCATCTTTCAGCGTCTCTGATGTTGAGCGGTGCCAAATGCTTCAGAGGAAGCTAGAAAAATCCTGGAGTAGACAGATGTGAAATTATCTGTCCACTGCATTATGTCTTGCTCTAATCCTTCCTAGTCAGAGATTGGCTTAAAACCTCAGCGTAAGGTTTAACATCCTTTCCAAAATTTGTAATCGCATTAATTATAACAGCCCTAACATTCTTATTTATTGTGTAAAGCCTCCAATTCTGTTCTTCACTTTGCTGAAATATGATTATGTGATAAGAGTGGATTTGGATCTCAATTCACAGTGCATTCAAGATATTTCACTAACAACATTCATAAAGTTGACTGCATTGGAAATGGGGATGCCTCCAACTCCTTTGCAAGACAGGCAGGAGAAAGTTTCTCCTTATACTTAGGCAGAACCAAAAATCTTGCTTACTTGCCTTAAAGGTTTTCACTTTTAAAAGTGAGTAATTAATCTAGATTCCCCTATGTCGCTCTTTTGCGGAGTGAAGAGGGAAGCCAAGAGGAACATAGAAACATTGCCTAGATATTCAGGGACGGGATTAGGAAAACCAAATCTGAGCTGGTACTAAAACTGCAAGGGATGTTCAAGGCATCTTCTTGCCCTTCAATCAGTAGTAAAAGGAAGATCAGGATAATGCTTTCCCATTGCTAAAGCCTAGTCATACAGGACACAGAAAAGCCTGAGGTTCTCGATGCCTGCTCAGCATCTCACAGTGCCGAGGACAGTGGCTCTCGTCACCGCAAGGCTGCTCTCCAGCTGACTGAGAGGTCATGGTAACTGCCTGATGACTGGACCTCCTGCTATAACCATCTTCAAGGAGGAAGATAAGCGAACTACATGCCAGTCACCCTAAATTCAGTGCCCAGAAAGGTTACAGAGAAATTATCTTGGAAGCTCTTTCCAGGCCTACAAGACAAGATCTCTGGGAACAGTCATTACAGATTAACCAAGGCAAGTCATACCTGACCATTTATTGCCTCGTCACATGAGGTAGCTATTGCAGAGGACAGCCACGGGTGTCTTTTAGCTTGGCTTTAGCAAGGCTTTCTTTATAATTTCACACAGAACTCTCCAAACAAATTGAGAAAACAGATTAAGGCGCAGACTACAAAATCTGTGAAAAACTGGGAGAACTATTATCAAACAATAGCAGACTACAGCTGAAAGTCTGTCAGATGTTGTGCTTGGTGTTCCTCAGGGGCTGATAGTAGAGCTGCAATTACCACCTCCAGCAGTAACCTGGACAATGCAATGCAGCCTCAGCAGCTTCCTGGGCACTTCCACACTGCAGGGAGCAGCTGAAATGCGGAGCCACCACTTGGGAACTGTGACAAGTTGCAGGAATGCACTCAGAAAAACTGCATGAAATTCATGCCTGATGCAAAGCCCTGGAGCAGAATAACCCCATGCAATAGTCCACCTGAGCACTGACTGGCAGGAAAGTAACTCTGCAGAAAAGGGGGTGCTGGAGAACAAGCTGCATGTGAGTAAGCAGCACGCTGGTGCAGTGATGAAGACTAACCACGTACGCATCGGGCTGCATTAGACAGCCAGCACTCGCACAGAAATAATCATTCCCTCTATTTGCTATTTGTGAGGCTGTATCCGCATACAATTTTGTCTAGTTCTTGGTTCCTCAGTACAAGAGGGATACTGATAAAAGAGAGAGTCCAGAGAAGAAATTACTTCCATCGTCTAGGTCAGAGGATTAGCCATGTCCTGACAAAATGTTTATTTAGTACAAATGTGATCAGCTCCCAAATTAGCTCCTGCTAGGAAAGGGAGAAGTGTTGCACATACTTTGAGGACATACTTAAATCAAGAGGTTTTCATTTCATACATATGGGAAATGGCTGGGCTCTTCACAATAGATGAGGCGGTAAAAAGGGGGCTAATAAAATTTGGTTCTGGAACCACGAGCTCTGGTATCACTTTTAGCTCTTGAATAACAGTGAAGACCCCTTAGAGGCCAGAAGCACCCAAGCAAGCACCAGTGCTGCTCTTGTTATATTTCCAATTTACAAAATACAGTGGAAGTGAACTATGTAAAATATATCATCATTACATGATCCAGTCCCAAGTAGCACTTCCTTTATATCAGAAGGATTTATGGAGTTTGAAATACCTCTCCATCACAACCTTAGGGTGAACTATCAGTAAGTTCACTCTATAGTACAGCTCATTTCAAGCAATTTCTTACTTTTATCTTGGGCCTTCTCAAGAAAGTGGCACTTATTTACCCTTATCCTCAGAACATGGCATGCTAACAAGGTGCACAGAGCAAACACTGAAAATCTGACATGCAAAATATTTCAGGATATTCAAGGAAGCAGTAGAAACAGAGAGAGACAGACATTGCTGATACACCTATTCTTTCAGTGTCTCTTATCCATCTCATGCACACAAACACACACAGTTTTACAAATAAGAATGTAAGCTTTCCTTTTGCCATCACCTTCCATGCAGCTGAGGAGTAACTACAGTTTTCTTTTTCTGCTTCAGCTCGTTGTACTCGTGCAACCCAAGTACAGCCCCTTCTGCAGCTGCCTGAGCATCTCCACACGGGTCCACTTCAACACGGGGGATCTCCAGATCCTGGATCTGTCTACATCCAACTGGAAAATACAGTAAGGCACTAATTAACTACTGTATGGAAGAAATACTGCACAGAACAGCAAAACAGGCTTCTGAGGTGACCAACCTAACACTTAGGGATGGCGGTGGGGGACTAGTTTTATTCAAGGTATCCATGTTTACAAGTAAAAAAAACTAAAAAGAGCATGCAGCAGAACAGTTAAAACTGCTAATGGCCATATATTGACAAATTTTGACACCCACTTCCTTTTTACTCATTAAGTCATTCAGCAGGGATGCAAAGAAAAATCCAGTTTTTATGATTCCTTAAGATAATCTCCTAACAAAAAAAAAACTACCATTCTAGAGCATGATGGGTTATGAGTATTTACAGTCATCAAAAGTCTGCAGAAATACAGCTTTTGCTATCTTTTCTTCCAAGTTATATTATATCTGCTTTTATAAACTGTAGGCAATATTAATAAAATATTCTATTAATTTTAGTTTGCACCCAAAGTGTTTTAACAGAGGTTTGGGGGCAAGCCAGCTTAAACACACAGCTTTCATGTATGTGTGACTGACCCGTCCTGTCTCATACTCACATTATAAGCTCGATGGCAAGGACTCTCTCTATTCTTGGTTTATGCAAACTTAGACGTGATGCAGCACTTACCCTTGATTAAAACAGAGAGCTTCCAGACAGTGAAGTATTAAAAGTAACTGACTTGCTTGGAAGGAGAATAAGATGGGTTTATCTGATATGTTTGCAAATTGAAATGCCTGAAAATATTTACCAAGTTATGGAGCACCCATAGCTGCATCTTCGTGCTCACGAGTCCCAGTTTCAGTAACACAAAGAAAGGCCTTTCTGAGTCTTCCTGATAGGGAATCACACTACTTACATTGTGAAAGATAGTGCAGTTTGTAACACAAACAGCTACAGACCAGAGTCACAGAAGTAAACATATGTGCATAGTTAAGTACAGTGAGAGCATAACACCAATGCTCTCAACCTTCAAAATAGTATTAATTAACAAAACAAATGTCTCAAACATCGCTGTTTAAAAAAAGCTACTGGTTATAAATAACCAGAATTACCTGAGTAGACTGATTTACATTTGGCCTGGCATCCTCACAATTATAAAGAACAGATTTCAATGAAGGATGCATTCTTGTAAAATGGGTGCCCTATAACTCTTTCCACACTAAGGAAAAGCTTCATGAATGTCAGCGGCAAGTGACTGGATTTCCCAGGCCATGCTGTGAGTTTGGCATTTCAAAATAAAACATATCCAAACTCATTGGACAAAAAAGGAACATACCACATCCTGACAAGCTGCATAGACAAAATACATAAACTGGAAAAAAATGAAAGAAAAAGGTTAACCTGCCACAGCTGCACGGATGTTTTCCTTGTCTTCATTCCAGTTTTCTTGGTCATTTACTCCAGCATTCTTCTTGCCCAAGCCAACCACAACCACGCTCGGGAAGTCCTACAGAAGCCAACACACAAACAGCTTCACTTTCCTCACTGTCACAGCAGCAGAGTGGTTATGAAGACCTTACTTTTCAAATCAAACCAGATATAGCATTGAATACTGCACTCTCCATGTAAAGCATGTTTCTGTACAAGAACTTGCAGTAAAGTGAAGGGAGCACTGGGCTGGGCAAAAAAAAAAAAAAAAAAAAAAAAAAAAACCATGCAAATGTGGAGAGCACAGGGAAAGCATTTCACTACAGACCACATTTTTGGCTGGGCAGAAGGGCAGAGCTGTCTTACTCATGCTAGCACAACTCTGAACTCAGCATAAAACAGGATGTGACAAAAAGTCTCCTGCATTAACAGATAATCACCTAAAAACTCAAGGTTCATACCTGATGCAAACCATGAAATAGGCGTGTTTTGCCCTTCTTCAAAGGTGGCCCGGACCTAGAACACAAAAAGGGTCTTTCAACAAGTGGAAATCACTTGGGAATAAGTTTTATAGGAGTTCATTCCATAAGCATGCAGTTACATGGTACTAGGACACTTGGCTCAGTGCTGCTTCACAGAAAATGACACTCTCCCAAAATATTTTGCATCCCTTGTCTGTGTGCACAGTTTTTCCAACAGGAGTCTTCCCTCTAAACTGCTCGGCCTGGCAGATGGAGCAGCAAGGACACAGGCACTGACAACAAGCAAGGATTCAGCCTCCTTGGGAACGGTGTCTGCGGGCACCCGGCGAAGCACTCACAGCGCCAGCAGCTCCCTCAGCCTCCCGGACACGAGCCCGTCGAAAGCATCTCCGGCGCTGGTGAGCTGGGACGCGCCTCCATCCTTCCCGCCCGAGTAGGCCCCCAGAACAAGGCCCTGGAGAAGGGAAGGCAGAGGGGAGTCAACACCGCAGTATGTGCAGGCCCAGGGCGCTGAACGGCGCCTGCTGCCGCGAAATCCTTCCAAACGGCAAGCGCAAAGCAGAGCCACCCGCCGCCGCTGGCTCTGCGGCCGGGCGCGCACCTCGCTCCCGCTCCGCTCCGGGGTGGGGGCACCCGCCGGGGCGGCCCCAGGTCCCCCCGCCGCGGGCCCCTCACCTGCGCGCCCGCCCGGCGGCTGCAGCCCCGCGCCGGGACCCCCCGCGCCGGGAACCCCCGCGCGAGGCGCCGCGCCGCGCGCAGCAACATGGCGGCCGCGCCACGCGGGCCAGGCCGCGCCCCTGAGGCGGGCGCAGAGGCGGCTCCGCCCGCAAGTGCTCGGGCGTTTTATTTGTGTATTTATTTATTTATATTTTTTCGTGTGTGATGTTGTCCTGTAAACATGTCCCATATTTAAAGTAAATAAGCAAAACAATCCCTTGATATACATGCTGTGCATACGATCTGCCCACTAACGGGTCAAACACAATTACTTGTTCGCCATGCAGGGCAAGCAGTGTGAAGCCACCCTGCCTGGAAGGGCAGGGCCTGTTAGGTTTTAAGAGGAAGCAGCAACTATCTCTAAGTGACACTGGAAAAGAGGGAAGAGGAGGCAGTCAGTTGACTGTGACCGTGGCAGCCTTTCCTCAGGAAAATCACCCAAGAACCTCAGTCATCGTGGCGCCACAGGTGGGTTTGTGCCGGTCGGTAGAAGCACCGTATGTCTCATAAAGACAGTGTCATTCAGAGACAAGGGCTGAAGGAAATTGAATCCAATTGGATTTGTTCTGTAAAATTGAATTATAAACATTAAATCACAACATTTTTAAAAAATCAAAGTGGTAACTGATTATTTTCCTTCAGGTACTTAGGAGAGTCGGAGAGTCTCCCAGGTCCAAGGATCAATTTCTAGTTCTTTGAGGACTGGCTACGGCTTCCCTGTGGCCTCCGTGGTCCTCACCTGACAGTGAGTAGTCCCACTGCTGTTGCTTAATAATTAATTGGGGGGGGGGAGGATTATGCAGTTTGTCAGCAGTATGAGGATTGTGTATCCATGCAAATAGCACTACTGAAAGTAATTTCTGAAGCTTTCTACATGAGGCATCTCCAAATCTGCTTTCTACTCACTTCCTAAAGAGTTATATTTAGTAATAGATAAATTGTGTGTTACAATATATTTTTAATGTACCACTGAGTTACATGTTTACAGAACAATTACAAATGACAAGTGTTTCATTTTATACTGAACTACTTGTATAATTATATTGTAATTTAAGGTATTGTATTTTGAAGTCCCTTAAAATTTGCTGGAAGAGGAAGGTTGTGGCGTCACGGAGGACATCAACATGGCTAGACCTGTGGCTAGTGCTGTGCTGTAAGATACCGGGAACTGGGCTAGCCATTGGGCTTGCTGCCCGGTTACTGAGCCCCCTTCATGCTAAAATTGTAACAGTGCTCCAGATCTATCAAAACACCCCAACAGCTTTTTAAATCTTAATGGGGTCTGGTTATTTATTTTAGTGCTCCTGAAGAAGGGTGTTACCAAAAGCAGTCTCACCAATTTCTGTTCCTCCTTGTCAGGCCAAAACAGGAGAGGTGCAGCACTGAGCGCCAAAAGCGTGCAGGTCTTGCTGAACATGTGCTGTACATGAAATGCATCATCATAAACTGCTGGAGAAATGTGGTCAAGAACGCATTTGTGCAGGTTATGTCACCTCGTTGTTTAGTGAATGCTGTGGTTGGGGTCTGTTTTGTAAACTAAGAGTACTTTGAGCAGCATATTATAATGAAAAAACTGATTTTGTAAGAATACCAAATGGAAATAGGCTTTACGTCATAAAACATCCATTTTCATTGGTCTCTAGATAAAAAAAAAAACAAAGTGAAAAGAGCAAGAAAAATAAGTATTGGGGCCAAAGTTGTTAAACTCAGAGCCTTAAGGTAAAAGTCCTTATGTAATTATCTAAATAAGTGGCCTAGTCAACAAACATACTGAATACCTGCTACTCAGGTAACTGCCTTTACTGAATGTTCCGCACATATGGGTTATAAAGCTAGCTATTTGGATACATAAACTGTGGTTATAGGCACTTCTGAAAATAGTAGGTCTTTATAGTGCTATCTTTGTGAAGAGGTATTTTCAAATAAAAATCAAGGATTTTTTCTTATATCTTGACATGTTCTTTTAACACTTCAGATCTCTTTCCTAAAAGATGTTATGTTTCTTTGAAGAGCTTTTCACAACAATAGATTTGGCAAACCTGATGGTTTGTCTATGAGTAATTGAATGCAAAATAACTTCTAAACATTAATTTAGATGATAACTTATTTCATTAATGTTGAGATATTGTTCCATTATCTGCAATTTCTATCACTAAAAAATTTGTATGTGTTCCCTATGGTAGTAATGTTCTAAAAAATGACATGCTTTATTGCATATTCTTTACACTGAAATATTCATTACTTATGACCTGAAAATTGGTTGAATGCTTGTGAAATTTCTGGTACTTAATAACAAAGGAACTTTTAAATGCCTTTAACCATTAAAATTTTTGTTTTCATTTTAGTACTGTTCCAGCATTCATTATTTTCACTTGATTTCAAAAAGAGAAAAAAAAGATTTGGCAGAGGTCTGAATACTATTAATCTGTCATAATATTATTTTTCAGGTGATCTGAAAGCACTGTTACTTGGATTGTTTCCTTTCTTTTGGTAGGCTGCAGTGAAACCTTCATCTTGCTGGTAATCTTTTTTTTTTAATCTATCAGCATTTTATAAACTTAATTTTTCCCACTTCTTAACTTTTAGGGTTTGATATTTTCTGTTTTAAAACCATTTCACACATATTTAGCTCTGCGTTTCTCCTAAACTTTAGCTTCTCGGATACTGAAGTTCTCTTTTCCAGTGCTATAGCACATCATCAACCATACCTCATGTTGTCCTCTCAGATTTTGCAGATAATTTTGTCTATTCTTCCTTTTTTTTTTGAAATAAATCTGTATTATCAAAGATTTATGATACATATATTTCTTTCTAAACAAAAAAGACATATTTCACCACAGTTTTCTAAAATATCTCATGTGCAAATTATGTAAAAACTACAGAGGGTAGCATATTCACTGCATATATTGGTCTGTTTTGAACATGAAGATATTTCCAGCACGTCTAGCATTTCTTTTTCCCACGTTCAACATTAATTGCTGGTAATGTAGACTGAGCTTAAAAAATGCTGAAGATGGTTGCAAGTGGCATCTGTAGTGATGACTGCACCAAAACTGTCCATCCAAATCAAAAGCTGAAGAGCCAATAAGCTGTTTCTGTTGTGACAGTTCACCTCATAAAAGTATTTTTATGTAGATTTATCAGTACATGATATCTTCCGGTGCAACATTTGCTTCTTCTGTTTTAGTCTTAATTTTAGGAAAATTAATCCAACTTATGGCTATTACCAACAAATTTACTGCATGTGCTGTGGCACTTGCCACACAGAGCCAAAAAGAGTCTTCAAACTGTTCTTCTAGAATTACAAACTGAAAGACATTTTCCCGAAAATTGGCAATTCTTTCTGTGAGACGATGAAGTTTTACAGCAGCTATAAAGCTGGTAACTGCAAGTACTATAAGTCCACCTGGAATAAAATGAGAAAGTATTCAGCATTGTTGGCAAAACAAGCTGGACATGCTGATTGTGCTTCGGAAAAGCTTATTAAATGCATAGGTATTACACAGAATAGGGATAGATTTAAGGCATGGCTTAAACACCTGCAAAATGCTTAGTCTTTATTATATAACGTTAATAGCAGTGCTTATAATAAAGTCCTTTTGGAGTGATTTGGAGGCTAAAGACTGACATTGCAGCTCCTGTAAAATGTTGACTAGGCAAAAGAGGGGGAAACACCATCTGACAGTTCTGTTTTGATAAATGAGAAGTTACTGCTAACCTCACTTTGTTTATATGTTTTTAAATCAAGGAGATACATCATAAGACAAGGGAAGCAAGTTTACATTTTATATGGATGTGACTGATGGAAGAATAATTGTAACTGATTTACCTGCAAGGAAATTCCAAAGGCATAATCCTGCTGGACCTTTAATAGCCCGGTAGGGAACTTTGATTGCGTTAAGGATGCAGAATCCAAAACTGACCAGAGAGAAGGAAAGGGCCGCACAAAGGAACATTATAATCATCACATGCAGGCCTGTATTCAGCTTTTTCACCATATGCGGGAAAACTGTGAAGAAAAAAAAATCATTTGCTCACCACATAGTTTTTCTTGACAATGGTAAACATCACACAGTGCTCATGCCATGAGCCCCAGTTATCCTGGTGAGTTTTTACAGATGCAGTCAGTTACAGCTGGTTACACACCTCTTAGTTCGTGAGGCTTTCATTTATCTGCCTCTACAAAGAAGCAAGAATGGTGACTTTCTTCTGTTTCTGTTTTCAGAAAGTTGGAGAACCAAACCAGCCAGCAGCAGGGAGCTGTGGCACCTGAGTACTCAGTTTATCCTGAGCTCTTTAGTAACAAAGCTGGGGGAAACCTGAGTGGGAACTGGAGCTGACAGGAAAGATGTAAGCTGATTGAGAAAAGTGATGAGGAAGTTAAGCGCTGCACACTCATACAGGTTTTGAAGGTGCAACTGCCTAATTGTATGACTAAAAAGAAGATACCTCATATTAGAAACAAATAAACAGATTGGAGTTTTAGCAGATTATTCAGGAAGCTTTGTACTGTACAAAATGCAGAATGCAGAAATTCAAGATGCTGTCTTTCAAGTAACTCATCCTGGGGTAATAGTGAGCCTGGATAGTGAGAGGGGCTTATGGGAAACCAGCTCATTTTCTGTAGGTATATTTTCAACCAGTTTAACTTCCTGCACTACATCAATGCGCAGCCACATTCCAGCACTGCTGCAAGGGATGGGGCAGGACAGTGTGGCTGCAGGCCATGGTCACGCGTACCCTACAGAGAGGTGAGACTCCCTCACTCAGGTGAGGATCAGTTTATAGCACTTAATCGCCCCACCAAGCCACAGGTCTTCAATGCAAAATATTATTTCTAGTAATGCACATGGTAAATGAAACCTCAAAGTTATCCGAAGTACAGATCAACATCTGAGTACTTTTGAGACATTACGACAGCTAGAGAAATACGTGAGATCAGCTAAATAAATCTTTAGTTCTTAGAGAGAAAAAAAAAAAAAAAAAGAAAGAGGGAGGAGTCTGACACAGAAGACAAGGTGGGAGATGTTGTGGAGAACACTTGGCCTGGGAAGGATTTGGGTAAGGAGCAACTATGAGTTATAGGGACATTTCCAGTCATCCTTCCTTCTGTAGATCTGCCTGACAGATACAGTGAGCTCCACTCTGTCCAGAAGACTAAAAGGAAACCCTGTCTCCAGCCTTATGGATGTTTTTTTTTTTAATCTTGATTCCAGGATTGCATCTGAGAATGTAACTGAAAAAAACCCTACCCCCAAAGGATGTAGATTTCACATTCACATTCAGATCTCAAACCATAAAGACCACGTGAGCCACAAATACAAATTTAATAATAATGACTTGCATACTACATGCTCCGTAAACAAGAATAGGGTCCTTTTAAAGACTTTAGACTGAAGATGCAACCAAAATTGTACTTACTTGTGAACTTGGAGCGGCGCCCACCCAACCCACACTGGCGGGTTTTGCCACCCTGAAAGAGTCCGTAGTAAATGTCTCCCATGAACTTGACCAGCTCTGGATCAGTGGCATTGACTAAATCGACTCCTGTTTTGCAAAGGATCTTTCCCGTCATCCACCTTTGGGTCCCCATGGCAGCAAGAATCACGATAAAAGATGCAAAACTTATTATAGAAGCCAGGGAAAATAAAGTCTTTTTAAAGCAGCCAGGCATCCTAGTGGTCTCAAGGAATCATCTCCAAGGCCTCTCTGCAGTAATTAAGTGTATTTCCCATTTTTTCTGTTGCTCAAAAACCCGCAAATGACGAGCAAGCCTTTCAAAGTACACCTCATGGTATTTTGAAGCTCCTGAAATTACACCAAGCAGGCAAACATGAAGCGCACAGCTGTGTGTTGCTGTGACTCCTGCAGCAGTGGCAGCCTCGCGCTGTGGCGTGGCCGGGCTCCTCGGAGCGAAGCCGTAACCCTATAGCCACGCGTGACTAATGTTTCATCGCAGGTTAAATGTCCTGCTCGAATGACATCCACTTCTCCATCATAGCCGCGTGGGAAGAAAACTAGGAGCAGAATCCTTTTTTTCTTTTTCTTTTTAATAATTAAAAAGATGGTTTTGTGCGCAAGGGACAAGGAATTAACAACGCTCTAAGCCTCGTGGGGCTCGTGCTGCCGCCTCAGCCGAACCCTCCTGCTTTCCTTCGGTGCTCTCTAAATACCAGCGCTGTCAGGGCGGCTGAAGCCGCTCATAAACCTCTGCCGCCGTGCCCAGGCGCCCATCAGCAGCCTCGGGCTGCCCCGGGGGGCGGCGTTTCGCATCCGCCATGTCCGTTACTCTTGTAACGGCCGTAACGGGGGCAGGAGGGCAGCTGCGTTCCCGCCCCCGCCGTGACAGCGCATGGCGCAGGCGCCGCAAGGCGCTCGGGCCGGCGCGGCGGCGGCAGGAGCGGCAGCGGGCATGGCGGCGGGCCGGGTGCTGGTGTACGGCGGCGGCGGCGCGCTGGGCTCGCAGTGCGTGCGCTACTTCGCTGCCCGCAACTGGGTAACGGCTCCGGGGGGCTGCGGGCGGGCGGGGAGGCGGCCCCGCGGCTCACGCGCCTGCTCTCCCCGCAGTGGGTGGCCAGCATCGACCTGGCGGCCAACGAGGAGGCGAGCGCGAGCGTGGTGGTGCGGCCGGCGGACTCCTTCCCCGAGCAGGCCGAGCAGGTGTGTGTGGGCCCTGGGTGGGCGGTTTTACCGGGACGCGGAGCTCCTTAGTACTGTGCAGTCTGTCTTTGGAACAGGGAAAAGATCCTGGGTCCAAGTCTTGGGCCCCAGCTGTTGCCATCTAGATAAAAGCACCATCAGTAAGGAGGTTATTCTGCAGTTGTTTGTTTCTTGCACCATCATCAGGAATGTCATAGAAATGGTTCTGGTCACACCTGGAGTTTCATCTCGCATGTTCTTAAATAGCACAGTACCCAGAGAGGAACCCGTCGAGACATAAGTCGCAAGTGAGTTTCTGTAGTTGCTGTTTGTGGCACAGTAACGGTCAGGGCTTTCAGTCCTGCTCAGATGAGTTGTTTCCACTGCTAGCACGCACTGCATGCTCAGACATTCAGTTCTCCTTGTTTTCCAACATTACTGTTTTGGTAGTTCGAAAATGTTAATTTTTTGCAGCTGTTCAACTTGTTAAATGTGTTGTGTTAACACAGCTCCATAAATGGAGAGGGGGGAAAAAAAACACTCAAAGGAAGCCTTGATATTTAATCTTATAAAGGTCCAGAATGATTTTAGAATGTTTTTGTTCTTTATATTGAAGGTGACAGCAGAGGTTGGAAAAATCCTTGGTGAAGACAAGGTGGACGCAATCTTGTGTGTTGCAGGAGGATGGGCTGGAGGCAGCGCCAAAGCTAAATGTGAGCCTTTGGTACACCCATGTTAGGGAACACATTGATGAAACCTGAGAAAAATCCTTAAAAATCATGGCAATAAAGATCCTGTGAGCACAGACAGGACACGAGCATAATAGTGAGCAAAGCAGCTCAGCCACAATTCTTGTTAGTGCTTCTGAGAATTGCAGCAGTTTGTTAAATTGCAGAGCATTTGTGAGTCTTGAAGTATTTTATAAAGGAGCTTATTGTCTATGAACTAAATTTGCAAAGTTCTTCAATGACAGGCAAGTCACAAACGTTGACATTTTGTTTCCTAATTCATTGCTTTATCCGTGGGATCTCAGCTGCATCCTGCAGCTCTGAAAACTGTTACTGCACAACACAGCAGTGACAGGAGCTGTGCAGTGATCTGAGATTGTATCAGGTGGTCAGCTTGTTTGCTGTCCGTTAGTTAGATACTTGTGTGTATTCCTTATTTTGTTAAGGAAATGTTCATACTGAATGCCTTTGACGTGCCTGAGCATTGCTTTTCTTTCCCCTGTGAATAATGATAATGAAAATAATGTTTGCTCAGAGAAGCAACTGTTCAAATTCTGCTTTCATTTGAATATACTGTGTTATTGTTACTTTAATTTCTGGTAGTGAGAAGGCAGGTAATTGTCAAAAATACATGTTGTCGAGCAGGGTCTTAAAACCGAAAGATGTGAAATATGTGAAATGATACTTTACCTGAAGCAGAAATAAATAAATAAAAACCTAGAAAACCTGTTTTCATAGTAACATTGAACTTGGCATGATAGGGAGTAAGCATTGTAAAACTCTTACCTAATGGTTACTCTTGCTAATTCTCTTCTTTAATTAGCATTATACAAAAACTGTGATTTGATGTGGAAGCAGAGTGTTTGGACGTCCACTATTTCCAGTCACCTAGCCACGAAACACCTTAAAGAAGGAGGCCTCTTGACTTTGACGGGAGCGCAAGCTGCTCTATCCGGAACCCCAGGTAAAATGCAGTGTATCGCACCAGGGGGCTGGGCAGCACTTGCTACATGCTGGTCTGTGAGTGCTCTTCCTGTGAGGCAACAGTTGTAACTTGGTCTCTTGACACGCTATTCAAATGGAAAATTGCTGCTAAGGCACTGAAGTAAATTACAGTTTTACATTTTGGCGTTGCTAACTTTAATGAAGCTAGAGTGCAAAGAAACAAGCAAAAGATGAGTGTTTGAATTCCAGTTGATATTTATTGGTGAAATGTAATTGGCTAATACATGATACACTGTTTGGAAAATACAGAAGAATTGAAATATTCTGAAAGCTCTAAGTGCAGTGCTTTGATGAAGTAAAATCTTCAGTTTGCTTTTGTGAGGGGCAGAGTCCTTAATTGCCCAATTTTCCATAAGCGTTGACTCAGCTGATTCTATTTAATGTGTTTGTCCTGTTCGTGTTCTGATTCCAGGCTGCTTTTGCTTCAGACTTAGTGACCTTCAGCTTTGCCCTTCATTAGCTCCAGTACCATCTTCATACAGATTTTTCTGTCTTACTCCCTGTGTTGCTCTGAATAGGTGAAGAAATCTGAGAGCAATTAAATCCACAGGCATTAGTAGTGAAGGAGAAGGTCTCTAAGACAAATACTCATCTTTCTGATATTTTGTATTAATGTGACTGCCATTTTTTTGATGAGATAGGAATATTCCCAAATTTATTTTATAGCAGCCATGTCTAAAACCTTTCAGTACTTAAAGCTTTCTGCCATGTTTAGGGACATATGTGGTATTCTCTAGTTAATGATTTATCTTCTATACTGACATGTTTACAACTGCATCTGGCATAGTCTGAAGATAAAAGGCTTATTTATGAAAATAAGCAGATGAATAATTTATTGTGTACTACTAACTGACCATACAAAGATGAAAATATGTGAACCTCTAGCAAACTCTCATGATGTTTTTGCAGCGGGAGGAAATAGGGACAACACAGGAATCAGTGATTTACTTTCATGTTTTGAACTAGCTGGTTTCAGTAATTCTGGATTTTCTTTAAAAACACCATAGTGCTTTAGGCTAACACATGGAGCTTATTAACAGGAAGGAAGAACTGAGAAAGAATTGTTACTCAACTTCTACTAATTTGAATCCTTAGGCTTGTTTTCATGGAAGGAATTGTCTTTTTGTTTTCTGCCATTACTGTGAATTTTATTTTCCCATGTGAAAACATTGATCAAGGGAGACTTGCCTAATGTGAATTGTAGAAAAATGCAAATGCTAGGATACGTACGGAGGCAGTCTGACAGTGATGGCAAAGAAATGCAGAAGCATGAAAAAGTTTAAGAAGATTTATACTGAAGAGAAGAGATAAGAGGGGGAGCATCAGAAAGGTGGAAATAATTTATAGTAACAAGAAAATAAATTATTTGCCTCTTTCTGATACAAAGGGACATTTTTGTCTAATACAAAGGGATGTTATACAGTATGTTTGATTATAATGGAAACAGTTCTACCAAGAAAAAATACCTTTTTTCTTTGCTAGGAAGTATTTCTTCAAGTTTATTTAAAGAGGTCTACTTTAGATATATAGACGAGTGGAAATGCATCCAGTTATAGTAGAAGAAACACATTTGTCTTATGTGGTCAATCTGAGCCTAATGGCTTGGCACGTATTTACCATGCAGCAGCTTGGACGTATAGTACCCATAAGTGTCCATCTGGGTCTTGTACCTTGCCAGTGTACCATGGCCCCCTTATGCTCTTATTTCTGTGGAACTTATGCTATTGAACACTGGCTGTGAGTAAACAGTAGTAATTAAGAAAAAGTTGCTTTATATGCAGATTACTTAGGAATTTTCTACCATGAGGCTACTTTTCTGCAAAGTGCTTCTGTTGGAGTTACAGTTGTGGGGCATAAGCTGTATCTGTTTAGGTCCAAACTGGCAAATATTTAAGTCATATATTTAAAACTAAGATAATTTCCTTAGTAAAGTTCATGAGCCTCCTCACACTTACTGCATTAGTTTGGAAAGGTCACCCCTATCAGTCTAATCCCTCAGGGTATGTCTTGAAGCATAAACATATAACTTGTTAAGCTGCTTATTTCTGTATACTAAGTAAACTGAGTACTGCCATATCTGGGTGTCTAGTAAGCTTGCTTTCTTCATTTTTTTTATTTATATTTTTTTCTTCTTCTTTCAATACATATGTCTTGCTATATTTTAAAAATAAGATTCTGTTACCAGGCCATGGTGTTAAACCTCCTTTTCATCAAATAACGTGAGTTTCTATCCTGATACTAATGAAGTTGAGCTGTCTGTATGGTGCTCTGCTTTGCCTGTTTTTAATTGCCAGGGATGATTGGCTATGGCATGGCCAAAGGAGCCGTGCACCAGCTCTGCCGGAGCCTGGCTGGTGCTGGGAGCGGTTTGCCACCCGGCTCTGCTGCTGTTGCTGTCCTGCCGTAAGTGCTCGTGTGGTTACCTTCCTGCCACAGTGTTTGATTTTTATTATGCTGTAACCTAGAGTCGCTTGGATGTGTTTGATGTTCCATCCTTGCTGAACAGTCAGCTTATTAGAGCTAATTATCGTTTCACAGAAAAAGGATCTCTCTGGGGTGTATGAATGCAGTGATGTGCAAGTTACCCTAAAATGAAAAAAAATCATTTTTTTTCTTTATTTTGCAGAGCAGTATTGGATGTTAGGATTAAAACTTGATTCGCTTTCAATCAGTTTAACTGTAACCATGTATTAACATGCAGTTTTCAGTGTAGAAGAAAGCAAAGCAGTGAGCTGAGCCATCAGGACCGCTATTCAGGTTTAGCTGTGTGATAATAGTAAAGCAAAGGATTACTTGCTAGATTATACTTAGCTGAAAATGATGCACAGCACTTAGAAGCAATTTGCTTGAGCAGTTGGAGTATTAGGTCACTTCGAGGACCATGAGAAGAAAGTTCAGTTTGTTTTTCTCCATAGTATAGTAGTATAAATATTCTACTCAAGTGAACACTGTCTGCTTGTGCAGGGAAATCTCTGCCTTTGCAGCTGGTCTGAGGCTACCAGAAGGCATGTGCAGTCCGTGTGAACAGGCGTTACTGCTGTCTCATGACTACTGCTTCTGAGAGGCTGTTAGAGGCTGGCTGGAAGGTGTGAGCCTGGTGGCTTGTCCTAAAGTGCTGGATGTTGTCAGCAGGGGTCATAGCCTTTGATACGCACCGAAAGTGATGTGGTGTACTGTTAAATGTGTAGGGGATGCAAAGGAAATCCATGCCACATGGTATAGAAGTTAAGCAACTGTTAGAGGAGTGAATAGAAGCAGGTGACTTTCACTGAAAACATGATAACAGGTTTATCTTTCTCAATCACAGGGTTACCTTGGATACACCAGCCAACAGGAAATCGATGCCTGACGCAGATTTCAGCTCCTGGACACCCTTAGAATTCGTTGCAGAGTGAGTGTGTATGTGTATATATGTGTGTGTGAGATGACTAAGCACTCCCTCACTGTCCCTTTTGCTGTTGCATCTTCCTGCCTGTCCTTTCTAAATGTCTGTCTTAGATTTGTTTTTTTTTTTTTTTTAAATCATTCTCTCATTCTGTGTGCCTTTAAATCTGATTAAACTTATTGCACAAGCTCCTTAACTGGTGAATATTGGAACAACTCCATCAATTTTAACATCTCCACACCAGTTATTCCTGTAAAGGAGAAGGTCTCATAAAGCCTGTAGACAAATGAAGTTGCAGAGAGCAGATGTAGGCATCAGCAATGTGGTTTAAATATAAACTGCAGAGAGCCATGTGGCTTTTTTTCTTGATTTCTTTACTTCCTTTACTGCTCAGTTTATGGTGAATTAATTCATTTCTGTCATTAAAAATTTCAGTCCAGAATTTTCATCCCATATCCAGAAATGTCGGTCCTGAATGATGTCGCAAAATGCTGAAACTTGAGCTGTAGCTTATTTAGCAACAGACTTGGATTTAAAGGCTTATTATTTATAATTCCTCTCAAGTAAAGGTAGAAAAAGCGAAGCATAACACTGTCTTCTGTGATGTCCTGGAAAACAGATCTTTGAATGATCCTACTGATGGTGAGCTGCCAGAAAGAAAAACACCACTGTGTCCAACAATGTTGTGATTTTTTTGTTTGTTTGTTTTAGAAGCAAAAATGGATACTGTAAAGGGTATAAACATTTAAAAAAAAAATTAAGGGCTTTTAGAACTGATGCTGAAATTGCATTTTTACTATTGTTATGAGAAGAGTCTAGTTTTGACATCTGAATTGCTTGCTCTGTGGCTTTTCTTAAGTTGGATGTCAGATTGAGAAATGTGTGTGTGTTTTTTTTTTTTTTTTTTTTCTCTCCTCTCTGTGAGAAGCCCATGCAGCTGCTTGATGTGGTCCTTTAAAAGGCTCCATCAATTTAATTTAGTTGACCTAAAAAATGCTCAGAAAAATTCTTATTGTGCTCCAGAGACAGCTCAGCCAGATGTTGTGGTTTTACTTTAAAATTACAAATAAACTTTACGTCTTTTCTTTATGGGAGAGTTAGGTTAATTCTTTTGTGCCTTGATTTCTAATTCTCTGAACTTAAAATCCAATTTTGACAGCAGAAATTCTCACTAATGCTGTTAGAGTTGCTAACATTATTTCCTTCCTTTTTGGAAGGATGCAGGAACTCTGTTGTAATTTCATTCTTGCCTTCTGACTGTGCTTGCTTTCTACTGTGCCCTGAAAATCATTATATTTCATTATGGATTAAATGGAATCATTATATAAAGGATTCTTTTACCTTTTAAAATGGCAGTTGTAATATATGCTATACTGGAAGGGTTGATGGACCCAAGACATACTGCATTTTGGTCCCTAGTGACAGGACAAGAGGCAATGGGCACAAACTGGACCATGGGAAACTCCACTGGAATATAAAAACTTCATCCCTGTGAGGGTGATTGAACACTGGAAGAGGTTCCCCAAGGGAGGCTGTGGAGTCTTTATCCTTGGAGATACCTGAAACCCTCCTAGACGTGGTTCCACCTGGCCATGTGAGGCAGGGGAGTTGGACCACGTGATACTGCATAGGATGACTTAAGGCTTCCTGTGCTTCTACTGAGACTACATTCACAGCTAGTTATTTAGTATCTGTTGACAAAGCACAGGTGGAAGTATTGGAAAAAAAAATTAAGAAAAAAATGCGTCAAGAAGGAATGACATGGAAAGAAAGGAGAAAGCTTGGCTAGGCTCACAGGCAGCAGTAGAGGGGAAAAAGAATGGGAATAGAGAACAAAGAAAAATTATTCAACTTATAATGTTTGAAAACTGTTGTAGCTATAATTTTTCATTCCTGATGTATACAATAAAGATGGCTTAAATAGCTACCAGCTAGACATTTTAAGTTGTTGTTGTTTTCCTCTGAGGTGTTCTGCAAGTCCTGGTGTCTGCATGTGCTGTAAAGTCCTCTTGGTTTCTCTAGGCCTCCATCTAGCAATAAAGGGTCTGAATCCTCTTATCACATTGCAGGTGTGGGACATGCACCCCTCTGCAGTAGGAAGTAGGAAAAGCAGTAGGCTTTCATTTTATGTCTCCTGTTGATATATCTAATAACTGCATTTTTCCCCTCTCCTTATCATCCCTTTCTGTTAATTTATTTTGAAACAGAACTTTTTATGACTGGATAACTGGAAAGAACAGGCCAACCTCGGGGAGTCTAATCCAGGTGATAACTACAGGAGGGAAGACTGAACTAGTGGCAGCACATCTGTGATGTCAGTCACTTGTGACTGTGAACCTTCAGCAAAGGAGACTGAGAATCTTCTCCTGTGGAAGATACCTGCTAGTATTTTGGATGTGTTTTTGTATCCAGTGATTGTTAACTATGTCAGTTACAGCACCAGGTTGCAAGTGGTATTTCTGTGATGTCAGTTGCTATCAGTGTATTTACCAAGTATTTGTTTCTAAATGGAAGTTACAGACTTTAAAGTCTAAATGTGCTAATCCTGAGCATTATATAATGACTTACCTCTTTTTCTGAAATGGGAATTATGCTTTATTATGTCATGTAATCACATATATAATGGTCAGACTCTTTCATCTGTCAGTAAGTCTTTCTGGCACCTTTCTGTGAATGTCTTGATGGTCCTTTTGTGTGGGAATATAACCACATCCCTGTTATGTTGGCTGTAGCTACAGGAATCACTGCAGTTACTGTCTGGAACTACAGGAATGGCTGCAATCACTGTACTAGTCCTGTAAACTTTTCCATGTGAACATTCCACTGGAGTTAGTGGAACTGTGTAGTAATTAGTTGAGTTCCTAATTTGCCTTAATGTTTATAAACTGCTGTCAGATCTAGAGTTGGAGGATAACAGTAGTTTTGCCAAATGCTTAGGTATGTCTTTGTATTACTCATGACTATTCTTTATTTTTTTTAAAAAAAGCAAAGTGCCCTAAAGAACTATGCCAAAAACCACATATGTCTGTTTTAATCTGGAGGGCTTTTTTGTGCTAAATAAATATATATTTTAAATGTTGGGCTAGCAGCTTTATTGTAATCCAGACATGTTTGAAGAATAGCTTAGTTAGATTTGTTTAGTACTTTCAAAAACACAAGCAATTCTGTGATTTATGCTTAATGCAGACAAGGGACTTGTCATGATCTTGTATTTATTTCCTTCTCATGGTGTTGTGGAAAATATTCTTTTTCAGCAGAGATGTGGAAGAGCTGCTAGCTATAGGCCAAGGCTGGCCTCTGGCTGCAGTGTTGCCTTTCATTCCTCTGGCAAGTGCAGTGAGAGTTTGGTGGCAGAATGAACATGTTGTTGCTTCTCATCACAAACATTAATTTTGGGGTAGTGTTTGGTGTGAATTTGCTGATATGGGGCAGGAGACCTTCCCCCCTTCCAGCAGAAGGTAGGGGCCTGTCTGCTGCTGTCAGTTTAACAGGATCATAAGGTGTCTGTGTGACAGACAAAAGCTGCAAGGACAGTAAGGACTGAAGCGGGGGAAGGGAAGGGGCCTCATACAGTGCACTTCCATGTGCTTAAGTCTTCCCTTCACCAAGCTTCCACATCGCAAGCACACTCAAAAGTGCTCATGTTGTCATCTTGTTCATCTACTGAATCAGCTCTCAGAAGCTCTCTGAAGAGCAGATGAACCTTTTGAAGGGGGTGGGGAGTGCAGGTAGGGTTCCAGATGTGCAATTATACAAATGTGTTTTTAAAAAAAACCCAGGGACTAGCAGGTTCTGTGGCTCAGAAGGGGTATATATTGGTAGAAACTATGGTGGCAGAAGCAGATAGCACAGTAAAAGACAGTAGGACATGTCCAGAGAATCTTTTATTTGCTAAGGGCTTCTGGGCTCTTTTAAGTATCTCTGTAACTTGTGTATGTGTGCCTTACTCGTAATAACCTCTCGAAGAGGCTGTGGTCACATAGAATTTAGTTGAAGGCTATAACTAACCATGAGATTATAGAGCAGGAGAGGGGAAGAAATATTTAAATTTTAGTAAAAAGAACAAAAGGTCAGAAAGAAAATTAGATGAATCTGTGCACATCAGAAACTAGATTAATTCTTTTCTTTCCTTTATAGAGACCTAATAGCCCTGATGGAAGAGGGGGAAAACAAACGAGAGAAATCTGTTGCTGTGGCCTAGGTGCCTTAGGTGTGCTTGGCCAGCAACTACTGATAGGGCCTAAAGAGGAGACAGGCTAGAAGCAGAACTCGGTGTTGAACACACACCCGTGTTAGCTGCCACGCTGTCCTGCTGCACGTGTGGTGCATGGGCAGCTCTAGCTACCTGTGCTGATTCGAAGCCTGACATGGGGCTGCTGGGCGGATCGGGGCTGCTGCTCTCCCGTCTAGCTGCTTAAATGAAAGATTATGGTTAAGGTGAGAAGAGTTTAGCCAGATAAATTCCCGAGATGGAACACATCCATGTCAAGCTGAGTATCAAACAGATGAATTTGCCAATGTCTTACCATTCTGCAACTGCAGTCATTAAAACATCTGCATGCACACAGCTAATTGAGTAAGACGCTTTCCCATACCGTCCTCTTTTGAAGGTGCATATTACTGTGCAATAAAGAGATCGATGAACTCTGGGGGAAAAGCAATATATAAACTATACCAAGCAGATCAGGCCTTGATCTTCTGTTCTAATTCATTTGTGCTGAGCATTCTGGCTTCAATAAGTGTAAGAGTCTACACTTACAGAAAAGGGATGTTTCTAAATTCAAACCAAGGTGCTTTTGAAAAGACTAATTAGACAGAACTCCTGAGCAGGAATAGATAAAATAACCCCAAACTGCAGTAGCCTGCTGTAGAGTAGCATCAAACAGCAACGTGCAGTGACAAAATATGATGACTTGGCCAAAATACCAAAAGACCAGTCTTTATGAATAGTTTTTTCCCTCTGCTAATTTATAAAACATGAATTTTAAAGCACAAGTAAATATAAAATAGAGAAGACTGTCATTTTTAGTGTAAGAAGGTGGAAACGTGAGCTGCTGTTCAAGTTGTATCCCACAGAGCTTCATCCACAGGGAACAGTCCTGTGGCTTTGCAGAACCTTTGGTTAAAACGTGCTCCTGTGCATGACCAAGCACTGCAGGACCCAGTGAGCTGTTTCACATCTCACTCTACAGTGGTTCTGGTGACAAAGAATGTTAGGAGTTTGTCTATTTTACCAACAGGTTAAATGACTTTTTTGAAGTTACATTTTTACTAGAAAATTAGCTTTCTAGTAATTAGTTAACAGAAAGTGGCCACCAAATGAAAGTTTAAAGTGATGTTTTGCACCCAAAGAAAATAAACACAGTTTCATCATGGAGTGGTTGCCAAGTACAATGGTATCTAAGTCACGTAGCAGTTGCTCTTCTAAATTAACCAAAGTTGCACTGTCGAAATAAATCATTATGCTAAGCAAGCGCAAAACTTTTATAGTCGAATGAAAATCACCACCACAACAAAAATAACTTTATTATCTTGTTTCTCCTTCCTTGTATTTGTTCTCTGCAAGAAAACAGATGGGAAGTGTAATAGTATGCGGAGATGCCTCATACTAATCCTTGTGGTGTTGAACAAGGTGAGAAGTAGACAGACATCTGACAAGCATTTAGAAGTCAATAGAAAATGTCACTTGAGATTTAGATCCCTGTCAGGCGCTGCCATCTCTGCACTTCCTGAAAACTCATGTTCTGACGGATTTGCTCTATGAACACGGGCAGCCCCTCGGGCCCTGTGTGCGGTGCTCTGGGGGCGCAGGCAGAGCCCGCGGCTGATGCTCACGAGGCCGGCAGAGGGCAGGAGCGCCCCACACACGGAGCGGGTCTGCCGCTCGGAGCGCCCAACTGGCAACCACCCCTCTTGGCAGCAAGGATTTTAACTGTGCCAGTCCCGAGTGAGAGCTCACCCTCCTCTCTTGCTTTATTCCCCATAATCCAAGCTGCCTGGCCTTTTGTGCGCCTTACTTGGAGTGCCTATAATCTGTTATATATGGCACTTTCAGAATCCCCTCCGTATATTCAATTAAAACAAAGAAGTGACCGCAAGCCGAAGGATGGACAGGGAGCCAAGGCTCTGAGGAGAGTCCCACAGCAGGGTGTAACATCACTGTTGACATGTTAGAACCCCCTGCCTCCTCAATTGCTATTCTGTCACACAGGGCCTAAACACAGCTGAACTGCAAGGGGAGTGCTTAACTCCTGTGCTGCACGTAAGACATGTAAGAAGCTACAGGATTTCCTAGCCCAAGCAGACGAACAAGTTACTTTTTCTGACCGGTCTTGTACTAATACACTGGTGGAAACTGGTGACAAAAGAATTACTTACGAAGGAGGTTTTAAATGTGAAAGATTTAACTCCTTTGCCTGTGTTATGAAGGAACAATTACATCAAAGCAGTGTTATTGAGGAGGCAACACAAAGTGGCAAGCCATATGACTGCCAATTGTATAGTTCAATATTCATTACCTGGGGCTTCCTGGAGATACGAACTACACTGCTACTCACACTACTTGCTTTTTAAATTTTTCATCTTAACTAGTGTTATTAAGGAAATATGAAGAAATACCTGCAAATGGAAGGTAGGGAAAACCTTTGGAGTGGAAGCGCTGCTCTCTATTCTGCCTTGGCTACTGGCCTGCTGAACCCAGTCTGGCCTCTGTGCCTCCATTTCCTCAACTCCCAAACATAGCAGAGACCATTTTAAAATGCTTTAAGATCCACTGATGAAAATCAGTATAAATGAGTGAAATACAATTATCTCTCCATGAATGCATTAATAAAAGCTCAAAATACCCTCTTTGCCATTGGTTTCATCATGGGAAGAGAAATTAATTGTAGAATTGCAAGCAGAAGCCAAAATCGTATCACTTTGTGGTAAGTCAAACTCAGTGATTTGCAAAGTTCTATGCCAAAGATTACCTCAGCCAGGTAGTTTGGGTGATACTGTTTCTTCTTCATCTAAAATGAGAGAAAAAGGTGTATTCAGTAGTAGCAGGCAGCAGTGGCATCTGTCTGGCACAGCAGGCATTCATTTTTTTGTGACTGCCACAGTTGGAATTTAAAACCTCAGTGTTGTTTTTTATTTTGAAGGAACCAATTACTCCTTCTACTGGTGCATCACTACAGCCTAGTGAGACAGGGCTAAGCAGTACAAATAAGGTCTCTGTTAGATCCTGGATGCATGTGAGTTAGTGTGAAACTACACTCTTTTATGTAAGACCGTACACAAACATCACACATATGAGAAGAACCTCTCTGACCCCTAAGACCCTCTTCCAGATTATTGAGAACTTTCTTGCATGCTCAGCCTCTCTGCATTTTCTTCATTCTCCATGTGAGGAATTAAAGGACTTCTTAAATGCCACCTGCTGGTTATCAAAATCAACATGTGCTGTCCCAGAGAGTAGGGAACAGCTGCGTACATCTCAAGTGCCACCCTGGGCATATGCCCTTTGCAATACAGTACAATACTGCAGGCATCAAAGGAAGCAGTCCATCCACCAGAAGGCACTAAGGACCTATTTCCCTCATATTATCTGATAAAGCGCTTTAACTTCAATCATCTTTGTGAATAACAGATTTTGTTTCTCTTTACAAAGATAAAATGCTTCCTGTTTGCACATGTAGGGCCAATGTCTTCCAGTATGTTACTCCTTTAAACCTTTACAGTTTCCATACAGTTAGTATGTAGGAAAAATCACACTACTAGCAAAATGAGGCTATACCTTGCCGTTCATATATTTGAAGCTATACTGTGTGTTCAGCTTGAATCCCCTTGTACTATCACACAGTGTTTCTAGCAAGTTAAGAAGCTTTAGGCATTAGAACAATAACAAATATCAGCAAGCAGTGTTACTCCGTGGAGCTGTCATGGATGCAGGAGAAAAGCCCGGGACACTGTGCGTGGGCTTGGGAAGTTATTTTGATTGCCACGGCAGAACTCCGGTGTAACAGCGCCAGCTGTGCCGCTTCACCTCCTTGTTCTGCTTTATGCTCATGAATAAACGTCATTTTCTTTTCACAAACTCGGCGTGGGAGGAAAAAACACAATTCCCTTGTGTATAATTTTTCTTTTATTTTTATCAGCTGATATTCCTTACAAGGAGATCTGAGGAGAACTTGGAAGGTTTCAGATTAAAACAGGTTTCCTATCCTTTGGCTTCAGTACTTGCTCTGAAACTCTCTTATCTTTAGAAGATCATTTGTTTTTCCCTTCCAAACACTTTCCAAGACTCTCTTTATTAGGTTTTGTAGGAAGCAGAGTCTTTTTCTCTGACTGAGGTTGCAGGAGGCAGAACAGTGCGGGGAACAGTTGGGAGAATTTTACTTAATTTATTACAACCAACACAAACCTCAGATCACCAACTGGGTACTAGCAGAAAGACAATCAACAAAGAAATAAGAACTTTATTCTCCCTCCTCCCCAGCCTCAGCTTCCCTTATTTTTGCTGTTGGCTGCAGTCCGCTCATCCAGGGGTCTGTGAGGCGCTGCAGACAGCCCCGCACTGCAGCCCTCTGTGAACTGCTTGCTGGTCTTCCAGGTGCTCTTTGCTTCCTGCGGGTTTCCTACAGCCCTGCTCCTCTGTGCCCCAGCGCGGTGGCTCCCTGGGGGGTGTCCCCAACCCTGGGCTGCCACCAGTGTCTTCCCTAACTGTGTTTGAGCCAGACCAGCCCTGCGCCCACCAGCTCCCCCTGGCTGGAACCGCTGGAACCGGCTGGAACCGGTTCTGACTGGCACAGGGCGGTGCTGGCCCGGGCCTCTCCATGATGGCCACATGGTCTGTGCTGCTGCTCCCTCCTTGGCACTTGTGCTGCTTGTGAGGCCACGCAGGGTCCCTGTCAAGAGTCACAGGAGGACAAATCTAGAGCTCTGCAAGGGGGGAGAAAAAATATACACACCACACACACATATATAAAAATACATCTACATATATATATATATACACAGATAAGCATTGCATGAAGCCTTTGCCACCTTCTCATGGAGCGTGTTGAAAGATTTGCCTGACGTGACTCAGCACCCACGCAACAAATTACAGCTCTGAAGGCCTTTCTGTCTTCATCGTGCTGGAACAGAAAAGGAGCATAAGTCACAGTTAACGAGGAGACATTTTGAATGTTCTAGAAGAAGCTTGAAGACCATGCGCAAGATACATGTAGAAAAACATTTGTTATTAACTATGCGAGAACTGGCATGCTGGCATGCAATCACATACTTATTTAAAGCTTTTTTTTTTTTTTTTTTTTCCCGCAATACTTCTTAGCATTAGTAAAGTGCAAAGCGTTTTTGCCCTGAGAGCAACGTGGTGGGACAAGATGCAGTATGAAGGAAGGTGGGTGGCTGGCTAGCTCCTTGGTGGCCACGTGCCTGGAGCTGTGCCGAACTGCTGAAATGTGTCCCCTCCTGCATCCTACCCACACCCCAGCACCAGCGCCACTGTGACAGCTGCGCTCACGGCTGGTCACCCCAGAATGCAAGTCCAGAGCCACCAAGATGGATGGAGGCACCTTTAAGGGAGTGAGAGTTGAGTTTTCAGACAAGGTAATAATTAAACCCATTGTTAATGCCCGCTCCTTTTTTTCTGAATACTGTTTTAAATCGTAGCAAAACAGGAATTGCCACCCAACTTGCCAACTAATCATTTCCAGTGTCGACAAAATTTTTAAATTAATGCTTTTTTTCTTAACCTTAGCACTTTGTGTTAGTAACTTGCCAAATATCCTGGATCTCAGATAAGGGATACTACCCCTGTTTTATTTATTTATTTATTTATTATATACCTTCTAGTTCTGGAGTGGAAAAATGGTTTTGATCAGTGCCTTCTCTTCAGAGAGCTATTAGGTGTACCTGCTACAACAAAATGACTTGCCTAGCAGCTTCGGGGTGGGGGCAGGGGGAACAACTTTCTAAAAGCCACAGCAGTTTTGAGTTACATTCCATCATATAATACATTAATTTCACTTCAAGTGCAGTCAACGGGGAACAGACTAAAACAGAGCAATTGCTTTGTACACAGCTGCTTTCTGTGGATTGCACGCGGAGACTCTGAATGCAGCTGAGCATGTCATGATTAGGAAAATACTTAAAGGTTTTTCCTATAATGGCTTCCACCAAGGGTAGTGTTTACAAGGTAATTCTGAATTCAGCAGAAAAAAAAAAGGTATCGATCTTAAGTAGTTTTGTTCCACTTACTCATTGTTAAACATTATTTGTCCCATTAATTTTTTGAGATCTCAATCAAAAACACTTTATGCGAGGGTGAATAAGGCATGATTCCAATCACTGTGATTATGGGTTTCTTTGAACGGCTGGGCAAAGTGGAACTGCTAATGAGAGAGGGTTTCTGGGGTGGGTTAACTAATGTTAGAGCTTTAGAGCACGGTTTATCCTGACGGTGAACAAGTGGGAACAGCATAAGAGGATGATGGTGACACTGAAGACTGGAACAGAACAGGTGAGCGAAATGAGAGGGACAAACACAGATGGGATGAAGAGGGGCTACTGTTTAAACAGAGGGTGAAAATACAAGCCTAAGGCGCAGGCATATAGCAAAAGAGTGAGCCCTGTGTTTCCCTGGTGAGGGACAGAGCAAACTTGTGGTTGTACTAATAGCAAATGGCAGCTTTTTGGTGTGAGAATATCAGCATCATACAGAAAGATAGAAGTTCTGGGTAAAAGTGCAGCTCTGGGATTCATGTCTGATTCTTTCCATGTTAAAGAAATCAAGACTGTTCATTCTTTATGCAGAAATGGGAAAAACGACAAAACAAACAGTTTTATAAATGGAACCCCTTTGTAGTGATGCAGAACACCCAAATGCACCTGTTTTTCATATGTGAGCACAAAATGCATCATTTTGATGGGAAATTAGTGTTACAAGATAGTGCTGTCAAGTGGTGCTTGTTGGCTGTGTTAAGTTGCCGTTTGTGTGAGGTCTACAGCTGAGAAGCTGTAGCTGAGGCAGCTACAGCTTTTAGAAGACAGGCTTCAGTGTTGCAAGCTGGGATCCTAAAAGCAGCAGGGTAGGAGGCCTTAATTACATTTGATTAAACCAAGATCTTAAATTGGTACTTACATCAGTAACTTTTAAAGCAGAGGGAACTCAGATTTCGTAGAAGGAAGGCAGTGAGGTAACAGGTTTTGAAAATAAATTACTCTCTTGCCCACCAATGACTATGGCCTTGAAGGATAAGTGTTTTTTTTCCCTTTTGTTCTCTAAAATCTTTCAGTATTATGACCCTTACCCACTTCCATGAAATCTCTGTGAGATTCTCCTTTTTTCCATTACTTTCCAGCTCTTCACATGTCTAGCCCAGCCTGAGCGAGCCCAGTTTTTCATAGAGAAGGTACAAACCCCCTTATGCTGCAGTTGCGGCCAGAATGTAGCTGTTATTTGCAGGTCTATTTTAATAGCAGCAGCTTCTCCATTTTTTCTCCTGCTCGGTTGCCCAGTTATCTCAGGTTCTCTGCCTCCCTCTTTTATTTTAAGGAGTGTAAGCGTTGAATTTCAGCTTCCTCCTTTTAGTTCTTCCTACCATTCAGAAGACTATTAGATAACTTGTCATCACCCATGTGAAGTAGAACATGTAGAGACTCTGAATGCAGCTATGAAGACTTAAGTATTGTAGGAAAAGGAGGAGAATCTCACTTATAGTGGTGACGAAACTGCATTTTGAGTTCTTGGTGTCCTGAGAGAAATATTTTCCACTGCCACTGGCTTAAAACCTGCTGTTATGGAAGGTTTCATGGCAAGTGCAGTGAAAATTAAACTACAAAATGTCAATTTTACTGCTCTTGACAACCATTAGTCTTTTCATATCAACAGTCCTGTCTATGTAGCTATTTGAAATCATTGTTTGAAAGGCAAGTTGTCTCATATACATTGAAAAATTAGTGTTGGAAAACTAAACACTTCACCTAACCTATAAATTTTCATCTAAGAAGGCATTTCTGATTGTCAGATGAAGTATGTAAGGTGGATAAAGTTGATTTTACAGGCTTCCAAACAGATTCTGGCAGTGCTGGTGTCACAACTGTCATGCTGTATTAACCTCCTCTTAAACTCATTCCCAGAATGTTCCATACTGCTCGCTATTGGAAACAAGATGCCAAGACAAATGGACTTCGGTTTTGGTGCGGCATGGCAATTCTTACTTATTTTGGCATTTTACATCTGGCCACTCAACTTGCATAGATTGAACCTGGAAATTAGAATAAAGTCTAGAATCCAGCCATTACATCAGTGAAGTTTTGGAACAACTTCTCCAGTGGTCTTAAAGAAGGGCTATCTTCAAGATGAAGCTTGTTAAATTTCTGAACAGTATTGCATGATGTGACAGTCTTTGACATGTGGGGCAAGTCCTTCTTGTCCTAGGAGCTTTCTTCTTTCCAATGTTTCTCATGGAAAACAACAAACAACCAACAAAAACAAACAAAAAGAACTCTACAGTTTGCTCTTTAGAAGTACTTTTTGCACCTCTGGAACAGGAATGAAACTGTTTAAACATGATGAGATGAGTGCTGGCAGTGGAGATAGCTGCAATCTGCCTCTCTCTTGAGGATAAAACAGGAAGATGTATTCATTTGATGGCAGATGTCAAGAGTCATGGAAATTACAGATTAAAAATCATTTATGTAGGAAATGGGATTTACATCTTTTGACTTCTATTCTGAAAGAGTGTCACATTGATGCACCGTCATCTAAATGCATCATGGGAGCAAAGGATCCGAAAAAGGGTCTGCGCTGACGGTGACCTACATCCTGGGGCATATGAGAGCCAGAGCCACGTCAGCCAGCATCTTCAGATTGGCCATTTAGCTGTCAGCCATGTGATTTGTAGCTGGATGGAGTGAGACCTAAAAAGACAGTATTTTCATTAACATGCCGTAATTTAGGCTTATATAGAGTGCGAAAAAATGAAGAAAATGTCAGCACTTAAAAAAAGATTTTATTTAAATTGTAACTTGAAAATGGTGATGTCCAACAACCATTGCCCATTTCTTCAACTTGTGAACTATTTGTGAGGTTTCTTTTTTCCCCTGCTTCCTCTGGAGGGGAAAAAATGGGTATGAAATGCAAGCTCAAAGTATTGGCCAATTAAAGGGGGACACAATAGATATCCTGTCTGTAGAGTATCAGCTGAAACAGGCAGAGACTGACTGTGAGCTGAATTAGGACTCAGGCCCTATGAAGTAGCCCTGAGACTTGAAAAACCAGACTAGGGTTTTCATCTGGGTTGGCGTTTTTACACTTTTTTGAGTCTTTGATCTATTTGAGTCACATATGGTGACTCAACATACATGTATTGTCACAGCTCCTCCAAATACAGCCCATTCCTTGTTTATCATGTATTCCACAGTGGCTCATGGCAGTCTTGAAAAAGAGCGTGTTTACATCAGATATTTCTATTGCAGGCAACGTGTGTGCAGTTTCTTCACCTAGTCCTTAGAGTGAGAAACTGCTCTTGTACTTTGTTAGTAAATCTTTTAACTCTCACTCCTTTTATCAGCAGCCTGAGAGTCAGGCCAGCAACCTCTCCCTGCCCTGGCCACGCACAGCCTTGTCAGACACAGATAAATGTAAATTATAGCCTGTTCTGTGAGACTGAAATTGCCCTCTAGCACAACCCTATGGCCTTTCTTTCTCCTCAGACTGAAATCCCTGAAGGATATGAATGGAAATTAAATGGCCAAAGTGACAAAACTACATTTCTAAATGGCCTCTATGTTTACTTTATAGTCTGAAAATCTTGCTCATCATTTCTGCAGGTGACTAGATCTAGTGGTAATGTGGAGGCAGGATGAGCCAGAGGATGCAAAGAGTTAGAGGAGTGCAGGAGACATCACCAACAGGTCTGCAGTTTATTGACTGACTAGACACACAGTTTCTTTTCATAGCAGAAACTGGGCGTCCGTACTTTGCTTCAGACTGAACCTTTCTACAGCTGACAGGTGGGACTGGGAATCCGGGAGTGACAGATCTTCATCTTAGGTTTCGTTTTATGGAACAGAGAAGTACAATGTGTCTCTATCCATACTGTGTTTTCTAGGCAGCTTCTCTAGTGTTTGCATGGAGACAGTTTTGATTCTAGTACTTTTAGAAATAAGGCAAAGAAAAAGTTGAATCCTATTTTGGATACATCTGCTTTGAAGGAAACATAATATTTTCATTCTATTCTTGCTTGTGTAATTACCAATGACTTAAGCTACAGCCCTTATTTGTTGTTATGATCTGCAACCCCCTAAGAAAGCTGCAGATCTAGCCCGCTCATGATGAGATCCACCTACATGCCACCCTGGGGGCATGCATTTACTACTTAAAGAAGACGTGAATTTGTATATTGCAATAAAAATACGTGAGCAGGTAAACAGAGCAGGGAAAGAGGTGCTGAGTAGATATTAAGTGGAAACTTGTTTTTGCACTAGTGTAATTTTTTTTTCTTATAGCTTGAATTGTGATACAGAAAATCAAGCTAATTGAAAGAGGTAAATATATTAGGACTTTATTTTGATAAATTGGACAAAATGAATGGAAACTCTTCTGTAAATTATATTAAGCTCTGTCAAATAACTTGTGAGTAAAGTCTGTTGCACACCTTTATCTTCCTTTCTATTAAAAAGAAAATTTGGAAAATGCAGCAGAAGACCAAAATGATATGCTTTAATGGGGAAGCTGTTTGTAAGCGGTTTGTGTGTTCCACAATGGCTCGTGGCAGTCTTGAAAAAGAGCATGTTTACATCAGATATTTCTATTGCAGGCAACGTGTGTGCAGTTTCTTCACCTAGTCCTTAGAGTGAGAAACTGCTCTTGTACTTTGTTAGTAAATCTTTTAACTCTCACTGCTTTTATCAGCAGCCTGAGAGTCAGGCCAGCAACCTCTCCCTGCCCCGGCCACACACACACACATATATATATATAATAAGAAACATAGATAGAAAAATTTTCGCCTGTTTTACCAAGAAATGATTATTTTTTGAGATAAATTGTTGATCCTAGAATAACTGAGATCAAGTTTATATGCAGACTTTTCTTTGTTTCAAAAATTGTTCATTGTTAGGATGCAGTTCCACTCCTTCCTGGGATAGGAGGAAGATTGTGACAACAATTAATGTATTTACACATAATCTAAATGTTCTCCAAGTCTTTTTTTCTTTTTTTTTCTTTTTTTAGAAATACGCTTTTGCAGAACATAAAAGGCCCATAGATTAAAATATTAAAACAACCTATTTACAGTCTGCCCTTCGTAAAAGACCTGAGAACAAAAATATTGAATGTTTTATTTGCATAATAAAAATATTGTGCAAAATTGCAGCTAATATGTCTTTTAGGCACAGTAGATAAAACTACTGTTTTTCTTACAGCAACAAAATGCTACAGGATCCCACTTTATCTTGAACATCTATAATGTTGCATTGCAGCTCTGCTTTTCAAATTATACTTTACACTTCTGACAGTGCTTTTATTAATCTCTTTCACTGTTGCCAGTGCTGGTGAAATTGTACAAGTGGTAGCCAGATGAGCAGTGTTGATGATAGAGTTCCTTGGGTTCACTGAATTAGTGGGCCAGTAACATCCTTGTTGCAGAGCCTTATGAGGGAGGTCTTGTCTTTCCCAGAGCACAAACTAGTTGACTTGTATTTCTTTTTGATTATCCATGGAGTTAAGGCTAAGAGAAGGGGAGAAAGAAGGGCAAGAGTAGCAGCTTAGATATTGGGGGTAGCTTTTTCTAGTAAGTGGGATAAATAAAGTAAAACTTCATGTAGAATCTTCCTAGACAAAAAGGATTTATTCACATTATGCTGCAAGATATTTTTTTTCTCCAGGCTTATGTAACAAAAGGATTTTTTTTTGTCTTTTTCATGGTAGATAGATGGAAGCTTATATAGAGACACCATTGTTTCATGCTAGATTTCCAAAAAAAAAAAAAAAAAAAAAGAAATAAGAAGGCAGAGATTTTAGCGAGGCTTAATAGGAAGCATGAGGCAGCAATAGGATGGGGCAGGTAGAATTTGAACACAAATTCCTTGCAGGTTGTGCCTATCTATCCCATTGCTGCAGAATGTGAGGGGCACGAGGGAGTCCTGTTTTGTTACCGAGCCATCATCTTTCATAATGTTTCACTTAGTATAAAAATATTCCTGTACTTAAAGGGTGAGAGGTGTAAGTTGCTAAGGACCATATGGAGACGCTAAATTTTATGGGATTAGAAAGCAGGATTTAAAACAGTTTTGCTGGTCTGCTGCACATTTTGCCTTATACAGTCCAAAATAATCTTGTCCCATTTAATTTAAAATAATCCTCCATATAGCATAGAGAGAATATAATTCCCTGAAAATATTTAATCACAAAGTTGTATTTTTATAAAAGTGAAAATATTTTCTTTAAATATAAATATAAATATAAAAGTGAATTAAATATAAATATAAATATAAATATAAAAGTGAATATAAATATAAATATAAAAGTGAAAATATTTTCTTTTTCCTCACAACCCACAGGCAATGTGCAAGTAATGCACCACAGCATATTCAATTACTAGCATATTATATATTAAAATGAAACAGTAGAGCACAATAATGAGGGCTTTAACTGGTTTCACAGCAGGGATTTTCTACAGGTTTAATAGGGTGGACTGAAGCTTACGAGAGAGAATACTTTGTTGTGAATCTCTTGTCAAGCCAACATCATCCTTGCTATTAAATAGTGTCATCCTTTTCCCTTCCCAGTAAGTGCTTGGCTCATGATTTGAGATGATCATATTTGGAGTTTTAGGTGAATCAATCACTGACTCCTTTTGAGAATTTGGGAGAAGAAGAAAATTAAGATTCATTAAAATACAGAGCATAGGCTGTGTCAAAACTGCCAGTTTGTTCCTTCTTTCTTGTTTGGTTCGTTGTGGTTGGTGGTGTTTTTTTTTTGTGTTGTTTTTAGGGGGTTGGGATGCCTGAAACCTGGCTGAAAAGGTCTCCAGAGCTTGTATAGTTACAAAGGAAACCTAAAGGAGTGTATCACTCCTTTAAGAAATAAAGGAAATTAAGAAATATTGGAATGTATGTTCCAGCATTTCTTAATCTGTGTTGAGATCTCTTAGAAACGTGAAATAGTTATTACAAGGGAAAGGGCCCTTTTCTGTTTTTTTCTTGGTCTATTATTTATTTTACTGAGCACCGAGATTTCAGGAGGCCTGAAACTGCGAATTTGGATTTGACTTGGCAAACTGTTTCAGACAAAATGATAAAATAACACATTTAATTTAAATTTTAAAAGTAATTCTTGAAGAGGACCCCTCTTTCTTGCCCGTAATGCTCATTCTTCCTGGGCTGGGGAGACCAGTGCTCAAGATTCTCTCTAGCAAATCTGAAGCAAGGACAGCCAGGCATTAGCCCTACCTAACAATTTACGCATTAAAAATAATTTGTAGAGATTTTTGTTTAAATTCCACAACAATTAAGAAAAGGAACTGAGACTAGACAGCACATTATTTGCTTCCCTCCGTCCAAAGTGTGCCCTGAACACAGTTATGAATTCCTGGGATGGGTGCGGGAGAGGGTTGGCTCCAAGATCACTGTTCATTTTGGCACTTAACTGAAGGTTTCGCTCAAGAGGTGCAACCACACAGTCCTTCACCTCCTGCATAAAGGAGTCCAGACCAAGTAATTTGCAGAGACTGATAGGGTGGAAAAAAAGCAGACCCTTTAGGTCATATTCCTGTGCTACTGAAGAGGAACCACGTTCAGGAGACATGGGAGAGTGCAGATTATGAAAGACTTTGTGTTCCCCAAGTTTGATTTTTATCACTATGTTCCCCATTAAAAAAGTCCACTATGTGTTATTTCATTTTACGTTCTAGAAATTTTGAAAATGTGTAATATTAAAGCTACCTATTTGCTTTCTTCAGTTTGGCTGTGAGGCCAAATGCCCCTGGAAAAGCTGTGCGATCTGCAGGCCTTATAACATCAATTCAAGAAGACTCTGTTTCTTGCAATTTATAGCACAGAAAATAATTAATAAAACATTTATCTTGTCCCTCCAAAAGGTAATACACTTTACTTGTTAATATGCAGTGTCTAGTAGATATAGCCACAGAAATGTTAGAATTCTTTATACTGTTTCTAGTTTTGAAATGTCATGAAATGACATTATACCACATTAATATTTAGACATCCCAAAATAAAGTGCATGCGTGCAAACATACAAAAGGATTGAGAAAGAAAGGATCATCAGACATCTTAATCTGCTAGAACATCGTTCCAAACTTTAATTGCCTTTTTATACCAAAGGCATAATATTTTCCCAAGTGAATATGATTGCCAGACACTTCTGAGCAATAAGTGGCCACAAAATAGCAATTGTGATTAAATAAGTGTGGGAAGATTTAAACTTTTTTTTTTTTTTCTTCTGACTGCCAGTTGAACTAGGTTGCCTCCAAACCACAGTTTAAGAACCCTAGAGTAAATCATGTGTCTGATTCGTGTATCTGATCCAAAAATTGGAAATGTGAGCAAGTCCTAGCAGTGTGCTGGGTTTCTGCTCTGGGGGTTCACTGGCACCCTGTCACTTGATGCTCTTATTCCTGAACTGCCAAAATGGATATACAGAAGATTAGTTACCGAGTAATATCATGTCACCAAATGCTTTATCACTTCTGAATAGTTTCCTTCATCATATGGTTTCTAACAGTGTCAGGAGTCTTCTGTGACTAACGGTAGCAATTTTTCTATAGTATCGCCAATCTTAATTTTTTCCCTCTTAGATACATTTCTGATTCATATTTTTTCAGTATTATATCAAAATTAGTTCACCTCCTGGATTTAGATTGTTTGAGCTCTGTTCTTGTGATTTGATACAAGCAGACGCTCCAGCCTGCATAGCTGTCCTGCCATCACTGCAGGCTTCTGCTGTGCAGACAGCAGTTGGAAAAAGGCAGAATTACTCTTCTTCTAAGCACACTTGCTTTCTGTTTCATGTATTACTGACAATTTACTACGGAGGAAAATTGCAGACAAAAATCACGTCAACTCATGTTGCCACAGGATAGAGAGAGCAGCCATACGAATCTTTAATTGTCACAGTACATGGAAGAAAAAGGTGCCCAGGTTTTCCTTAAACTGAAGAGTAATGTCTTGCACAGTGTTACTGGGCTAATGCTGAAATGAGCTTTGGAAAGTGAATCCAGGAGTAAAGGCTTAATGCTCTAGATGTATGTATGCTGTCAGTTTGCAGGCAATATAATAATTGTCAGTTTTCTGCCTCTAGCTCCTTCTTTGCTTCTGGGAATCATGAGGGGATGTGTTCAGCCACATGACAGTTTCTTCTTTGCAGAACCAACCTCTGCTTCCCCCTTGGTCAATCTTGCATTTTAAAGAGCTCTCACACATTCTTGCTTGAGACTTTCATAGAGCATTGTATGACAAAAAATCATTTTCTGATATTGTAGCTGAAGTGGCTTTCTGTATCCAACAGACAGCTGAGAAATCAATGTCAAGCGTGCGGCCAAGGAAGGCGAGTGGCTTAAACACACTGGAAATCAGGGGATGCAGCTTTACAGAAAGCTGCAGAGTGCCCATGTGATCGATGAGTTTGATTTGTGAAGGCAATGCGCTACCTAATCAAATCTTTCTGAAAATTGGTTATTAAAGACTTTCTTGCAGTTTTTCTCTTTCCTGGTTTTTTGCCTGTTGTCAGAATTGGCCATCTGACGCCCCTGGCTGCAGTTTGAATAGCTGGTGCTGCACATCCTTCTCTCAGGTCGCTATTAAACCTATAGATTAGCAGTTAAACTGTTTCAGAAAAGCAAGACACTTTCTCTTTTCTGAATAGTTGTCCTGACCTTGATCATGAGAACAGACATTTCCTAAATATGATTTTCATTCATTTTTAAGATTTAGACCACAGTGGACTTGTTTGGTAATTCTGTGATGCTGTGAGAAACGTTTGACTAACTCTGTGTCACTGTAGGTTGAATGCACAAAGTCATGCAGGTTAAAGTAGTACATAGCTTTCCTTACTGCTTATATGCTCTGTTTTTTATCCTTTATAGAGCCTTTATAGAGCTGATTTGTTAACTTCTAGTAAGAAAGGAAAGGAGATGTGTTTTGCAGTCTGGGTTTAGTGATCAGTAAGGGATGTGATCAGTAATGTCTGACATCAAAGAGAGTAATTCCCTTTAGCTGCTGACTGTAGAATTAATGAGCTGCCTGTGTCATGGGAGGGAGGTAGGGGAAAAAAAAAGTGCAAAAAAAAGAGGAAAATTACTTGTTATCTGTAAGACTTTAAATAGAGAAATCTGGAACTTTTTTTTTTAGATTTAGTGAAAAAGGGATTGCATATTAAGATTTTTATACTTTAGGTAAATGTATGGAAACTTATAATTTCTGTAAATGATAAAGAATAAAATTTAGCACTTAAAATACAGATATTTCTCAGTAACTTTCCTGTAGTTTCAATAAGAACACTAAAAAGCTCAAATCTCAGGCCAAGTATCTCAGGGACTTTGTTAAGTTTTAAGGATATCATCTATAAAATGCATGAGCACAGAGTTAAAGAGTTTGGCTGTATATCTTACCTGTGTACTTTCCAGGCTGGATAGGCAAGGGAATTGTTTCAGCTGTGGTATGCCTGGAATGCATTCGCATTTGGGATGAAAACGTGACATGAATGCTCAGAAATACTATGATAACTTAACACAGGGAAGGAAAACCACCATGGTGGGTGTCGCATGTGCTGCGTGTGCGTTTGGTGTGGCACGAGATGGGTGCATTGGAGATGGTTCTTCATTTTGGTGTAACTCTCAAGTAGAAATGGAGAAAGATTTGGCTGAAGGTAAAACCTACTTCTGTGTAACCCAGAATTATCAGAACCATTAATAGAATTTCTTTTCGTTAGTGAAAGGCTGTATTAAACCAGGATTAGAGTGCGCTGCATGGAGTTATATTAAGATATTTTTACACTCGCTTCTAGAAACATTGTTAGAAATAATGGAATTAATAATAAAACACTAAATTTAATTTACTCAGAGGCACAAGGTTAAACTCAATCTTACCTGTTTTCATAGGTACTAGACAAATATTTCAGGAGACTGTAAAACAAGAGGTATTTAGATGTCTATGGTAATAAGCAGTCAATATACCTTAGCAGAGCTCAAGAGGTACCTCATGGCTGCAGAAGTAAATTCAGAAGGTGTGTGAACTTGGTCATGTGCATGGGATGTTTTTATTGGAAGAATATTTTTAGAAAAAAGGGGAAAATATTTAAAGAAAATCAAACATCTAATATACCCTTGTCCCATAAAAAATGTGGAATGTGTTTTTATAATTTAAGGAACATGGGAAAACTAAGCAAAATATGCCTTTATGGAGAGTTATTATAGGTAGCTCTGATACCATGAAACCTTTTTACAGGTATTTTCACATAATGTGGTTATTTACAACTGCTTTCTCAATCTTCCAAATAAGATAAATATTTAAAAAAGTTCTTAACTCTTGAAATAAACCCCATCAATCTTGAATGGGTACAAACTTACATTTAGGTTGTGTTCTGCACAGAAAGATTTAATAAGAACTGAAATAATCTGGTTTGTACAGACCATAGAGGCCATGATTTCATGTTACAAAAATTTGGCAGGAATACTAACATAAGACATTTCTATTCAACTTGCTGCTGTGCCATATGTGTCTTTGCCATAGATATGGGGAAGCAAGTTTGTAAACCTGATCTAGCTTTTAAAAAATAATGAAGTCCTATTTGTTTCTCAGTTCCATTTCTTCCAAGTTGGGATCACTTTTCTGATTTACTTCCAAGCAGGGTCCACAGAAGATGCTGCTGGTTGAAATGAGATGGGCAAAATGTGGTGCAGGACAAGGATATTTCAAACCATTCGTCTTGTTCTGCTCTGTGAAACTGCTGCCTGATATTTCCCCCACCTCCATCTTCTCTTTCCTATCCAGTTTTGGAATAACCTCATGTTGGGTTGTTTCAAATACTTTTAGTAACTGATTTGTGTTTAGGATCTGTTGCAAAATCCCAGCCACAGTTTGTCTGATGTCAGTGAACTCCAGATGACTTACAAGGAAGTGGAAAATAATGAAGAATATACTATGGTATTAGCTGAGATGCTGCTATAATTGTCAAGCTAATTAAATTTTGACGAAGTTATTTAGATCTCCACTAATGCTGTTTTCAAGTAGGTTTTTATATGTCGTATTAAGACAGTAATAAATTATTTGGAAGATATAAAGTTCATGAAAGTTTATATTTTTAAAGTAAACTATTATCAGTACCTTAACCTTTTTGAAAGACATTGAAAAAACCATTTTAGAATTTCATATTAAATTACATAGCCTAATGTAGTTCATTATAAAATACTATTTTCCTATTGCTGGTTGAAAGCTTTATAATAATAGATGCCATTAGTACTATTGAGAAACTTGTGCATAAATCTCATGTATCAGTGAAAGAAGCTGTTATACTCATTTATTTCTGATACAAAGGACTTGTAGATTATGATGTTGTCTTTCTGCAGTGCAATTTATTTATTCATTTGTTGTCTAGTGATGCAACTCTATTTGGTTTGAAAACCATATGCAAAGTGTTACAAGTGTTCCCAGAACTTTAACATTTGATTTCTTGATTAAAGTTACACACATCGCTTTAACTTTGCTACCACTTAAGCACCTATTACACTGTTTTTTTATGACCGTTTTTCCTTAATCTTGGCCCTGATTCTAGCAGCTTGTAGCACCTGCCACGTATGTCAAAGTGCATCTGTAACAAACATTAAAGGGCGTGATCTGTGTAAGAAATGCAAGTCTAGCAGTGCAGTAGCAATGTCTTGTAGTTCTTCCTTTCTTTCTGGGCACAACACATAGCCTACCAGAGTTATGCATGAGTTTGCTCTGCACATGCACATGCACGGGCACATGTGTGCTCGCTCCGCCTTTCAATCTGGCATGGATCCAGCACTGCAAGGGGAAATGGCCATGAGAGTTGATAGACTCTGAGTGAAGTGCCCCTCCGAAAGGGTTCCAGGCTTTGCAGAAAGAGCAGTGGAGAAGATAACCTCTGGAAAGGGTGCGTGCAGTGATGCCCTGGTCCTCCTCAGGTCAGTCGAGAAATTGTCATTTACTGTAACTGGCCTAATGTTCTGCTCGTAACTGCTTGAAGATTCTGAGTAGGCTTCTGAAGATCTGCAGGGGTTTCAAATCAACTTTCTTAACCTTTCAGGAAGCTGAGGGAAGGCTGTTTGGAAGGTTACCTGAAACAATATAAGCTTGTATAGCACTAAATAAAAAATATATATTTACTTAAGACTCCAAAATAGTTTTCTCATTCAAAGTGGAAAATGAATGAATTATATTTTATACATCCTCAAATCTTACAAATATACATACATGTTCTTTTCTTTGTTACTTTTCCCTGGAACAGTAACTGGTTTATGTTATCCAGTGTTTTCAAAAATGTTCTTACTGGATTTATGCAAAATTCAAACCTGCATAAACTTTGGTTATAACCCCAGAGGCAGAGCTGTCTTAACCTTAGTTTAAGATGTGCTGTGAGTATTCGAGTATTCCTTACTATATTAAATCTAATTGTTTCACCAATTTTTTGTTGCTAACGGTTGTATTTTATGAAGGTTTTGATTGTAACCTTTTTAATATGAGGGATTCATGTTTCCTGATTGTCCTGTGACATTGTCTGGAGAGCCTCAGAATAATTACATTTCTTCCCTGTGAAGATATGAAGTTTGTTTCAAACTTGGGCTTGAGATCTCCCTGAAGAATCCATGATCTTTTGCTCCACGCTGGAGGAACTTGTCTTCAGGCTTACTCAAACCTGATTTTTTTAAAGTGTCTGTAGAGACCACTTCCATGAAGTCACCTCTCTTCCTGAAGAACATGTAATTTTAAATATAGAAATGTATTCTTGGTAAATAAATATCAATGTATGTTATTTGGAAGATATGAAATCTAGAAAAATCATAAGCCAAGAACAACAGGGAAAACCTGAAGACAATGATAAGGAGGAGGAGTCAAAGAATTCCTTGCCATGATGCAAGTCCTTCACTCACTTGAAATAATTAAATTGTTATTAATACAGAAGATAGAGAAACACTCAGAACAGCTCAGTGAGCTCCTGTTCTGTAGTTATAAAGTTGTATGTTTGCATTAAACCAGGATGAGAAAGTCCTTTTCAGGGCACAGATAATACTAAAGGATAAACACTTTTATTTTGAGGGTTGCAGATGATCTATACCAAACCATCTTTAAAGAGCTAGAAGGAAAGACGTCTGGTACACTGGTAATTTTTAATAAATCTTGCAGTGCAAGAGAAAAGTTGTAAGAGTGGAAGAGACCAAATGTTAATATTAAAAAGAAAAAGTTGAGTGATGCAACCAACTGTAGTGTTTATATATATGGAAAAGGAGATAGGGGAATCTTTATTTTTGACCATTTATTTTTGCGTGGTTATGCCATACCTTGAAGTTTTCAAATCAAAATTGTATGCCTTCCTGGGAGGTGTGCTGGAGTTAAGCACAAGTTATTGGTTTCTGTATTACAGCTGATGGTAAAATGCAATAGCCTGTTCTTTGCAGAAGGCCAAACCAGGTGATCCAAGGGCCTCTCCCAAGTTTAACTTCAACAATGAAATCAACCCTTTCCACTGTATTTAAGGGTGGGAAATAGGTCTGGCTAAATTCTATACATCAGCTTATTCTGAGGCTAATAATGGGAGGTAAGGCCTTTTATTTTAAAATATTTTGCATTATTTTTCCCATATGATTTTTCTAATCTTTCTTGGCAGGGAAGAAAGAGATTTTCTTTTCCTGAAAATATTTAAATATATATATATATTTTTGTGTGCATGTGCAAATATATATGTATACACACACTTCTTCATAAAAAAGCCAGAAAATAAATGGAAAAGAAAATAAAGGCTTTCAGAGAAAGTATTTCTCAGTTTACATAACAAACACTGTCACTCACAGATATACAAATAATACCTTGGGTGTAGGATTCCCCTTAAAGACAGGCATTATAGCATCTGTGCAACAGCTCTAGCTGTGGAACAGCTCTAGGAAGGATGATTTTCCTTTTGGTGAAGTTAGAGGCTTTATGAAGTTGAAGAACAGATCTGACAATGATTAACTAAATGTTATATCATGGGGAAAGAGGATTACATTCTTTTGATATATGCGATAGGATCTGAAAAAGGGCTTGTGTGCCTTAAAGCTTGTCTGTTTTTCCAGCTCTATTGAATTTATAATACATGGATTGTTATATTACCTTTTAGTAATATATGCAGCAATCTGTAATATATTTAATACCTTTTATAGCTTGCAAATCTGTCAGTTATAAAAAGTATTATCTCTCCCCACAGTCCTTGTCTTGCTAAGATCCTTAAAATAACTTGGCTAAAACAACACTTTCTAAACATATGTTCTGTAAGCATTTGTGAAACTTAAAAGAATGAGGAGACAAGATGTGCAATATATAAAAATGATCCTGCTGTAATGGGGAATATTCAGCTCAGCAGCTTGTTGCAACGTACTTGTAGATGGAAACGTCTTTGCCTGCCTTTTTAGTTTAGTTTTGGCCTTTCTTTTGTCCCATGGCTGCTCTCCCTGGTTTATAAATGTCAGGGTCAAAGCGAGGTGAAGCTGAATGGTGGTGGGAAGGAGAGATGCAAATAAACTGTAGATAATCCACGTGATGTGCAGAGGCCAGTGCGCTTCCCAGAGCCGTTGGCATCCAGGGCCGCTCGTTAGCGCTCAGCATCCAGGCAGCCCCCATGAGCAAAACGGGATGTGCTGATTAAAGTTCCAAATGATGTGTTGGATATTTAGACATTAATAAATGGAGGCCTCGCATTTATGGTAATGTGCTTCTCCACTTTCACACTAAAAAATGCAGAAGCTTGCTAATCTCCAGCATCTTCTTTGGTGTATGTGAACACACTGGTATCTGGCTCTGTTTATGGAGAGGGAAAGAAGTGAAAGAGTGGGGGAAAGACAGGTGAGAAGTTAATGCCGATTGAATATGTGTTTTCTTTTGAAAAGTATTTGAAAAAGCGTTGGGGTTGTTGGTGATGTGATAGTAGAGTAAGTGTGAGATGAGATTAAAAATATTAAAGAGACCAGGCAGATTTTAACCTTTAATCTGTGCTGTCCTAGGTACTGAGCTAGTAGAGGGAGCCTGAAGTTTTCACACAGTAATTCTCATGGTTTTAATGGAATTCAGGAATTAGCACTTACAAAAAAAAATCTGGCCCATACTTGAAGTGGTAATCAATATGTATTAATTGATAATATTTCAAAGCTTTAAGTGAGATATAGTTACAATCAGAGAACTCTGTGGAAAGCAATAATATACTAGCTCAATGTCTGTATTAATACAAAATGTTATCATGATGTATCATACTCCTATTACACAGAGCTATCTCATGCAAACACAATAAGCAGTGATATTGTACTCAGCATTAGGCTATCAGCATTTTGGATTACCTTAGGAAAATTTATCGTCCCTGTTGTGCAATATGCAGTGCTGCAGACACACCAGAATAGTTATCTAAAGGAAACCCCGCGTACCACTGTAATCTCCAGCCATAGCAGCCTGTAGCACTGCCAAGATAAGGAACCTCATGCTGGGAGTTCAATCAGATGCATACTTTGTCCCTCGAAGTATAAAAATTACTTCTGAGCATCTTCAGATAAACACTGATCCTAATTACAGTATAGAAAAAGGTAGCGTAAAATCTTATTAGCTGTGCATTTACTGGCAACTAAACATTCCCTAATCATTTTCATATTGTTTAAACTTTGAGGGACAAAAGGGATGCTGATCCACACAAGATGCTCTCCAGAAGGACAACAGAACAGAATGATTTTTTTCCACTTTCCTTATCATTGTGCCCTAAAAACTTTCTTAGCAGATGAGATGGACGCGCTGTGTCCAGCTCGGTTTCCTGTCACAGTGACCAGAATGTCCTTAGAGTAGACTTTTACCTCCTATGTTTACAATGATAAAACCTTTTTGTAATTAGTATCTTCTTCTGGATCCTTCATTTTAAATAATCATTTTTGTTTTCCTTCACTAGTTGCCCCTGCGTCGTTTGAACCCCTTCTGTGCCTCAGGAAGGGGACTGTATGTTTGTTTCAGGCTAACTTTTTCTTGGAGTATTCCAGTAAAACCCTCTACCAAAGAGAGATGCTGAAAGTAAATAATTAAGTGACAGAAAGTATAGGTCAAGCCTGATACATTCCAGTCAGTCCTTCTGAGGTGGAGGGGGTATGTAGACTATCATGTCTGAGGCCTATCAATTTCACAGAATTTTATTTCAGATCTATTTATATTTTTAGACTCCATGATTTCTTGTGACACTGATTTTCATAATTTGATTTATACATTTCATGGAGTGAAAAAATCCTTCCTGTTGCTTTGAATCCTTTATTCTGAATTGGCCTTAATTAAAGAATTGACAGCTTTTCCTTGGCACTTGTCTCTAAACACCAGGGATGATTATGATTACTTCAGCAGAAATCACAGGTTTTTCTGTCAGTCAGTGACTGTGTTCAAAACCATTAGAACAAGGACCCGTTTTAAATTAAATTCGGTTTGTAATCATAAAGAGTGGTTTCCTTACAGGAGCGGGGTCCTCTAGACAGTTCTCTGACTGAATTATTTTCCAACTCCTCAGTAACAGCACTGACAATTAGCTCTCTTATGAAGCTAAAACTGGTGTGTGAAGTGGTATTCCTTTCTGTAGTTTGGAATCTGGAATCAATCATTAAACAAAAAGCAGAAAATTTGATCATATTGTCACTGCAGGATCATTTTGGATCTTTGAATTTTGGTGTCCAACCTTATAATCTTTGGAATAAGCTTTGTGATTATTCCCAAATGAATGAGAAATAAAATTATTAGAAATACAAGCCATTGGGTGAGCTCATTGAGTTTTTTCTTAACATTTTCTTGCTTAAATATCTATTTTGTTCTGCTAGCAGATAGCAAAAGGCTTTATTTTCACAATAAATACACATATGAATTAGCATTAAATATTTTCCTGTAAGATTTTCAGTAGAACTATGTATCTGGCTTTCAGTGGTGCTGGGAATGTATACTTGTAACTAAAGGGTGTAAGTTGTAGTAATGAATTTTCAGCACATTTGAAAATTTGTTTTCCTTTCCTTTCTTTTCATTTTCTTTCATTTCAATTTTCTAAGAAAATGTCATGATTTTCCAAGGTGTGCCAGTCTTGGTGAAGATTTGTGAGATCAGAAAAAAAAAACAACGCCACATTCAGGATGAATGCCAGTTGTTACTTATCTTTGCATAAGGAGATTTGACACTGGGAAGGGGAGCACAGTTTGGCCCTTTGATGATAACCTGGGTGCTGTAGTTAAGAGCAGATTTTTTTAAAATGGAAGAAGAAATAATATGATCTATCATATGTGTTTCTTTTCTGGAGCTTTCAAAATCAGTTGGGAAATAAGACATGTAACGAGTCTGTTTTTCTCCATTTTGGTCACTTTCTATCATATTTCAAGCATACAGAAACATTTCCTAGGAAAAAAAACCATAAATGTCACAAGTGCTTTCATACTTGGGAGCTCTGAGAGGTATATTTAAGCCTTGGCAGACTTTTAACCTTTTCTAGCTCACAATAAGTTTGCCATCCTTTTAAAACCCTTTGATTGTATGGCTTTTGTTCCCCTGAAAGGGGGACAGGGCTGCCTGGTTACTCAGGCAGATGCCAGGCTTCTGATTTGCATTTGATGAAAGCCACTTGTGAAAGCAGAATCAATGCTCACATTTACAAACAGTAAACGTGGGTACTGGCTTGTCATTTCTTCCTAGGTTGCTGTCTTACAAAGCCACTCAAGTCCCTCTCTTCGCGAGAACATCTTCCTGCTGTATCCGCTGCCCATCTCTCTGTCTAGTCCAAGCAGTATGTTAGATCGAGGTGAAGGGTGAGTAATGCTTTTTAACCTCCATTATTTGTTTGTTTGGTTGTTTTTTTAATTTAACAGTAACCCTCGCCTCCCAAAAAGGGAATGAAAATGCAGTCATTGACAACAATGCACTATAAGTTGATGAACCATAGTAATGAAACTGTGTGTCTGAAGGAGTCTAATTACAGAGCACCAGAGGCACAAGAGTGAGCTGATTGTGGACAACAAAACAGTGCTCTAAAATGTTGTCACTGTGCTGAACACAGCAGCAGCATTAAGCCGAGTGATTATATCCAGGTAGAGAGAGAACGGGACGGAATACATCAAGCACATCAGCAGGAAGGGATCTGAAGTAGTTATATATCAAATCAAAGTTAGCAGGGAGAGAGGCATTACTTTGAATAGGGTTAACTAAAGACAAAATGGTGCTCATTGAACCAGCGTTTCTAAAAAAAAAGGAGTGTATTTGAAAGTCCATGTGTAAACTCCCACTGAACAACGTATAGGGACCGTGTATGTGTGATGAGGGGTGAATACAGAAGTAAGAGAAGCAGCAGGGATATGCATCTGAGGCACAGCCTCGTAGAGATTTTTTTTATGCCATGAGATCAGCTGCCACAGACTGTATCAAGATCAGTGCACATTAAGAAGAGCTATAGATGTATCTCTTCTTCTATGAAAGAGTGCCTGTTTTTTTTGGTTAGGATATGTGGGGGAGCATTATTATTCCATAGGCAAGGCATCAGGAGGAGAAACTGGGTTTTTAAGTAACACAGCCTAATAAAAGCACCATGGAGAAGTGTTGCCATTTCCCCTTAATATTAGCTAGGAGGAACTGAACTTGCCCTGGCCTGGATGCTCTGCCTCAGCAGGCACAGGCATGCTCAGGACAGCCCTGCTCACTGTGCCCTTCCGACACAGGCCGGCGTGACAGAAAGCTGAAGGTTCCCCATGTACCAGAGGAAGAACCTTTTTTTTTAAAAAAAAAAAAAAAAAAAAGTGTGGGTCAGATAAAAAAGCTCACCCGCAAGCAATTTGAATATGAATGAATAGAAGTCTCAGGGTATTCAAACCCCCCTTCTTTTATCTTGGCTATCTGTGTTTTTCTGTAGTGCACAGTGCAGTGCACAGACTCATAAGCTACATCTAAGGGTGCTGGTAGAAGCAGCAGCAGGAGTGTATTTGGCAAAGCACCTCTTTGGCTAATTAAGTTTTCTTCCTATGTTACAGTTGTTTGCTCAGTACAAGACAAATCAGCTTTAGCAAATTTATTCCATACCAGCAACACTGAACTGTTCTCACTGTCTGAACTAGCTTGGCTAGAACTGGTTCGGATATCTCTCAATGTGATTTTTTTTGTAATTCTTAGATAGGGTGGCTTTTTAGATTTTCTTAAATGAATGTGTAAGAAACTTTAATGAATTTACAAATCATCACTATAACTGTCAGCTGTGACTCTCACTCTTACCTCCCAAACTCTTGTGTTTATCAAGTTCTTTAAAACATTTTTAAAAGTAATATACAGAGGTTATTTCTATAGGTGAATAGGCACTTTAGTATGGTATAAAATGCTATCCCTTTGGTTTTCTAGTCAGAATATTTCATGCATTTATTCTTTCATAATGATAGTTTTCTGGACTTTGAGAAGTTATTTGTATAGTTTCAGGCAGATTTCCCCCCTTTTTAAAACAGGAATTCTGCTAATTGAGTGAGTGCTTCCAGCTAATACACAGGGAGATCAGGTGGGCTGCCATACAGCATAGATATCCACATGTGGAGCCTGAAGGTATGAATACTTTCCCGGAAACCCTGGGTGCAAAAAATTGGCATTGATTTTCTTAAATGCAAAATAAGAAGCAAAGGCCTGTTATTTGTCTATTCCAAGTCTGACTTTTACTCCTCAAGTATGATTCTAGTTTAAAGCCTGACCATAGGACTTAGGCCATGAATTTCACTGGCTTGGTGACTTGAACCTCCACACCTTATAGATGCAGAGGTATTTAATTTTAGGGGGTATAAAATGGTAAGTTTTCAACCTGCAGTCAAGTATTACGGTGTACCTGTATCTGCTGCAACATAGGAGTAGTACACAGTCATGACCAACTGAGACATATATTGAGAGCTGGCCTAGTGTGTGGAAATTTAGTTATATGTGAATATAAATGGCTAGTGTGAATGGTTATAGTGAACCTTTTCATCTCAAGACATTATTTTTGTCTTCTTCAGGGTTTGAATCTACACATTCATTCATTTTAGAAGTCATCCCCCTAAACCATTTACACCTGCTTATTTTTTAGGTTTTAGACATTTTAAAACACTTGGTTTTGAGGACCACAGTGTAGAACAGCCTCAAATAGCTGCAGGCATCAGGAAGCAAATAAAGGGACAACTTTTCATGCAAATGGGTGGTCAGGAGGCAGGGAAATGAGTAAGCACTGTGTGCAGGCAGCTTCTCGGTGCTCCAGAGGAGCGGCACTCTGCTAGCACTCCAGCAGTGCTCTTCCCCCTCTGCCCTCTCCTGCAGTCCTCCAGCTGCACCATGGACTGGAACTTGTTCAGATTCCACCACAGGCTTTGCACTCTTATGTTTCCGTCCCTTTCCTGACATTTACTCAAAACCTAACACCTCTTCATGGCCTTCCCAAACTAAGTTCCTTTCTTGTCCGTGTATTGCATACTATGCGCATATATCTTTAACCTTTATCATGCCCATGCCATGCTCCCCCAGCATGCTCCCCCAGCCTCTTACCTGACAGCTCCTTTGAAACCTGATTCTATGGGCTGGCTCTTCCCTACATTTGAGAATAGGCTATGTTTTATTTTTGCATTGTCCACCCACTCCCTCTTCAAATCTCTCATTCTTTCTTTCAACTTACCTTCCCTCACTGCCCCTGCTCTGGTGCAATCCAGTTCTAGCTTGTGACTGTGAAAAAGCAAAAGACCCAAACACTTAATGACTATAAAGAAAAAAAAAAAAAAAAGAGAACCCTGAAAACCTTAGAACCTACTAAAAAAAAAAAGTCACCAAATCACATAACGGTTGAAGTTGGAAGTGACCCCTAGAGATCATCTAGTCCAACCCCTCTGCTCCAGCAGGAATACCCAAAGCACATGGCACAGGGTCACATGCAGGTGGGTTTTGAAGATCTCCAGAGAAGGAGACTCCACAACCTCTCTGGGCAGCCTGTCCTTCCAAAGCAGCCAGCATCTTCGCTTACCTTGTCATCAATCATCATTTGTTCATGATTATCTTACTAAGATTCTCAGCTCTCGAGAGCTGGGGCCTTGTTTTCTGAGTCGTCTGTAAAGACTGCCAGCCATTCCAGAACACTGGGAAATAGCAGACTCTCATCTCTCTGGGAACTCAGCTGTTCGTCTACCTATTCAGAAGGAGAGTTGGGATAAGAGTTCAATTTTTGTGATCTCTTTTGTGCTTCCGAGGAAACAGATGGTTCAGTAAAATACTAATCTGTATGTGGACTGTAAAGTGTTCGTATTTTAGCCTGTGCCAATGTAAAGTGAGACTTGGCCACCAGTGCTAATCTCAAGTTACTTATAGGAGAGGACTAGGAAATTCTAGGATAATCTTCCATTTAAAACATAAATCATGCAGTAAGTTTCTGAGAACAAACTTAAAAAAGAGAAAAGTACTGGATGTGATTATTTCTGTGGTAACAGTAATATACCTGATCCTGTACGACACCAAATTTAGCCAAATTATTCTCTTTTCATAGCATATCCCTCATACCATTTTGCTGTATGTTGCTCCTGAGACAGAGGAAGTCAGGGGCACTGTCTGCTACCCACGAATCACATGCTGCCCTCCCACTGCTTCCTCTGGTGCATGGAAATTACAGAACGGTTACCTGAAACATGGTAATTAATTGCATTAGCTGATATCTGTGTGGTCATTTCCCAGAAACACTGTTGCATTCAGTAATGGAGCTACAATTTCTTTAGAGAAATTTGGATTCTCCGGCTCTGCTTTGATTCCCACCTCTCTAGTTTTGGGAACAGTGCATGTAGCATGCTGATTGCAGTTACTCAGTTTCTACAGCCCCTCTGCCATGAGCGTATTTGGATGGAGAAAAGAAAAGAAGAGAAAAAAAGAAAAAAGAAAAGAAAAGAAAAAGAGAAAAGAAAAAGAGAAAAGAGAAAAGAAAAGAGAAAAGAAAAGGAAAATTTCTGTTTAATACTGAGTAACATAAGCAAAGTTTGTTGCTTCTGCTTTTCTTTGACAAGAAGAGAAATATAAGCAAGTTTTTGGCCACGGCATCTTTAACATATTCTGTAGTTATTTCCTGTATTCTTATCTGTTTTTCTCTGCTATGCCCTAGATTTTCTGTTGCGTTTTGGTAACACAGAACTGCACTGTAGACATTGTTACAGAATGAGAAGGATCTGACAACTCGGTGTTGTGTAACCGATGTCTTTGGCTCCTGGAGAACTGAAATCCTCATTTGAACAGAGTCAACAGCAGAGCACCCATTGAGATTGGTGGAGTTAGGAATTTGCCCTTCACTTCTAAGGCAATTAATGACCAGTTTTAGGCATGGATATATTTATGTAGGGGCCCCCAGTAAGGAAGAGTTTTATGTGCTTGTTTAGTGACAAATGAGCATGTATTCCCAGCTGACCTTAAACAGAAGTGCCTACTTCTGCATGTGATTGAGCTCTGCACTGAGGTGAGTGAGTTCAGAAGCCATTTACATCGCAGGCTGATTTCTACTTTTACTATCAGATCCTAAAATTATAGGAACTAGGAGATTTAGCCAGAATCAAATCTGTAGACTTCAAGGATTTTCTCTGCACCTACATCTCTCCCCCCCCTTTTTTTTTTTTTTTTTCCTGGCAAACAACTTTTGCTTACTTCTGATAAACTGAACATCTAAAGTTAATGCTGTTGTAATAAATCCGTCTTGCCTCCTACTAGCGAAGATTAAAGGACAGATCAGGGTATTTTAAAACCTGAAATGTATTCATAATGCTGGAGCAACCAAATTTCTGTTCTTGATATCGTTGATGTTTTATTCATCTCCCACTTATCTTTGACTCATTTTCTGTTTTATCTAATCTTTTCCAACAGACAATAAGCCCCAATTGAAGCTTTTGTCCTACTTAAGATTTCTGGACAACACTAATGCGTAGCTTGACTATCCTTGGTGCTCTTATTATTTGTTTTTGCTTCAAGTTATCAGTCATGGAGAAAGCTGTGTGCTGAAATATGCTGTCGTAGAAACAGAAAAAAGGAGGAATAAATGAACACAGAAGTTGATTTTAGCACACTAGACATATCTAGATTTCATTTTTAAACTGTTCTTTCTGTTTCTGATTAAAACCCAACAAACCGGTAACTCTATATTCAAAGGAAAAATTAAAAACATACAAGTGTTTCTAAATGAATGCTGAGAGAATTGGAGTCAGCTCTACAAAAGCGTGAGAGGCATGAAATTCAGGATTTGGAGAACTTTGTGCCATGTTCAGGCAGTCATTCAAGGACAAAAAGTACTTCTCCTTAAGTCTCAATTAGCAAAGCTGGAATCTCTCTCAAATTTTTCCTAGCTCTGTTTTTTTCTCAGAATAGCTGAGGTTAGAAGGGACCACTGAAGATCATCTGCTCCAACCCACCTTGGTATCCCAAGGTGCCACTTGGGAGTTGCATCTTGTGAGAATCAAAACATGCACAAGAGGGAGAAGGGATCATGTCCTGAGCAGCCCGTCGGAGGAGCTACCAAAGGAAGCCCCGTGGAAGGTGTGGGCTGCAGAAAGATGTTTCCCTGACTGTGTTTCATCAGGGCTGTGTCTGCCAGCACTGAATGAAAGATGAGCCCACAGTCATTATTAGGGAATTGGTTAGTATTGGGGTTAGGCTTGGGAGGAGGCAAAACTGTATTTGCGGTGTGGATACAAAGAAGATGTCGAGGAAAGGGTACATAACAGTAAGACTTTTGCGTTGGTCCTTGGGTGAAGGTCTTAGGTCATGGGTCAACCTAGGCAAAGCCTTAGGCTTAGGACTAGGGTTGGGAGAGAGACTAAGCCCTGAGCCGTGGTTTGAGTGGGGCTGGAAGAGGGCTGTGGAAGGCAGGTTTGAACCTCAGGAGCTTCTCCCCTGGGCAATGGCTGGGTGTCTTGAGCAAAGTGTCAGCTTATACCTATCGTTAAGGTAAAGATTATGCGTAGCTCTTGTGTTTGGAGAGGGCATGGCCTTTGCTGCGCACTGACTTCAGGGGACAAAGAAGGAGACAAACGATAGGGCTCTGGTTGAGTGGGACAGCAAAAATGCTGCCAAAGAAAGGGGTGGGCTGCAAAGTTCCTCCCCTGACAACTTGTGCCATGGCTTGTGCCTAGGGTGGAAGAGGTTTCAGTCCTTAACTAGGTGAAGGTGAAGGTTGGGAGGAAGACAAAGCCTGGAACTGTGATTGGAGTGAGGCTTTAAAGGGGATGCCATGGGGTTTTGTTTCAGTAAGTAAAAAACATATCTGTTTTCTTAGAAAAGTTTGAGGGAATTTCTTTTGAACCCTCTATTGAAAGGATTTTGCCATCTGTATGAAAACTCATCCAGATCTAAGCACATGAAATAAGTGTTTGTATGTGCTGAATAGGAACTGTTTAACAGTTGCCTCTTCCCAGGATTCAGAGAATGTTCCACTGTCATAGTCTGAAGTGATAAGACTATGATTTCTAGGTGATAAATCTTGGATGAGAAGTATGAAGATTGGTGTCTGGGATTTGGAAAATAGGAGAATTAGGACTGAGATCCGCAGACACGGGAAAGAATACAGCAGGAGCAGTCATCTTCGGATCAAATCCTGTATGCAGAGTGTACAGCCTCCAAAAAGACTCCCTTCCACACACTGCAGAGAAAATCTTAGGTCAATTCCCATGTTGTGAGAAACTATCAGGAAACTCTTAGGAAAGTGTACCAATCTGCTCTAGTACTAGTCCATACACAGGATGTCAGTTTACTGTTGCTATTAGTTCTTCTCAGGGGGTTCCTATGGGATGTAGAAGAGTCAAATTTTGTACAATGGCACTGGCTTTTGTCCATCATTTCCCTAGGAACCCAGCAAATGCTGCAGAGCCCTGACCACAGTTGCTGAAGTGCAATGAACGCCTCAGACACAGGGTAGCACATCCTGTACGGTTTGGAAGAACCAGCACCCGTGTCAGATCAGGTCTCCAGGGTTCATTTTGGTTTTAACCCTCGTGCGCCAATCCCAGAGGCTAAAACCAAGGTGCTGCCTCTCTTTTAAAGGACTTACTATGAGCATAAATCCAGTCATGTTTCTGAAACACTGACATCCCAGAGTGGTGAACTGGCTATTTCAGCACGCGGGTACCATTCCACTAGTTGAATGAGGGAAGGGTCAGGTGTAAGCGGGAATACATGAGCGTGGAATTAGTGTTGTTATCATAATCCAGATTTACAGAGCAGATTTTCTAATCCTGGGTTCCTGACTTTATGAGATTTAAAGTACGCCTCTGACTTGTGTGGTACAAAATATTAAGTTGGAGAGCTCTCGGTATTTTACACTTAGAGCCCAAATTAATATATAGAGATAGAAATTCATGTATTAGTTATATTGTACTTTTATATGTAATACGTTGCATTGAAGAAATTTATTGCATTATTAATATTTAACATTTTCTGAATATATGAAATACTTTTGGAGTGTTTCTGAGTTTCCTTGAAATGGACTTGAAACAATCCTAGAACCATGCAAAGCATCAGTGAGGGCCAAATCCCCTGAGCAGTTCTGCGAGCTGTTAGACTGGTTTCAGCAGTTCCCCCTCCTCTCTGCCCCCTTTCCTACCCCGCAGGGGTGTCCCTGCAGTCCTGCGCAGCCCTGCTTGCTGAAGCAAACCTCGTTTTGAATTGATGTGGTTTTCAGGGTAGCCCCACAAGCAGCTGATGTGATGCTGGGAAAGAATATGGTCATGGAAACTTGGATTTAGGCCACACACCATCATTTTCCTCGAGTCCTTCTTCACAGGGCAGCACATTTACCCTCTGCCCCATTACTCCAGCTGCCAGTGCAGCTCTTTGGAAGTCATGGTGTGACCCACATCTTCTAGTAGCTTTTCAACAAAAATATCTAGGCAGCAGTCTCTGCATTTAGCTCACAAAGTAGGAGATGCAGGAATGCTTACATCATCCAAAACAAAGCATGACTTTTTATACTGACATCTCTGCCATCACTGTATCTCCTAATAAATGTTTTTATGATAAAAACCCTCACAGAAATAAAAGAGTTTTGACTTTAGCTGGCCAGTGGTATTCTGCAGAAGCTCTTGAAAGACTTTTATTTTTACCTTTGGATCTAGTTTCCATAAAAAAATTGAAATTTGCACCAAGAAGGATAACTGGCAAAAGAGCCTGAACCAGAGTTAATGAAAGGGCTAATAAAATGTATGCCTGATCATCACCATTCCCTACAAGCAGCAAGGAATAAAATCTCTATGCTCGCAGAGCCATACGTTGAACCAAAAGAGCAGTAAAATAAGATACAAATAAGAGAATTTGTCTGTTTTAACTGATCAACAAATTCAGTGTTAGTTTAGGATATTTTCAGCACATTCCAATTCACTTTGTTGAATGTAGCAATAAGGGTCATTAGGCAAAACCACTTGCAAGCGTATCCAAGGGATGATGCAAAGAAATAATGGCTATATTTAGAAAGTTATATTCTTGAGTCTTAGTGTTTCTTCCCCAAGCAAATTGTAGTTAAAAATTTTACATGGAAGTAGGAGCATTCTTATAAATTTCTGACATTTTATGTTACAAAATGTTAGGAGATTGTCCCTCCTTCCCCACTGCAGTGCAGGTGGCCCTAACTTCTCTGGCACTTCAGCTCTTCAGATCACAACTCTGCAAACTACAGGAGATATTCCAGATTTTTTATAACCTCAGAATATTTAGAGTGTGGGCACTGATGCCACTGAATTTGTACAGCAATAAGCTAAATATCTATTTAATACCTCTATTTATTACCTACTGTAGTTATGCTGTATTATAAAAATACAATTAATGATTTTTTCAGTTGTAATTCATACTAACAACTTTGTGATCACCTATGTTATCTGTAATAATTAGCAAGTATATAAATTATGCTGTGAATAGATACTGATCTTTTGTTTTGCTGTTTATAAAAAAAACCAGATACTACACAAAGAAGTCTGCATATCTTAGTATATAGTATAAGATACTTAGTATAAGATAAAGTATAAATAAGGTGTTTCAATAAATGACTGATTATTTCATTGTCAAACACATTCTGCTGAACTTCCTCCAAGGTCACAGCCAATCCAAAGTGAAGATAGGAATAAAACCCAGGACCTGCCAGTTTAAGGCAAAGGTTTTCATTGTTTTTCATTATTTGGATCCATAAAGTTTTTTCCAGAAGTGAGTCAGAGCCTTAGAAATTGACAGATGTCAAATAATGGCTATACTGAACTGCCCACAGATCCATGGGCAGTACTGCACCGACCAGGGCCATGGATTTCCGAGGCTGAGAGGTGCTGCCCAGAGGCCCCTTGCAGGTGATTTTCCGGCGGTCAAGCCCCTGTGCTACTGCTCTACTTGCAAGCAGTCACTGTCTGCCCTGTAGAGTGAGTCCACAGACACGTGTGTTTCTGCTCAGACTCACCTGCATGTCCGTCCCTGCCGTGGGAAGCACGTCCAGGTAACCGGCTCTATCTGCATTAGCTGGAATGCTCGCAGTGAGGAAAAGGCTCAACGGGGGGAGTGTGGGAACCCTCTCTGCCTCTCACCTTGTTGCAGTGCAGCCTGTTTCAACAACTTCTCCAGCACTAAGGCAATCAAACGGTCTCTGTTGGAATTTTTTCCTCCTATTTCTTTGAGGGGACCTCATATGAGGAACAAGTAGGCACACAGGTAAAGCCTAACGCGGTCGTTGCGGAGCTAATTGCTTGTAGTGAACAAAAGTATCACAGCTGGCTCTGTGTGTGTGCGTAGGAAGTCCCACGTTTCTGACATTGCCAGTCACTGTGCTGGATGCTTTACTCTCAGTCAGAGCAGCAGCTCTCATCTTTCAGGAAGACAAAACTCTCGACCTTTCTTTACCATTGCCGGCCAATATTCCTTACTACACAAATTCAAAGAGAAAATAGATTCCTTTTGTATTTCTGAGCACTTCTTTCACCTGTCTTGCAAACTCCCAGCAATATGAGAAGCTCTCCTGGCTCTGTGGTTAGCGGTGTCTCTGCTGCTGCTCGTGGTTGTCTCATTCCTTTCACTCAAGGCAAGCTCTCGGCTCTTTCTCGGCTACTTCATCCATCTGCATTTCTTAACTGTTTTGTCCAAGCTTCCTTTCACACTAGTGTTTCTCCAGTTTGGAGTTTTCAAGCCCGATTCTCTCCTTTCTTGAGACTTTGAATCACTTTCTCTAAAGAAAACTGAATGTAAAATGAAAATGACTGATGAAGGTTTCGCTGTGCTCTTGTTCTGATGATGCTATAAAAATCAATTTCTTCTACCATAAATATGATCTGAGGTATAATGCAGAGGGAATTTTTGGCTCTGATTTTGAAAAGTGTATTTGTCTTTTGATCTAGAATATGCATCTTCTGATCATCTCTTATAATAAGGAATTTGCCAAGGTTTTTCTTCCTTAAACTTTCTTTCTTTTTTTTTTTTTCTCCCCTAATTTGACTAATCTCTTCCTCTGGGAACTCTGCTAACTTTATTCCTGGGCATCTCTTTAACTGTTTATCTTGCCTCATAGCATTTTGCACAACTCAAAACCAGGGCACAGCCAGAGGGGAAGGGTGTTTCTCGGGAAGAAGGTGGCACCTTCTCCCCTGAAGCAAAGCCTGGTCACACAGCAGTGTGTCCATCAGCACAACTGCAGCAAGCCGAGCTTCTGTAGGACAGATACTTTGGAAATGAATGACCATGTTACAAAGCAAAGTCTGTTCCAAAGTAAAGGTGATTTTGAGAGGTGAGCCAGCCGCCTGCTTGGGGAATACATGGAGCTGCACAGCTCCCTCCTAGTCTCACAGCGTGCAGCACAGTAAGACTCCCGCAGGACAGGGCTAACGAGAAGCTGCAGCCTTTTCAGCCTTCCTGCATCCACAGCCCCCAGGGAATTACCTGCAACCAAATAATTTTCATTCTAGAACACAAAAACAGATCAGTCTGAAAAAAAATGCCCCGTGGACATGGTTCCTGTGCAGCCGGGGCGGATTTCATTGGGAAATGGCACTTTGCCTGTTCAGGCCACTTAATCTCCCTTCATGAAAAGCATCTCTCCCTTTCTGAACTGCAGCACAACGTTATTCAAAGCACAGATGTCATTTCTGTGAACAGCTAAATCACCCCAAGGCCAGTCTCGGTGCTTGCTTTCCCTCCTGCCACGGCCCGGAGTTTCGGTGCTGGTTTTGCCAAGGGCCAGTGCTAGTTTTAGCCGAGTAACCCAGCCCTGTGTTACAGAGCCGTGTCCGCTGCCACCACTGCTTCTTTAGCACGTGGTCGCTGGGTGTCGCTGCTGATCTAGGGGAAAAGCAGAGCTTTGTTTCCCCCTTCTGCTGTAAAATCGTACAAAGCAGAAAAACACTTGCATGCAAAAACTTTCCTATTTGCTGTAAAAACTCATACGCCAAACTCTGCAGCGTGGTTAGTACGGCGTGCGCGGAGGCGTCGTGTGCCCCAGCTGCACCCCAGAGCCTGTGCTCTGATCCGCCGTGAGCCACCCACACGGGTTGGGTTCTTTTCCTTTGCGGTCCCTGCAGCTGCTCTTAGCACACACCGATTCCTGCTGCTGCTCAGAGCAAGCACCATTGCTGTAAAAGGCACAGTGGTCTCCTTTTGCTGTTGTGTGTGTAAAAAACTAGGTTGTTACAGAACAAGAAGCCAGGTTATAAATGCAAAAAAATCAATTGTGAAAGTAAGCCTCCTGCTTGGAATTTAATTTGGGGTTTCTGGATTCCTCTTTGTGTGCTAAGAGCTGTAGCTAGAGGGATTAATCAGCCTACACACAATATATGGCGATCTCAAGCGAGGCTGGAAAAATAAGACTCAAAACCGGAGCATGTATTGAATGTTCTGGCATTTTACTGTTGCATGTAGTAGAACTAAATTTGAATCTGGATGTAAATCTTAACGTCTCGTTGACTGATAACTCTTGGTAAATGTGAGGCACCATTTTGGAATGTGTGCTGCTATTCTGAGAAGCTGAACTTTCCCCTTTCAGCGAAGGAAAACCTGCTTCCTTTGCTGCAGTGCTGTGTAAACATCTCCTACTCGTGTCTATGCTCCGCTCTTGGGATTCGGCAGAGCTTAAGCAAAATATTTTAATGGAGGTTGATTTCTAACCCCTGCTGAACACCTTAAAAACAAATGACCAATGATTACAGTTCACTTTTCTAATCATTTAAAGATCTGCCATTGACAGTGAAGTGCCCCACTCAGAGGGGAGATGGAGGAGGGTTAAAAGTGATCCCAACAAGGAGGGAATGACCAGTTATATGTTTTGTCATTCTTTTCCTATTTTTTTTTGAGGCAAAAGCTAAATTTTATGTGCCTGAGATGCCTCTGGTGCTCTTCATCCAGGGTGACTTCTGACAGTCAGCAGCTTCGTTTTTCCTTCCAAGGAGTGGCAAGTTTTTAAACAGACAATATAGTGGTGGGTTACTCCTGCCTGTTGCAGATGTTTTTGAATATAAAGAGGTTTCTATGGGACTCAGGAAAGAGCTAAGTTTCTGTCTACCACTGCTCCTTTCCTGGGCAGTTGTGTGTGTATATGTATTTTGGGGGGTATTCAGGAAAGTACCCCCACCACTGCCGGAGCAGCGTTCAGCTGGAGCAGCAGTGGATTTTTTTGGCGTACAGATGTACCAGAAGAGAAACACTTTATTCCATATTGCTGTATGAATTCTCTCAGAGCTGAGGACTGCTAACACACTCGTGATTATATTACATTAGAAAACAGTTTCTGGGTAAAGGGGCCTGGCTTGTCACTGTGAAAGCCCGTGGGTGCTGGGTTGTGCCTTTGCATCCATGTGGAATCCGTCCTGATTTATTCCTGAGGGCATGGCCCAACTTCCCTGCTGGGACGTGGAAGCTGGAAAGGGTGACATAGCACTGTGCCTTGCTAAACGTTACAGTGCAGAGCTTCCTTCTAGGATCACAGGTCTGTGTCCCAGCAGGCTGGCTCAGCCCCTTAGCTGGCAAAGGCACAAAAGCCAAGAATTAAGAAGTTCTTAGTGTTAGTCCTCTGGAATAACCATAAGGACAGAGGTGCTGGGACCATACTGAGAAAGCTAAACATCCTCTGGCCTTCTTCCTCACACCTCTCTCCTTTCATCCTCTTCTCTGCCTTCTGCTTCATCTTCTCCGTCATTTCCAGGTTTGGCTGCCTCCCCGCGCTTGTTTGCCACACAAGGAGTCTTGCGCAGGGTGAAGTCTGCCCCCATGCCCTAAAACGTGTGAATACTGAGGCAGAGTGAAATCCGGCTGCGTTGCCAGCAAGCGGAGGGGCACGGAAACGTGTAGCAACAGTCGCAAACGAGTTTGCAAATTAGAGTTGGTGGAACTTCAGTTGGATAGCATGCCAATAGCTCCACATTTATGTTCTTTTAAAGGTGTGTGCTCCACTGTTTCCTCCCGGAGCCTCCCTATGTCCTCCTGTGTAAGCAGAGCACTCTGAACGCCCTCCCCCCAGAGCCAAGAACCTGTTTCCTTTAAATCTGCGACAGCCACAGTACTGCTCTCTGTATGCTTAATAACAGCAAAATTACAGTAATGTTCCTTTAACATGAGAGCAAATATAGTAAGTATTTCCACAATGGCTACAGCTGGGGTTTTGTAATGCGCACTGCTTTAACCAGTTTAAATAAAGCAAGACAAGCCTGAACCTAAATACCCCAATCTGATTTGCTAAACAAGTTCTATCCTGGCTCTTTGTGTATATCCTAAATCTTTCTCCAGCTGTTAGGCAAAACAAATGCATAATTAACGAGAACTACCCCTTATTACTATTTCATTTCCTGATAAAGACATTAAATTAAATTAAAAGGAATTTCCCCCAAAAGCCCCCATTCCAAACCCAATCCCTACACTGACAAGCTATTAGATTTTTCACTAAACAGAATGACAAACAAAAAATCTACTTTCAGGCTTTTAGATTTGTGCAGTTTAATTGTTGGTCTATTTCCATGATAAGGTGAGACTGGTCCCATGTCACTGGGGGAATGGTATCCTGCTGTGTTTTTCCATCCTCATTTACAATGATTATGTTATCAGGCTAGCCAGGCAAAAGGGTGGAGCAACTATAATTTCAAAGCAGGATTAGGTTGAAATAACGAGGTCACCAAGTTGTGGTTGTCATGGCAACGTCACATCTAAGAATATGGGATGCTTCGAGGAGATGAGGCAAGCCGAGAGTCTCCCTCCCTTTCCACAAAATCCCAGGCTATTTCTATGAAATTGCTTAATTGCTTTTAAACATTTTTTTTTCCAAAGTAGCTTTTGACACAACAGTGAATGCAAATTCTACTTCTTTTTATTGACAGTGTCTCAAGCATAGGTTTGTCTCTGATTTGCTATTTATTCTGTTTTTCCGTTGTCTCTGAGTATATATTTTAGCTGCCTTTAACAGATCTTTTGTTTTAAATAAATTACAAAAGCTGGAGATAACTGAAGCAGCATTCAGGTGGTTTGATTCTACCGGAGGCTGCATGGTCTTCTGAAACACTGTGTTCTCTGGCAGATCATTTACTGCCCTGGGACCTGTCCCACGCTCACGCCTCAAGGATAATGTTTTGCTTTTAACTCCTGAATTTCCATGCTAGCGGTAGTTTGTATGCATTTCTTTTTACTGATTTATCTCTTTTGCTAATGTGTTAAAATCCTTTTTTTTTTATTGTAGCATCTAAAAATTACTGTTTTAAACACTGTTTTTGTCGTTGTCAAGCTGTACTGAATAGGATAGACCAGAGTGGCTGCAGAGCCTTGCTCACAGTTCACAGCTCCTCACAGGCTTTCCCAGCAACTTTGTGGTACAAACTCCTACGAAGCAAAATAGGCAGTAGCTAGAGCGGGTGTGTTTGATTTTGTTTTATTATGCAAAATCACATCAAAAAGACTTGGCTTATCTCTCCTTTTACCCTTGTTTTCATGTTGGTGAAATATTACGATATAAATCTCATGAGACACAGCTGCATTGCAATCAATTTGATGTCGTGATTTTTGCTGCCAAACATCTAGTGCTGTCAGTGCAATAGGGTGCTGAAGTGCACAGGGCTCGGGGGGTTGTGAAGTAAGGCAGCAAGTCACAAAAAGTGCAAAGGAGCTGGGATAGGCTGTAGTGGTCAGGTATGTTTTTAGAAGCAGGTAGTTTGGGAGCACTGGCTTCAAAGAAGCCTAAATTGTTTCTCACGATCTTGTGGCAGATTTTGTCAGTGATGTGGCATTTGCCAAGGCACACCTGGGTTCCGCACACTGCCATCCCTGTGCTGTGGTGGGATATGAGATCTTCTCAGCTCTGCAGGTTCCCTCCCGTTCCTGACGTATGAGCCAAGTTACATGGAGCTGGCAGCAACCCATTGGACGCCGAGCCCACCACACTGGCCTCAGGTTTGAGCTGAAATGAGCAGCTGGATGCTCAGGCAGGTGTAGATGTGCATACTGAGTAAGATCAGATGAGGTCCATGGCCTCGGGCCTTATGGAAACCTTAGGTTCCTAGGAATGGGAAAGAAACTGAAAAAAAATGGTTTTAGTATCTGCAAGAACACAATCAGGCCTGCCATATATCTGACTTCTGTGGACAGAAACTTCTTGGCTTAAAAAAAAAAATCAGGAAAGCAGCCAAAATTACCTTAGTAACTTGTTTCAAGGGCAGGAGATGCAAGGATTTCCTTCAGTAGTGAGACCAATTGCTCAGGTCTAGGAGTGACACGAAGAAAAGACCCCCAGCTCCAGCGAGGACTTGTCCAGGGCAGCGTTTGCTCCCTGATTTTGTTCCCATGCGGCCGCTCTGTGTTTTTCCACAGAGGATGAGAGCTCTACCAAGCATCACGTCTGTGGCTGTCGATGGATTCCAGCCAGGTGAATAAATTCCCCATTTAGCAGGTCTGCCCCCTCTGATGGTGTATGCAGATGAGAGGTTTTTCTTTGTTTTGGCAGGTTTGTACATCTTTCCGAGAGAAGCTGTAGATTACTTCTGAATGGATGGAGTGTTTTTTTGTGACCTTATGATCTCATTTTCTTCAGTGAGCTGAAGAACTAATCTAGGAAAAAGGAGAAATTTAAAACCAAATTGTCAATGGGTGTATCCACCAGATGGTGATGTTCTACCAAATTATTTGCACACTGATCTTGCAGTAAAAATCTTGTATTTTGAGGGATTTCTGAATACTTCTTAAAATTGAGATGAGAGAGTCTTCCTGTTGCTTCACTGGTAATTATGCTTGGAAAAAGACTGTGTCTGTGTCTATGATGAAGATACTATCTTGTATGTGCCTCGGACTGTAAGGAATGGGAAAAAAAATCTACAGCTTCTAACATACTGCAACTGGACAAATGCTAGCAAATGTAGCAAGTTTTATATGGCTGTTTTACAGTTGCAGAAGACAGACTTGTTTGCTGTTCAGGGCAGTTTATTTCTGTGAGAAAGTGTCAGCATGAGCAGGGTGAGGAGGGCTTGTATTGCTCTGTTTTTCCATGGTTCCTCATTCCTTAGCCTGGAGGATCGTATGGACGGATGCCAAGGGTTTGGTTTGCTGGGTGGGGCTTCATCTGCATCTCAGGCAGGAAAGGAGCAGATCTGCCGCATTCACCCTCCCTTTCCCTTGGCTGCCCTCTGAGCTGAACAGCCTCAGGAAAACTGATGTGGAAAGTTACACCATTTAAAGTCTAGCTTTTCCATTCTGATACACAATAAACATCAGTGCAGCTTATGCACATATATTGCAGCTACCTGGATGGAAAGTGCTTGGCTATTAAAAATGGTTAGAGTTATTGATTTAGTTTGTAGAATAACTGCCAGCACAACTGAGTCCTTGAAAAGTCTTCCACTTTTGATTCAGTAGATTAAAAGATTCTGAAAACCATGCATGGAATGTTTTTGTTTGGTCCTAAATTATAATCAGAAAAAAATCAAAATGAAAAATCGTTTTTCTGATTTATTTGTGTCTTTCCTATTGTCAATGGTACTGTTATGCACTCAGAAATCCAGCAAAGCTATTCCATAGGATATCAAGCATCTGTAAATATAAATTGGGCCATATTTAATACAAAAAGGTAGTAACATGGCCAATTAACACACCTCTAAAATCACAGTTGCTAGTGGGAGTGCACTTCCCAGATAGAATATCAGTAAGAGAAAAGCTAATCTTAAAAAAAGCTTTGCCAAAGAAAACAGTTCTTCTTAACTTAAAAAAAAAAGAAAGAATGAAATCAAAGTGTTACTGTAAATTGTAACACTTAACAAGACAACAAATTAGAATAAGGGTTTCAGTAAGAATGACTTCTGTAAATGAATTCTGAATTTCAAGGATGCTCTGCCTTTTCTGGAAGTAACATCCTGGTTTGGGAGGGTTCCAGCATTAAAGCTGGGCCAGGTCTGATTGGGGTCCCCCTGGTACTGTTTGTACTGATATGGTTCAATGTCTAGATTCAGTTTGTTGGTAGGGGTGGAGCACCAGGGAGCACAGCGCGTCTGAAGGAAAATGGGATGATGTTCCTGCTTCCTGCAGGAGGGCATTAATTGCAAGCTGCAGATGCTGCCCGTCTCAATACTGTTGATAGCTTCTCTTCATTTCCTTTACTGTCTTGGTCTTATCCAGGACACGTGGGAATGGTTTTATGCGGTTACATCCACACCTTGAACACAAGTGTAGTAGTCCTCTCCACTCCTAGCAGCATTTGCAGAGCTAATGTGTATATGCCCCTAGTTTTGTACGTTTGTTTGGTTTTGGTTTTCATTTTGAAGTTAGAAAGATAAAAAGACCTCTCTCAAGACCACTCACCTCTAACTTGTTCTCATTCTGTTTGGAAACCAGCCTGTTTTTCCTTTTCCCATTCTGCACTGCCATTTGTTGAAGGAGAAAAAACACTCAGTTTGCTGTATGGTGTGTCTCTGGCCTAGAGTTTTTCAGTGTGTAACTTTGTAAGTAGCCTTATCAGTGCAGTGACTTGAGGTAATCGGACTGGACTGTGCCAGCAAGGAGAAGCTATTTGGTGCAGGCTTTTCTTTTGCACCGTACAGGTCCATGGATGACTTGCTCACTGAATTGCATCCCTCCTAAGGGGAAGTGCAATTTGGGTCCTGGTTTCTGTTTGATGGACATCACTGAACATTCAGGCATGTGTGACAGAGCTAACAGGAGTCTTCAGGTACCGTAACATTCACCAGGAAATGACTAGGGACTTGTGAAATCTCCAAACCCAGCGGATATTCCCGTGCTCTCCTGCTGCGTGTAGGCAGCTGGCACTGCCCCTGCACCGTGCTGGAGCGCAACGTGTGGCACCGCTTTACTCTGCTGCACACGTGGAGTGTTTGAGCTGCGGCCAGAAATGTCCATAAACTCCGTTGAGGTTCTTCAGCATTTGTCTCCAGGTACCTGGTTGGTGATGTACTTTGACAAGAAGTGTGATCAAAACCAAGTTGTTCTGTGAGCAGCTGCCCTCGTTATTATGGGTTTGTGTATGATGGTTGGATTCCCTGCTCTCCAGCGTCAGTGCAGTTCTGACAATAACTCTTCCCATGAGTAAGGGAGCATTTCCCCATGTAGCTTTTCTGTTGTCCAGTAAAGATTTGTTGTTCGCATTGTTGGCCTTCCATCAGTAAGTCCACTGATAAGATCTCTTCTCTAACCAGCTGTTTATTTTATTTAAATGCATAGGAGAAATGGTAACTTATAAACCATTGCCCTTCTGTCAGATCTGGTTGAGATTTGCCAAACTTTTGTAACAAAAAAGAGGGCAAACTGACAGATAAGGAGTCACATTGCGACTGCATAATCCTGTTTCCTATGAAACAGTGCTAAGAGAGGCATTAGATGGCTACTCTTCAAACCTGTCCCAGACAGGGGAACCTTGAGAAGGAAATGGTGCCTGTGGTGTCATTCAGGCTCTCCTTGTGAAACGTGTGCTGGGCTGGCACCTAGATTCCAGCAAAACTGCCCAACTAAATTGTTAGTGGGCGCGCTGCCATCTGAACAGATGGGCATGTGTAGGCAGTCAGTAGTCATGTTTGTTCTTCATTTATGGGAACTTAGACCAGGATTTAAAATACCATGAAGCAGAGAAAGGAAAAGCCTTGAGTAAGGCATCCTCAGGTTTGCATGCTAGGCAGCTTGACCAGTTGCCCTGCTGTGGAGGAGGGGGCTGTCAGTTAGCTAGTCTGGGACAGAAAACTTCCCAGTGTTAGGTTTAAGAAAGAGAGACAGCATAGAGACCTAAGGAGACTGCAAATGGAATGGGTTTGCCAAGGAAAATGCAGCAAGATATGCTGACTGTTTCTGGGGCAACTTTTTGTTTTTGGGCAGCACTAGCCCTGATGAGCCCATGCTTAGTGTTTCTGGTTAGGGTTAGGGCTAGGGTTAGGGTTAAGAAGGAGAGACAGCATAGAGACCTAAGGAGACTATGGTTGGAATGGGCTTGCCAAAGGAAATGTAGCAGGATATGGTGGATCATTCCAGGGCAGCATTTGTCTTTTGGGCATCACTAGGCCTGATGAGCCCATGCTTAGTGTTTCCGGTTAGGGTTAGGACTAGGGTTAGGGTTAAGAAAGATAGTCAGCGTAGAGACCTAAGGAGACTACGATTGTAATGGGCTTGCCAAAGGAAATGTAGCAGGATATGCTGGCTGGGTCTAGGGCAGCCTTTGGTTTTTGGGCAACGCTAGACATGCTGGGCCCATGCTTAGTGGCTGTTGTTAGGGTTTGGGCTAGGGTTAGGGTTAAGAAAGACAGACAGCAGAGAGAGCTAGGGAGACTGCGGTTGGAATGGGCATGCCAAGGGAAATGTATCAGGATATGGTGGATCATTGCAGGACAACATTTGGTTTTTGGGCAGCACTAGGCCTGATGAGCCCATGCTTAGTGTTTCTGGTTAGGGTTAGGGCTAGGGTTAGGGTTAAGAAAGAGAGACAGCATAGATACCTAAAGAGACTGTGGTTGGAATGGGCATGCCAAGGGTAATGTAGCAGGATATGGTTGCTCATTCCCGGGCAACATTTGGTTTTTGGCAGCACTAGGCCTGATGAGCCCATGCTTAGTGTTTCTGCTAAAGGTTTGGGCTAGGGTTACGGTTTAGAAATAGAGACTGCAGAGAGACCTAGGGAGACTGAGGTTGAAATGGGCATGCCAAGGGTAATGTAGCAGGATATGGTGGCTCATTCCAGGGCAACATTTGGTTTTTGGGCAGCACTAGACCTGGTGAGCCCATCCTTAGTGTTTCTGGTTAGGGTTAGGGTTAGGACTAGGGTTAAGAAATAGAGACAGCATAGAGACCTAAGGAGACTATGGTTGGAATGGGCTTGCCAAAGGAAATGTAGCAGGATATTCTGGCTGGTTCTAGGGCATCCTTTGGTTATTGGGCAGCACTAGACATGATGGGCCCATGCTTAGTGGCTGTTGTTAGGGGTAGGGCTAGGGTTAGGGTTAAGAAAGAGAGACAGCAGAGAGACCTAGGGAGACTGCGGTTGGAATGGGCATGCCAAGGGAAATGTAGCAGGATATGGTTGCTCATTCCAGGGCAACATTTGGTTTTTGGGCAGCACTAGACCTGGTGAGCCCATGCTTAGTGTTTCTGGTTAGGGTTAGGGCTAGGGTTAGGGTTAAGAAGGAGAGACAGCATAGAGACCTAAGGAGACTATGGTTGGAATGGGCTTGCCAAAGGAAATGTAGCAGGATATTCTGGCTGGTTCTAGGGCATCCTTTGGTTTTTGGGCAGCACTAGACATGATGGGCCCATGCTTAGTGGCTGTTGTTAGGGGTAGGGCTAGGGTTAGGGTTAAGAAAGAGAGACAGCAGAGAGACCTAGGGAGACTGTGGTTGGAATGGGCATGCCAAGGGAAATGTAGCAGGATATGGTGGCTCATTCCAGGGCAACATTTGGTTTTTGGGCAGCACTTGGCCTGATGGGCCCATGCTTAGTGGTTGTTGTTAGGGGTAGGGCTAGGGTTAGGGTTAAGAAAGAGAGACAGCATAGAGACCTAAGGAGACTACATTTGGAATGTTCTTTTCAAAGAAAATGTAGCAGGATATGCTGGCTGGGTCTAGGGCAGCCTTTGGTTTTTGGGCAGCACAAGCCATAATGGGCCCATGCTTAGTGGCTCTTGTTAAGGTTAGGGCTAGGGTTAGGGTTAAGAAAGAGAGACAGCAGAGAGACCTAGGGAGACTGCGGTTGGAATGGGCATGCTAAGGGAAATGTAGCAGGATATGGTGGCTCATTCCAGGGCAACATTTGGTTTTTGGGCATCACTAGACCTGGTGAGCCCATGCTTAGTGTTTCTGGTTAGGGTTAGGGCTAGGGTTAGGGTTAAGAAGGAGAGATAGCATAGAGACCTAAGGAGACTATGGTTGGAATGGGCTTGCCAAAGGAAATGTAGCAGGATATGGTAGCTCATTCCAGGGCAGCATTTGTTTTTTGGGCATCAGTAGGCCTGATGAGCCCATGCTTAGTGTTTCTGCTAAGGGTTAGGGCTAGGTTTAGGGTTAAGAAAGAGAGACAGCATAGAGACCTAAGGAGACTAAGGTTGGAATGGGCTTGCCAAAGGAAATGTAGCAGGATATTCTGGCTGGTTCTAGGGCATCCTTTGGTTTTTGGGCAGCACTAGACATGATGGGCCCATGCTTAGTGGCTGTTGTTAGGGGTAGGGCTAGGGTTAGGGTTAAGAAAGAGAGACAGCATAGAGACCTAGGGAGACTGCGGTTGGAATGGACATGCTAAGGGAAATGCAGCAGGATATGGTGGCTCATTCCAGGGCAACATTTGGTTTTTGGGCAGCACTTGGCCTGATTGGCCCATGCTTAGTGGTTGTTGTTAGGGGTAGGGCTAGGGTTAGGGTTAAGAAAGAGAGACAGCATAGAGAGCTAGGGAGACTGCGGTTGGAATGGGCATGCCAAGGGAAATGTATCAGGATATGGTGGATCATTGCAGGACAACATTTGGTTTTTGGGCAGCACTAGGCCTGATGAGCCCATGCTTAGTGTTTCTGGTTAGGGTTAGGGCTAGGGTTAGGGTTAAGAAAGAGAGACAGCATAGAGACCTAGGGAGACTGTGGTTGGAATGGGCATGCCAAGGGTAATGTAGCAGGATATGGTGGCTCATTCCAGGGCAGCATTTGGTTTTTGGCAGCACTAGGCCTGATGAGCCCTGCTTAGTGTTTCTGCTAAGGGTTTGGGCTAGGGTTACGGTTTAGAAATAGAGACTGCAGAGAGACCTAGGGAGACTGAGGTTGAAATGGGCATGCCAAGGGTAATGTAGCAGGATATGGTGGCTCATTCCAGGGCAACATTTGGTTTTTGGGCAGCACTAGACCTGGTGAGCCCATGTTTAGTGTTTCTGGTTAGGGTTAGGGCTAGGGTTAGGGTTAAGAAAGAGAGACAGCATAGAGACCTAAGGAGACTATGGTTGGAATGGGCTTGCCAAAGGAAATGTAGCAGGATATTCTGGCTGGTTCTAGTGCAGTCTTTGGTTTTTGGGCAGCGCTAGACGTGATGGGCCCTTGCTTATTGGCTGTTGTTAGGAGTAGGGCTAGGGTTAGGTTTAAGAAAGAGAGACAGCAGAGAGACCTAGGGAGACTGCATTTGCAATGGGCATGGTAAGGGAAATGCAGCAGGATATAGTGATTTATTCTGGGACAACCTTTAGTTTTTGGGCAGCCCTAGGCCTGATGAGCCCACACTTAGTGACTCTGGTTAGAGTTAGGACTAGGGTTAGGGTTAAGAAAGAGAGACAGCAGAGAGACCTAGGGAGACTGCATTTGGAATGGGCATGCCAAGGGAAGTGTAGCAGGATATGGTGGCTCATTCCAGGGCAACATTTGTTTTTGGAGCAGCACTAGACATGATGGGCCTATGCTTAGTGGTTGGTGTTAGGGGTAGGTCTAGGCTTAGAGTTAAGGATGAGAGACAGCATAGAGACCTAAAGGAGACTATGGCTGGAATGGTCTTGCCGAGGGAAATGTAGCCGGATATGCAGACTGTTTCTAGGGCAACTTTTGGTTTTTGGGCAGCACTAGGTCTGATGGGCCTACGCTTAGTGGTTGTTGTTAGGGGTAGGGCTAGGGTTATGTTTAAGAAAGAGAGACAGCATATAGAGCTAGGGAGAGTGCAGTTGGAATGGACATGCTAAGGGAAATGTAGCAGGATATGGTGGCTCATTCCAGGGCAGCATTTGGTTTTTGGGCAGCACTAGGCCTAGTGAGCCCATGCTTAGTGTTTCTGCTAAGGGTTAGGGCTAGGGTTAGGGCTAAGAAAGAGAGACAGCATAGAGACCTAAGTACAATACGGTTGGAATGGGCTTGCCAAAGTAAATGTAGCAGGATATGCTGGCTGGCTCTAGTAGAGCCTTTGGATTTTGGGCAGCACTAGACATGCTGCGCCCATGCTTAGTGGTTGTTGTTAGGGTTAGGGCTAGGGTTAGGCTTAAGAAAGAGGGACAGCATAGAGACCTAGAGAGACTGTGGTTGGAATGGGCATGCCAAGGGAAATGTAGCAGGATATGGTGGCTCATTCCAGGGCAACATTTGGTTTTTGGGCAGCACTAGGCCTGATGAGCCCATGCTTAGTGTTTCTGGTTAGGGTTAGTGCTACGGTTAGGATTAAGAAAGAGAGACACCATAGAGACCTAAGGAGACTACAGTTGGAATGGGCTTTTCAAAGGAAATGTAGCAGGATATGCTGGCTGGTTTTAGTGCAGTCTTTTTGGGCAGCAGTAGACATGATGAGCCCATGCTTAGTGTTTCTGGTTAGGGTTAGGAGTAGGGTTAGGGTTAAGAAAGAGGGACAGCATAGAGGCCCAAGGAGATTATGGTTGGAATGGTCTTGCCAAGGGAAATGTAGCAGGATATACTTAATGGTTCTAGGGCAACTTTTGGTTTTTAGGCAGCACTAGGCCTGATGGACCCATGCTTAGTGGTTTTTGTTAGGGGTAGGGCTAGGGTTAGGGTTAAGAAAGAGAGACAGCAGAGAGACCTAGGGAGGCTGCGGTTGAAATGGGCATGCCAAGGGAAATGTAGCAGGATATGGTGGCTCATTCCAGGGCAACATTTGGTTTTTGGGCAGCACTAGGCCTGATGAGCCCATCCTTAGTGTTTCTGGTTAGGGTTAGGGCTAGGGTTACGGTTAAGAAAGAGAGATAGCATAGAGACCTAAGGACAATACGGTTGGAATGGGCTTGGCAAAGGAAATGTATCAGGATATGCTGGCTTGTTCCAGGGCAACTTTTTGTTTTTTGGCAGCACTAGACCTGATGACTCTATTCTTAATGGCTGTGGTTAGGATTAGGGCTAGGTTTAGGGTTAAGAAATAGAGACAGCATAGATACCTAAGGAGACTACGGATGGAATGGGCTTGCCAAAGGAAATGTAGCAGGATATGCTGGCTGGTTCTAGGGCAGCGTTTGGTTTTTGGGCAACAGTAGACATGCTGGGCCCATGCTTAGTGGCTGTTGTTACTATTACGGCTAGGGTTAGGGTTAAGAAAGGGAGACAGCATAGAGACCTAGAGAGACTGTGGATGGAATGGGCATGCCAAGGGAAATGTAGGAGGATATGGTGGCTCATTCCAGGGCAACATTTGGTTTTTGGGCAGCACTAGGCCTGATGAGCCCATCCTTAGTGTTTCTGGTTAGGGTTAGGGCTAGGGTTAGGGTTAAGAAAGAGAGACAGCATAGAGACCTAAGGAGACTACAGTCGGAATGGTCATGCCAAAGGAAATGTAGCAGGATATGCTGACTGTTTCTAGGGTAACTTTTGTTTTTTAGGCAGCACTAGGCCTGATGAGCTGAAACTTAGTGGTTGTGGTCAGGGTTAGGACTAGGGTTAGGGTTAAGAAAGAGAGACAGCATAGAGACCTAGCGAGGCTGCCGTTGGAAAAGGCATGCCAAGGGAAATGTAGCAGGATATGGTGGCTGATTCCAGGGCAACTTTTTGTTTTTGGGCAAACCTATCCCTAGCCCTAACCTTAACCACAAACACTTCACTCATCACTATATCCATCTTTTTCAATTCATTCTGTCCAACCAATCCAATCCATTTGCCCCGTGACTCTTTAGGCAACATTATTTTTACTTTTGAATCCTTTTAAATGTCTTTTCCATAGCTGCTGTGTTCAACTCCAACCTCCTTGTGGTTGTAATTTTGAGCTATTCCAGCTCGGCCTGGAATTCATCTCAGTTCTCGTATCATCATCTTGCCTCTGCTGGGCTAATGTTGCTTGTTAGTGCGTGGGGCTATCACAACCAAATTGTGATCAGTAACTTATGCTGGAAACCTACAGTGTGTCAACAGAACTGCCACACTGCATCCAGCTACCTGGCTGTAAATATAAGTCATTTTCTCCCAATCTCTTACCATTTTGCGTTCATGCACTATTGAGTGTGACTGGGCATATAAGTAGTTATTGTGGCATAGTTATCACATTCTAAGTAACCTTATCCTAACTTCCATGTATACTCAGTGGAAGGCTTTCTTCAAAACATTTATCCATGTTCAGTTCTGTATCTGGTGTTAAGTGCAGTTTTGGGCTCTATGTACATTAAGAAGGATTTGCAATGTTGCTGTGGCAGCAAAACCTTCTAGTGGAGACACAAGTTATACCAACAAAACAGTTCTTTGGCTACAGCCTACCCTTGTTCATCAAAAAATAAGCTAAATCATTTAAAATAAAGACTTTGGTCTTCACTAAGGTTTTGGCCAGAATGTTTATGTCAAATAGGTCTGATTTTTAACACTTTCCGTCTTGATGTAGGTAACCTAAGAGAAGCTTTAGGTACACACCTGGTCTTCCTGAAAGCAGACATGTTCTGTAACAGTGTGAGATGATAACACTGAGCGAGGAAATTTTGAGGCTGGCCCTTCATCTGTTCACACTGTGAGTATTTGAATGTCTGCACTACCTATTCTGTCTCATTGAGATCAAGTCTCAGGAGATAGGGACCACATATTTCCTGCTGTATCTCGCAGGCTCACGCACCTTGGTGGCACTCAAGACATAATAAATAATTTTAGGCTAATAGTATTGAGGGATTTAGCATATATGGAGTGTTTCTGGGACATTTGAAGCAGAGGAAATAGTGTGCAGGAAGTCAGAGGGGTGGCTAAGCTCAGAGTTGGGGCTTGCAGTGTCTCTGGCAACTTTCTTAGGCACATGTTAAAAACGCATGTTCTTCAGATTCCCGGCAATGTGCGTCGCCCCTGCATGCACGAGAGTCCTCCTCCCACAGACGTATGGCCTTTAATGTGTGTTTCTGTACCTGCTGGTTTGGAGACTTTCTCTTCTGCTTAGGCAAAATCATACTAACAAAAGGGATGGCCATGTGTTTTGTGACTTAAAAGGGACCTGTATAAACGTAATTTTCTTGGTTGCTTGTTAATAAATGAAGGGATGCACACTTGCCCAAATGCAGCACAGACACAGAACAGCTGCTCTGCTGCAAGTAAGGGGAGGGCAGGAAAACCCAGATGTCCAGAACGGGGTAGCCTGAGCAGTCAGTCAACAGCCTTAATCATTTGCTAGGCAGGGACAGCTCGAGAGCGGCCAGAATAGCTGCCTGTGGATGTGCCAAGGAGCCAAACACCCTGGCTGAGGCTGTAACACACAGGCTGGCATCTGGGCGCCCTGATTGCCATCAGTCCCTGAGCACCGAAGAGGAGGACGCAGATAATAGTAATTGAAGTACTCGTTGCAGCATTTTAAACTTAATTATTGCAAATGTTTCCATAAAATAATCCCACTATTGGGAAAATAATTAAACGTGTTTTTTAAGAGAGGGGAAAAAGCAGTGGTATGAAAGCAATGTAAAGCTCTTTTTAAGGGGCTGTTGTTTAAATGGCTATGTAGTTTCCTTTGCTTAGATTTTCCCTCCATGCTGCACTTCCATTCTTCAGTTAGGCTCAAGATCAAGATTCCTGTAGGCAAAATAATTGCTATTTGTATGAAGAGAGGTGTAATGCACTCGAGATGCCGTGGAAGTGCATGGCTGCAGCTCAGTTTCCATATGTGTGCCTCAGGATACTTGCATGCGGCAAAGTTGGTATATCCAGCAGGTCACCTCTTCAAGATGTGTTTTACTCTCCCATATGTTGTTTTGTCCCTCTTGCAGGCTCTCTAATACGATGTGAAAGCCAGCAGCCTTGATGTGACAGGAGAGAAGTCAGTTTCATCCTACATCTTTACCTACAGTGCCTTGTAACATGGAGCATATGTTAAATTAGAGTGAGAGTGCCTAGTGCCAGGTCTCCCATTAAGCAGAGTTAGGAAAGTCTGAAGCTTATCATCCTTGTGTGTTCTATACCTGGAAGCTTGTAACATTGTTTAATAGTTTATTAGAAGCAGCAACTGAAAATTGAGAAAGGCTGGCCAGGCCAGAGGCAGAGCACAACTTTCCACTAAGCTTAATTATGTTTTATCTAGTTTGCCATAATAAAGACTTGAACAGAAAGAATGGCCTGAGCGCAGCACTTGTGTAACCCACTGTTGCCTTCTGCGCCCCTGTCTCTCCACAGCAGCCAATGCCCTGGGCTTTCAGATTCAGCTGCTGGGATGGCAGGAGCAGCTCTGCCTGGGTTACAGGATGCTTTCGAGAGCCAGACGTCCCAAGTTCTGTCTTCTGCTATGTTCCAAACACAAGAACTTCTAATTTCTGGCATCTGTAAACGCTGTACCACAATTTGCTCCTGAAACCAGGAGTGATCGGTTTTAAATACCCACAGTCTGGATGCTGCAGACTTAGTGGGTTCTATTCTGCTTTGGTTGCTGGAGATAAAGTCTTGTCAGTGCAATCACAGCATAGACTATCTTGCATTGTTTGGGTTTTGTACAGGCCAAAAATGTTTTATTTTTAATATTTAAATGCCTTTTCAGAATGTAAGATCTTTTTCAGCTTAAAGTTAGTGCTTATATCACAAGACATTGCTCATGAGCTATAGAGCCTTTCTCTCTATCCCCTACTTCAACAACGCAATGTAGGATTATCAAAAAATTATAGTGCATGAGACCACAGATCCATTTGGTTATCCAACATCCTCAAAATAGTCAGTAATGGATGCCTAAGAAAAGAGAACAAGAATACTATACTACACTGTTTTTTTTTCCATGCCTTCTCCATTTTTGTTAACTTGCAGCTTAGGAACTTTCTGAATCTTAAGCTATATCTAATTATTTATATTTAGCATCTGTTATAAGATTTATTTTGCTAATTTGTCTGGTCACTATTAGATTCCATCCATATTTCTGGCATCCACAGCATCCTGTTTGCTCTGAGTTCCAGGGTTATTTAGGCTGAGTCCTCTTCTGCTTCCAAGAGCAGAAGGGAATGTCTCCAGAGAGATTTTTTTGGAGGAAATAAACTTCTGTATGCCTCTGTCTCCTAGCTAGGCATTCCTGCTGGAAGAAATAAGCTGCAGATTAGCTAGAGCTCAGCTAAGAAACATGGTCATACGGTGAGTCTGCAGAAGGGCCCCTCCTGCCTTTCCTGGCTAAAGAAGACCCTTCTACCGCAAGCTGGTCAGGTTAACAGTGGTGAGAGCCTTGTAGTTATCCTTGGTTTGGAGCCTTCAGTATATCCTCAGAGCACGGTGCAAGCTTTTCCCTGCCTAAAAGTCAATCCTCCCCTTTTTTGTTTTTAAGGAAAGTCCAAATTTTCTTAGGCCTTAGGGAACTGAAGTATTAAAAATAAACAGGCATCTCAGTATTGTGATTGGTACTAAAATCACACGGATCATCAATGTCTCTTGGTCTGTGCTGTCTTGAGTCCTTAGAAGAACCAACATTCTTCTACACTGCAGCTGTGTGGGTGCAGCAGCATCATGAAGTGACATGGGCAGGCATGGTGCTAGGTTTAAATCTTAACATACATCTGGGCAAGGTCAGGGATTCAGAGAAGAGGCTGGAACAAGGGAATGTTAAGGTAATTCAGTCTCAACCAGTTACACAGATATATTTCCAGATGTGAAGAACTTGGTATAATGTATCTTACCTCAGGGAAGGTGACTTTTGGGCCTGTCTGGGGTCAGAAACATTGTGCTGCCCTAACAAGCGATGGCCTGTGAAAAACAAACTCTCTTGATTGGCTCCGACACTCTTACTTAAAGCAGGGGTTGAAGTTCTACTTGGAGGGGTGCCAGCTTCCTTTGGCATAAATCCTGGCAAAAATGCCTGGCACTAGAATTTCTGCCAGGAGGAAAGGTTACAGCAGCCGCAAAGAGCTCTTGCAACAGCCCTTCTGCCAAAGGCTGCTCCAGAAGGTTTGCAATTTGGAGGACAGGGAGTATGGAAGACAAGCAAGGATGGTCTGCAGCAGCCTTTGGAGCCCACGCAGTGATAAAAGGTCAGGAGTATTTTACTCCCACTGAGCAGATTACTTGGAAGATCTTCCCATGGAGTCCTAAATCCTAGGCCTGAGGGTGCCATGGATTGTTTTGTAGTACCTAGGGCAGGCAACAGAAACAAGATCAAGTTTCTCCCACTAATTGCCAGGTAAATAAGCTTTGCCCAGGACTAAAAGAGAAGCAAGAATAATGAAGTAAAACATGACATGGAGAAGTGACTGCCTTTTTGCAACATACTGCAAAACAGGACTTTGCAAGGATGCTAGTCTAAGAGCAGTGAAGTACCATATTGCACAGCCTGCTCAGAGATTTTCATGGAAACCCCTGTGCCAAAGCAGGCAGAATTTGAACCTGTTTCTTCTCTGAGCAGAAGGTTAGACTTGAAGTTGTCCAAGGTAATGGAAGTCCAGTCTAGCGCTTACACAGAATTGCTTGCAAAGGCCAAGATGACAAAAAGGGACTGGGGCCACAGTTCTGTGATCATTAATAACAGATCTGACCTCTGGAAAATCACCTAGTGGGACTAACTGGATTCAGCTCAGGCACAGGCAAACAAATGCATTTCTGTCAGGTTAGTCAGAACATGATAGGAAGTTTGTGCTGCCTTTTTTACTTTTATACTGATTTTATGCTGCTTGTAGAAGGACAGGTGGTATCTGATCTATAATAAAGCTAGGCAATATAAATGTTTCTGATCAAGAATGAACTGTCAAAGTGAGTTTAAGCACGTTTATCAGTCCTGTAGACACAGCATTTTTGATCTGCTTACTTAGGAACACTTAAGTTACATTTATTGTCTCATTGAACCACAGCATGAGCTTTTTCAACTCGAAAGTTCTACTGCCATAACCTACAAAATATAATGCATGAATTTCTGGTAGGCAGAACTACTTCCTCAGTATTCCTCTGCCCAGTGTGTGCTTTTGTCCACAGAAGTGGGTGTAGAGAAGCAGGTGAAAACCTCCCTGTGACCTCTCAGCACCAGCCAGGGCTCCTGGGACAGCCGGAATGGCCAGAGGGAGCTCAGGCAACATACCTGCATTTCACTTCTAAGACTGCTTATCACCAAGACACCTTACACCTGGTTATACAGATCCTGACCAGAGGAACCACATTGTTGTGGTGTTTGGTTCTCCTGTCACCTCTCCATGTTGTGACCTTTTCCACCTTCTGTTTTTTTCTTCTTTGCCTTCTCTTTATGGAGAATCCTATTAACCTGGCCCCAAGTGCCCACTTTTGTTACACTTGCATGAAGTCATAATCTGGAAGGCAACTGAAAACCTTCTGTCTTGGTACATGGTCCCCAAGTCTCACAGTAGCAGATAAAACCTTGTGCAGTGTCCGACTTCCTCACCAGTGACATTCTCAGCAGAAACTGCTTTTCCAACCTTTGCTGTTTGCAGTTCTTTTCCCTCAGGTTCTTGTGCTGCTTCTATTGTTTTGTTTTCAAGGAAGCAACACTGAATTTAATGGCACTTCCCACCCATACTAACTGCTGCAGCCCTTGCCAGCTTTTATAGCATGTGAAAGATTATCAGGGCTGTTTCCTTTTAAAATCTTTCTGCACACAAAGGGCAAAGGAATAAGGGACAGTTAAAATGAAAACATAAGTTAATTCTTTACAATTTTAGTGCTTTCACTGTTTTTTGTTTTTATATTTAAGAAAAAGTTGAAATGATTCTTGATAGTTCCTGTTGCCAGGGGACTAAGAAGTCCAAGATCAGAATCTACTTTGGCTGCTGAGTTTTAGGCAGTGACAGGATTTTACGTTGCTCAGGTCTATTTAAAAATAATTTTAAAATTAACCCCCAAATCATTGCCTAAACACCACAGGACATAAGCAGGATCTCCTCACTTCCATGTTTGTTCTGGGTATTAAAAATATCCCCAAATTGTCACAGATGAAAAAAAAAAAATCATTTAACTTGAAATCAATGTGAAGCAGGAAAGTGACCCGATTCAATACTTGTGTATCCACAGCTAACCTGCTTTAGTTCATCATTGCTAGTTAGCCCCGTTGTGATTCTTGTCATGTTGACACAGAAATTGGAATACAGAAGCCACCCAAATGAAAGAAGTCGAGTAGTTAGTGCTTGTTGTTTTCACCTTACCTCAGCCTAAATATATCAGAATTGCAATGAAGGAAAAAGTTGCCTTGCTATCAGTATTTTATTTTGTTAAAAGAAAGTATAACCACAGACTCAATCCTGCCTCTATATGGCAGTCTACAGAATTAAATTACTGGGAACACAAAGACACTAAAAAGAACGTAATAGATATTTCACTGTAGAAAAGGATACTATCTTAGTGGGAATTAGTTATTTGATGACTTTGTGCCAGTCTAATCTCTTTTATGTCCATTTGTCCCCTGACCACATATGTTTGCAAAGCAGATTCTGAAATCTCTCGTGCTTTTTTTCTTCCTTTTGGCTTAAAATAGACTTTTCACCCATTTCAGCCTTTGATCACTTACGGGAGAGAGATGTGTTTTTCACGTTAAAAGTGCTTGCCCTTCCCTGGGTTTACAGATCATATCTATAGGGAGGCTGGCTAATGTGACCCTTGAAATATCCTGAGGGCAGCTTGGTCAAGGTACCAATTCCTGGAGCCAGCAACACACAAGGGAACAATCTTAGAGCATCTCCAGCCATCGGATGGCAACTTCTGAAGCCTAGTCCAAACTATGAAATACGTTTTCACAGTTGGGTAGACTGAGTCTGGGGAGAGCTAGATGTCTTACATGTCTCAACTGCTTGGCCTCTCTTTCTCATGAGGCATGGAGCCAGAAATGAAGTGCTGACTATTTAACAAAGACTCCATTTATCCAAAATGTTCATTTCTCCTTGTAGACAAGTAGGTGTTAATAAGTACCAGAAAAACACCAATAGTTTAAATAGTATTAGCAGATATCCCTTCCTCTCTTAATTGGTATGTGCTGCACAGGAACAGGAGCTGACTTTTGAATGTATGACCAAATGTGAAAAAGTTGTTTCCAAGCCTTACTCTGTCCTCAATGAGACATCAAGCTGTTGTCACCCAATCCTTTATACTTTATTTTTCAGTTCAATACTTTGATCATTCGCCTCTGACATGGTTCCTGCTGTACCAGATTAGTTAGCAGCAAGTTGCTAGCTAGATGAAAAAAAGCCTTTAATGGGGTCTGTTTAGTACTTCATCTGTAAATCATTTATGTAAAGAAAATGTAACTAAGTCACAAATTGGCAGAAAATTTCTAAGAAGACACTTACATTTCTTATGAAATTACTACCCAGCTTTCCCTTTTGCTAAATACTCTTTAAAATGTTGATACAAACATTTTTTAAAAAGGCAAACTAATGGAAGACTGCATCAAGCTAACCTAATATTTTTTCCTTGAGAAAATGATTCACCTTTTAAACAAGGGAAATGCACTTTCTCTAATTGACTGGAACTCAGTAAAGCAACTGATACAGTGCAATAAATAAAATTAGTATTTGTTGTGGAAATATGAAAATTGGTACAAGGAATGCATGGTAAATGTGGAGATGTTTAAAAGGGGAATATTTAAAATTAATATGTAGCGTTGAAAGGAAGGCCTGGGGAGATGATCGGAACTGTGATAGGAGACCCTTAAAGCTAAAGGAAATCCAAAAAAGCCTTTTCTAGACCACAAAGGAGTTGAGGAAAGGACCCTTGGTGTTATTGCTCGGTGGAGACTATTTCTACGTGCCATTTTGTTAGTACAGGTGTTAAAAGCCTGGAGGGAAAAATAATTTGGGTTATTGAAGAAACAGGATTGGAGGAAAGGTCTTTTTGCGGATTGGAGTCTGTTAAAGGTTAGGAAGCAAAGGCTTGGGCTGTAAGTTCGCTTGGGAAAGAAAAAGAGTAGATTGTGGAGGTTCCCAGAGAATGGTGCTAGAACCATCTTTATTCTGCATCTTCATCAGTGACCAGGAGGCATGAATGTGCAGTGACACCTCCAAGTTTATGGACAACTCTGTGCTCTTTCAGCTGGTCAAGTGCGGTGTTGAGGGGAAGGAATTCCAAAAGGGCCTTCCAAAATGGCCCCGCGATGGCTGTGCCGCGGCGCCCTCCCTCGCTTGGAGCCTCAGCCGTGGTGCCGGTGGCTCCATGGGCCTTGGTGGCCCTTCCCTGGCTCCTTGTGCATAAAGAGGGCCGGTCTGTGTGGTTTTGCTCCAGTTACAATGCAGGTAACACTTGCATGGGCACTGAGCAACAGAGGCAAAAGGAACCTTAAGGAATTCCAGGGACAGGGTGATTTTAGTTACCAATTGACAAGGACGTCTTTCCAGTGAGTCCTTTGAACCTGAGAGGCTCCTTCAAGCCTTTGAACCAAAACCACTCTTCACATATATATTTCTGTTTCTGACATACCCACTGAAACACCATTTTTGTGTATGCTCATTAAGTGTTTAGTGTTGCTTGTGGTTTTGCTGCTTAAACATACTTGTTCGCATGGATTTTTTTTTTCAGGTCTGGATTTTGTTGTTGTGTCTATTGTTATTGTAGCTCTCAGTAAATAAATACCATTATCATTAGATAATGTAATCAAAATAAATAATTAGTAATCCAAATAAGGAAGTTTTATAAATTTAAAGTATAAAATTTAATTTGGATTTTATTCTTAATTCATCCCACTCTTCCAAGTTGTCATGCCCTGATAAAGTCCTAAACATTCCTTTCTCTTCTTGGCATTTATGCCTTTCAAATAGCTGCTTTTGCTGTCTGAAATGTTCTCTTTAATGCTACACTTGACGTATTACTGCTAAAGAAAAAAAATAAAAAAAGATAATTTGGGATCTTTCAAGGTTGCAGATGACGTGGTGCCAAAAGCATTCCACTATTTTACAAATGTACAGATCCCAGGGGTTGCCGTAGGTTGCCTAAAAGCGTGTACTTTAGTTTATAAACATTCACATTTACCTTGAGACATTGATGATTTTGTTAGTCACTAAGAGGTGTCTACCATGAAAGCTGAAGTAGAATATGCTTCAGGTTTTTTTGAGTCTGTTTATGTGCAACTTTCAGCATATCAACTGCAGCATTATTTGCATCGTAACTGCCTAAGAAATATTCTAAATTTGCCATGCGCTTGAGACAGACTTATCAGACCAACTTTGGCTAGGGATAGCTCTGTGAGCTGGTGCTCTGAGCGCCGGCTCTCACCAACCCAGCGCGGCTCTGCCCTGCTGGCTACTCCCATTCGGCAGCATGGGGAAGGATTTATCTGAAATAAGCCAAGAAGTTACTGCCCTCAACTGTTTGCACTGCCCCTATTGCAGAGGGGCAGGGACAGCACAAGGGGAGCAGGCACCCAGGGCCGAGCGTTCTGGTTCACAATCTTGTATTTGTGCTTGAACACGCGGTGAAGAGAGGCCTGAGCAACCATGAGGCAGGCTGGTTAGGTGGGCAGCTGCAGGCAGGAAGGTCTCAGTGACCCCACAGCAGTTTTCTTTGCCTGACGGTCAGGCTGTTACCTCTGGGCACCGTATTTGACTACTGCATGCTACTTGGACTTGTTTAACCCCTGTGAGCCTGGTGGAGGATGCTCTAGATAAGCATAAAGCTTTGGTTTGTCAATCTAGCACCTGGGAGTACACTGTGGAGCATGCAGGTATAAAACACTGGTGTTCATATGACAGTAAAGTGATACTAATAGGGATATGGTCTAATTAAAATGTATAGATATGGTCTGATTGAAATAGCTGTGGGATGGGAGAGCAGGGATTATGCTGTTGATTTGATTATTTCTCACTTTTCATTATTCTTACTGTTATGAGTTCCAAGCTGCTAATTCTACATGCAAATCTCAGAATAGGATTTCACATGGTTTCCCTTCCCACAGCAGCCAGAAAAGCTGGAACATCCTTACATAGAGGTTAACGAAGTAGATTTATACAACAAAAAGTCTTGGAGAAAACACCACAATATTGGGTAGAAGCAGTACCTTGCTGCGTCTTTTTTTCCTAACTACAGTGAGGCCTTTTAGTAGCATGTAACATGAACAGGAGAATCAAACTGCTATTTTGATGTGATGTCTCCTCCTTCAAAGGGTTACATGCCTATGTTAGCTTTCTGTAGTAAAGATTGGATGTTTTTTCCCAGATTGTGTATCGTCATGGCAGCTCAGAGCAAGCTAAAAGGCTCAGCCTTGAGATCCTGGCTAAATAAATAGGTAGTCAGTGCCACATTCTGTGTTGCAGCAGCTGCATTATGAGTGACATCTGAACTAGCTAGTTTTAATCTACCTTATGGCTGCTTCTAAGAGCTACAATCACTACAGGGTAGGCAGACCTTGAATCAGGCTAAGAGACAGGTCTGAAGTTGTCTGAACTGCCTCCATAGCATTCCTTTATGAAGGAAACCAGAAAGGCATTTGCATAAATTTTGCCCATGAATGTTCCTAAATTCCAAGATTTTTGGAAGGTCTGGCACTGCTCCTAGGCACGCATCCTTCAGGTCTCAGGATGCAGTAGCGATGCCCTGATCGTGCTGCCGTGTGCTGCATCGGCACGGAGCTGCTTCTGCGGTGCGGCCACCCTCTTCTGCACGCTCCGGGTTTTCAGTGTTAATAGAAAAGTGCAGCCCGAGCTGTTGGCCTTGAAACAGGCACTGCATGCAGGGCCTGAAGCAACAGCTCTGGCAGACATGACGGGCCCATTCATTTCAACACTATTAATGCTGATGCCTAGTTATACTGTAAATGTCAGCGTTGTTACCTGTTTCCCTGCTCACCACAAGAGGTTAAAGCAGGACTGTAAACAGCTGCAAAACTTATTGAGAGCTGCAGCTCAGCTGATACTGCTACTGAGGGTAGGGTGGGAGATACTTCACCTCTTTACCTTAATCAAGAAGGAGCCCAGGATCCCACTGTGGCAGTAAGTCACATTTTCTTCTCTTTCATGTTAGTCCCCATTATTTCTTCTTCTTAATGAAGGCTAAGAAGCATCTTGGGACACACAAAGTTTACTGAGATGTCAAAAAATGAGAATTCCCCAAAACTGATCAAAATAGTCAAATCCAAGTAATGAGAGCCTGAAACCAGGGATCCCCAGACCATGCTGAGAACATCTGCATAACAAACAGTAGGTGACTTCTACTATAGAATAGATGGATTAAATAATCCATCAAAGGGTCAACATATGGAAGAACAATGTTCTGCTCTGATGCTGTTGAGTGGTCATAGGCACGATAAATAATATGGCCTTGCCCAGTGCTGAGAGTACAACTGAGAAAAGAGACACTGGGATGACAACAAAACATCTGAACTGAATTCTGGATGAATTCTTCAGAGGAAAACATTGTAGCTTACTAAAACTAAGCAGAACAAATAACTAGATTTTGCTGAATTATTAGAGTACACCATGCAGGGTTAAACTACTAAATAATACTACACAAGACTACCTGCTTTTCCTCTCTATTTTCCGTGGAGATGTCCATTGTAATGATATTCTAGAGAAAGCTGATGTTTCCTTTTGGTTGCTCCTGTTTGTGACGGGAAAGGACGAGCCTTATTCCTGTTCTTGGTGGCGCCGGTTCAGGAATGCCTGTTTTGAGAGGGCCCCAAGGAACACGGAGTCGCTGCCGGTTTCCGTTGCTTTGCCCTGCGCCTGCGCAGATCGATTCTTCCCAGGCTCTTGGACGAGGAGCTGCCGTCTCTCCTTTACTGCTGCTTTAGTTCACAGGCATCAGCGAGGAAACTCATTACTGGCCAGGAATCAGAGGAGTTGTCTTCTTTCAGTTTTGCTTCTTATCTGATTATTTATGATCAGTGTTTAATTTTCTTCCTTAATTGATGCACTTGCAGTACCACGAAAATTCCTGTGGACCCCTTCCCCTTTTTGATAAACCAGAAACAGCAAAGTAAAGTTACTAAATATGTACAGTGCCTCAGTGGCAAGGCATGTGGTTTTAATTAAGTTTTAACTAATTCCTTTTATCTTGTCATAGTAATTATGACTGTTCAAGTCATGTCACATTAATATGTGAAAGCAGCTCTTTGCCATGGCTGGTCAAGGAACAAAGCCTTCCTGACCTGCCTTGTTAAATTAAACCAGAGAGACTGATCAACTTGTCTTTTGCTAACTTCTTTGATAAATTATGTTAAAGGTGAAGAAAAGTGCTAAAGGGCCAACACACATTGGTGTTGAATATTGCTGAACTACATCAGCAAACAAATTGAGAGGAGTGATCTTGCAGACCTTTTAAATTTATGCCCTGGGCATTGATAATGAAAAATGAAATGACGTGTAGCAATGAAGTATCCTAAGTGACTGATAATGCTTGAACAATTCTAAACTTGATGCTTTTTTATATGATAGAGTTGGATCTTTGCAACTAATTCCTCCCTCTTCCGTTTAAGCCGAGGGCACGTCTATAGTACAGCAGGTAGCTCTGAGGTTAGTTAGGATGGGAAGACTCCTGGCTGGCTTCTTAGCTGTCCTCTTTGGCCTTTTGATACCAAAGACTTTAATGAGTTTTGAAATTCAGACCTCCATTGCATGAGGAATATGCTGAGAAACAGCAGCATGTCGTGGTCACGGCAGCTTGCAGGAAGATGTAGGAAGACACTTTCTTTTCATATATTTCAATATGGTGTGTTTTGTTTGTTTGGTTTGCTCTTGCAAGAGGACATCCAGGGAAGTGGAATGCTTTAAGTCTCTGTATACCTAACGGTCACTGGTGGGTGGCATTTTTGAAAAGATAGATGCATAGTGTAGGGAATTGCACTGTGGCCTCATTTTGACCCATGTGGATTTTAACACTGTGTACTTCAGTTTCATGTACTTTTTAAAGTAAAAATTAGCAGTAGAGACAAAGATGGGTAATCTAACCTTGGAAAGTAAAAAACTAGAAAAAAAAAGAGCTAAGCACAGGGGACTAACGTAGGATCCTGGGAAAGAAGCCAGGGTGGCCACCTGCTCCTCCAGCCCAGCTTTGGGATGTTACCTCTAATGGATGTGGCACCAAAACAGAGCAGCAGTGAGAGGCTCTGAGGACCTCCAGCATGTCCAGTCAAGGCTTGCAAGATTATTTCATTAAAAAACACAGCAAGCAGCAGAGAGTCCAGTTGAGAGAACATACTCATTTGGAGACACTTCAGTTAGGCCTTTTAAAGATTATAAGCAAGCAGGTTGCTGGTATGAGCTTAAAAAACAAATACACAAAAAAACCCTTGGTTTCTTTTCACCTCAGAGGTTCTGACCATTGCAGTTAGCAATTGCTAAAGCAACAGGCAGAGATGCTTTAGTATTTTTCAGATGCAAAATAGACACCAAGGCAAAACTGATTTACTAAACTAACTGTACAGAAAATAACTGTGCACATATTTTGACAAGAGACATATTTAAAGGGTATGTATAAGTTTGGCATGGGGCTGCCTTAAAACAGTGTGCTCAGAAAACATTAATCAGCCTTTCCTGTATTTCCTTCTCAAGTTCATTTAGTAGTTAAATGGCCCAAGGGTAACTTTTGTAGTGGTCAATGGGATTATTGAATGTTTTTGGTGAACTCAGGAGAATTTATTAAGCTCTGAATTCTGACATTTTTCCCCCTAGAACTAAATATAATGATAGCTCTTTTTTAAATTTTCAGAACAACGTGCATAAATATCATTCTCCTTTTATCAGAGCTGGTCTCTAACCCTAAGCTCCCAGCTGGCAGGATGGAGCTGGCTCTCCTACTGCACTGATGTGGCTGTTTATTGCTCCACAGGCTGCAAACAGGAAGCACCTGGAAGATTAAATCTCAGAGAGGGTTGTTAAAAGGGCAAGAAATTTGAGAACTTGAGAAGTTTGATGGTAGGAGACTGTTGATATATGGAGACTATATGAATCATCAGAATTATGAATCAAGCTACTGAATGGAGAATTTCTTCCTTGAACAGAGGCATGAGATGGAAATTAGTGGTAGGTGGTGATTTAGAGAAGGTGAAAATTCTAGCTCTGCTGAGGAAGAAGGGAGGCCTGCCTGTGTCCTGGAAGTACTAGAACATTTCTGGTCTTTCCAGAATCAAGCTACTAATGTTGTTCTACTTGCTCATTGTTAATTGGGCTGAAAAAGTTTTGAAGCTGCTCTTTGATCTCCAGATAATTATCTCCTGCTAATTATTGAATTATGAAGGTTTGTGGTTAGACAGTCTTTTGCTTTGGGGGAAAGTATATTTTGGGAGAGTTTTAAAATGATTCATAGACATGTGGTCCTTTCTCTTTCTTTCTTTCTTTCTTTCTTTTCTTTCTGCCAAGGTTTGAATATTTGTTTTCATGCCTGAGTTTTAGGTAGAGAGACTTTTTAGTTTTGTTTCAGGTTTGCTTTGTATTAAAGAAAGATTTTTCACCAGCTGACCCTGCATTAATCTGAGCAATGAAAGACTTTAATCAGATGCTGCAATGTGCCCATTTCCTGCAGGCTTCTAACATGAATTAGAACCTGCTGGAAACAGAAGCAGAATTTCTGGGTAAGTTGCAGTTCAAAGTGAGCAGGAGATTTCAGGAGTGGCACCTTTTATTCCTCAGCAGGAGCTGAGCCCCGGCTTCACTAGAGCAAAAGGCAAATGCAGAAACACTAAAAATAAAATAAAAGGTTAAGGAGATAAAGCTGGAAAGTGAGAAGGGGGGTGAGGAGAGATGTTAGTTCCGGGTCTGATGGAGCCTGTTCTGCAGCATCCCATTTCTGTGCCTCAGACTCTCCGATCCGCTCGCAGGGCCTGGTGGCGGGGTAGCCGCAGGGAAGGTGCTGCAGGGGTCCTTGCTCCTGCGCTGCCAGCCACAACGGACTCGTCTGGTTTTCAGCACGGAGTACCTGAGAGGTCATTGGGCTCCTAAGCAGCTCCTTCAATATACCCTCTAAATCAGCAGAAGAAATCCAAACCTGCACCTGGGAGATTAGGGTGGGGAGTGAATCTTGAGTAATCTATATTCCAACCAGGATTATTTTGCGATATTTTACCCCCAAGTATGGTTGAATATTTTTCTTTGTAATGTATTCAGGGAAGAAAATCTGTACGTTGGAGGGTATTCTGAGCTAATGCCAATGTAAGATTATTTTTATTTTTTTTCTTTTCCTTTTGGAAGGAAGAACAAAAGCTATTCAGTCTCCTGACATTAGCTGTACTCTGCAATGCACAGTGCGTTTCACGTGAGGGGCAAATGCATCTGGAATGAGTGGCCCTCAAAAGGAAAAAGGGCTGTGCTTTCCAGCCCCCCAATTTTAAGTAATATTTGTTAAATAATCCCAATTAAAGGAGAGGGAAAAAAAGGGGTGGTGGTGGTGATGGTTTACAGTTCAGAGAATATGACATTGTATAAATTACATGCTGCAGAGGCTGACCAGTGTGAGACAAAGCATGAAACCAAGGGCCAGAGAGGCAGAAGGAGCTCCTATGTATGTATATTTAGTGGAAGGGAAATAGCAATAACAATATTCTAATCGTAAGGTGCTCCTTTCGACTCTGTGCTGGCACTGAAGCTGGTCAGTGAGCAGCCTGGAGAGCCCCTCCTGCAGCTCCTGCTTACTCAGCTCTGCGGCCGCTCTTCCAATAAGCAGGTTCATGTTCAGCACCTGAGAATTTGCTCTCCTTCAGCAGGATTGCAAGCTCGACAAAACGTAGAAAAGCATGAAGTTTCAGAATTCTTTCTCCCTAATGCAACAGCCCTAGAAAATCTGGGTTATGGCACAGTCATTAGCTTTCTAGTAAAATTTAATTTTTCCATTTTGATGGTTTCTTTCTTTCTTTTTAATATAAATTTCTTCTATGTTTCCAAACAAAGTATTAAAAAAAAAAAAAAAAAAGTGATGGGGGGAGGACTGTGTTAGAAAGATGATGCTCATTTGTACCTCCCGTAAGCTTGCTAATCAAATACATTCCATTTGTAGCCTGCAACCAGAAGGTTATTAGCATTTATAAATAAAAATGGTGAAGTAGAAAATTAATCTTTACTATCTTACTTGGGTTTATTTAGAAAAGCAAAAATATTTATTTCTTGCATTCTTAGAACATTAAAGCCACAGCAGTTCGTAGAATCATAGAATGCTTAGGGTTGGAAGGGACCTCTAGAGATCATCTAGTCCAACCCCCCTGCACACGCAGGGTCACCTAGAGCACGTGGCACAGGACTGCGTCCAAGTGGGTGTGGAAGATCTCCAGAGAAGGAGACTCCACAACCTCTCTGGGCAGCCTGTTCCAGGGCTCTGTCACCCTCACTGTTAAGAATTTTTTCCTTAAGTTCCTGTGGAACTTTTGGTGCTTCAGTTTCTGGCTGTTTCCTCTAGTTCTGTCGGTGGCCACCAGTGAAAAGAGGCCAGCACCATCCTTCTCACTGCCTCCCTTGAGGTACTTGCAGACACTGATCAGGTCTCCTCTCAGCCTTCTCTTCTCCAGGCTGAACAGGCCCAGCTCCCTCAGCCTCTCCTCATAGGGCAGATGTTCCAGGCCCCTGATCATCCTCGTAGCCCTGCGCTGGACTCTCTCCAGCAGCTCCACATCCCTCTTGTACTGTGGAGCCCAGAACTGGACACAATACTCCAGATGTGGCCTCACCAGGGCTGAGTAGAGGGGCAGGATCCCCTCCCTCGACCTGCTGTGTTTATTTCAGGTTCTGGATGATGGCATTTAGCACATTTAGCTGCTTTCTTGTTATTGGCGTTGAACTGTTGGCTCAAATGTACTCTAAGGTTTCAGTAACCAGAATCAAAAGAATCAAAATCAAAAAGTTTAAAACCATTTAGGGACTGGGGCATAACTTCTGATCTAAATGAATATATAGCTAGTTCATCTAAATTATGTTTTTTCTCCCTAAACAGCAGTGTTGCTTCCTCAGGCCTGGTACCCTCTGTACCAACTCCATCTTTGGCTGGTTGTAGCTCTAGGTCAGCTCTTGGCCCTTTCTCTCCAGGCACCCAGGGACTGTGGCAGCTCCCGCGGGCTCTCGGGAGGCAGATTCATGGCAGTGACCTGGGGAGTAAGAAGGGGGCCTGGCAAACAAAGAAGATTTTGTGATGATGAAATGGCAGAGATGCTCCATGAAAGAGCCCTCAAAGTGTGATGAGTTCCTGCTTTCCCAGTGGGTATCCTCCTAGGTCTGAGCACAGGTGGGAACTCAGGAATGTGGTTTGTTAGTCAGCAGTCACCCCTTGGGAGAAGGACACGGTCATAGGGAAGAAAATGGGAATTATGGGGGAGGAGACTGTGTCAAAGAGATCACTCCTTGGGTGCAATTATTTCTCGCATGGTAAGCTTTTCTTTATCCTAACTGTTTAGCAGTCACCAAAAGTGAAAACTTACACCGTGAACAAATTCTGATGTGGATGAGAGCATGAAAAATGCAGTAATAAATGACAGGTTTCTTTTATGATATACTTCTAAAAAGGAGTATTTCAGGAGCTCTATGGACAAGAAGACATCACAGTCATCTCTGTCGCTGTCACTCTCACAAAAACCTTACTGTGCCCCAGGTCAGGACAAAGTAAAACTGTCCTTGTATTGGTTTTGGGCCTTGCTAACTTATTTACCATCATTACTAAACATCTTTGGGCCTATTTCTGCAACACTCTGAGACACTGATGGAAAAGGGATTGGGGTTGTCAGTGAGTGGTACAAATGAAGAACAGACACACACACACACACAGCATGATGCAAAGACGATTTTAGAAGATAACAGACTTTGCTCATATATAAAGAAATTTGTCTTCATTTCTTATGACAAAGAATTCTTGGCTAACTTTTAATCAGAAAACTACAAAATATATAATAAAATTTATTTGTCCCCTCCTTCCTGTTGGTAGGTATCACAGAGCGGAAAGCTGCTTACAACTGATCTGTCTTGTGTTTCCTGTATAGTGCTTAAAAAAGAATCAGAAACAAAATGTGTTAACGTATTTATATACAGTGTTATCTGAGTGTCTGAGTATCTGATGACTGAAGTATTAGAAAAGAATTTGAAAGACTCTGCTCACTTTGATTTTGTGACTGTTTTTATTCTTCCTCTTTTGTCTTGCCTGTTTGGCCTATAAATTTTGGGGACTAAGGATAATCCATTACTATGATGATTGCACAGTGCTGAAGCCATCAGAAAACCAGTTCTTCAGAGGGTTCATTGGCAGTATTGTTACACATGAAGTCTTCCCGCATTCAGATACAGTCTGGTTTTACTTCCTCAGCACCTTTAGAGACAAAAGCAGTGCACATCTATATGCAGATAATAGTCTTGAAGTATTTTTCTGAGCCTCATTATAGATTCAGTGGATTGCCTATGCTCCCTGTCTGTTCAGTGCTTTGTGATCATGCTGCAGTATTAAAATAGGGACTGTTGCACAGAGAGGTGTTGATTCAGGCAGGCTACACAAACCACCCAAGCTGTGAGTGCTTTGCCAAGACTCATATTGCTAAGTGCATCATTCAGAAGGGAAGAAGTTTTCAAGTTAAACTTGCTGAGAAGACAACCTGTTTGGAATCAAAAGAGATTCAATGGCAATTTGGAGTGAATCAAATGAGTATGACCTGCCCGCAACTGATAACAGAGTTCATGCAGAATTGCAGTGTCTTCTCTGTTCCAGTGGCACCAAGTGTGCATTAACTAGCTGCAACTCCTAAAATACAGTGTTAAGATTTGCTCCAACTTTGCTGATTTGTTGCAATAAGTAGTTATTTTGGTCTGAAACTGGTCAACTAGACACAGTTGTGGTTACCAGTTACTACTTAGCCTAGAAATCTCCTTTCAGATTTCTGTTCTTTCTATTTTGAACTTGCAGTTCTGTGCAAGTGCCCATGGTGCCACCTGACACGGGGTAAATGTCAGCACGGTGACAGCAGCTTCCTTTGAGAGACCTCTCCTAATGATAGTTATTGATCGAGGTGTCAACATAGTTCAAAGGCAAGATCATTTTAAATGATTTTTCCTTCTTCTGCCCAATCATTTATAGGAAGGGGCTCTCAGATGTTGCTTTCACACTTTGGGATGAAACCTACTTATTGGTGAAACATCCCATGCATTCATTTATCAAGTTTTACTGCTATGCTATCGTTTCATGATTGTAACTAGGCCTTTCACAAGAGGAAATCTTCAATGTGACATGAAAATGTCTACAGGCGTTGTTGATACCATTTGAGATGCGAAGATCTTGCCAATAGGGATGATATTGTGTAGAGCTGAGGTGCTTATTTTCTCCATAAGGGTAACTTAGCTAAACAAATTTATTACAAAATGACTGAGTAGTCACCCTGTATGACTTCTCAGCCTTCTTGTTGATTGCCATTTTATTAGAGCAATAACAATTTACTTGAAAAATATTTTTATAAAGGGAGCTTACAAACAATTCAAACTGACACTTGACTTTTGAGAAATCCAGATCAACCCTAAACTAGCCAACAGGCTTTCATTAGGTCCTCTCATGGAGCGCATTAAAACTAAAAAAGACAAAGTGACACATCTGTGGAGTATCTTGCCCCAAGGTCATTTATCTACACTGAATACGTGTGTGTGTGCAGAAAATATTTATACTTAATGGGTCCAAAAAATGACTGGAGAAATTAATGGCAAAAAAATCCCAAATCCACCATCCGTTCTGCCCTATCAATACCCCTGTCCCTCAGTAGCAAGTCCTTGGAGGTCAGGAGTGTATCCTGGGGAAGCAGCGCTCCGGGTTTTCACACTGTTGGCTACTGTCAGGATGCCGACAGGACTAGATGGAGCTCTGCTGTGACCTCATTTGACTATTATTGTAGAAATATAAAAATAAACTCATTCCCCCAGAGAGTGGAAAATGGTCAAGTAAAAACCAATAAAGTTGCAATGTACAGCTACTTTTTTCTTGTGAATGAAAAGAAAGAAAAATATCTTGTCTTGTTCAAACTAGGAAAGAAAATCAGATAAAGTACAACTCTAATTTTATGTACCTCCAGAAACTATAAGAAAACTTGGGAAATTTGAAAATCTGACTCTCAGGCTGTATTCTTTTCTTCTGTCATTAAAATAACCCTCAAGATGAAGAGAAGCTTGCATGTGGTACTCTGACTGAGGTGGTTGCTTATACAGTTAATGTAAGTAAGTCAGAGTCACTAGTTACTTTTGAAGAACTTTTATTTTGAATCCTTATTATGCAGTTTGAAATTTTAAAGGTATGAATCATATTTTGCTGCTGAGTCCTGCTAAATAACAAATGATGCACATAAACATATTTCTGCTAAATAATTTGCTGCAAAAAACCAAGAGTATTCATCAAAGAGTAATAAAATGTAACGTGATAATTTCAAAAAGCTCCAGCCAAGAACTGCCTGGAATATAACACTTTTAAATGCTTTGGGTGCCTAGGACCCAGCTCTTCTAGGCACAGCACAGATGCTCAGAGAGAAGAGGTTTGTCCTGAAAGAGCCTGCAATCTTATTAAGCAGGATGCAGAGAGACAAACTAAAGGAGAGAAAAGGGAACTGGTTTGTAACTTTGAACCATTAATATGTTGGCCACGTCAAAATGCCCAAGGAGCTGCACTGTGCTTTAACCAAGGATTAATTTATACTGAACCATAACCTAAAGATAAAACAAAATTGCTGTGAAAGTCTAATAAATAGTCTTCTTCCAAAGGTACTCTATTGAGGAAACCTCAAAAGAAGAAAATGATTAAAGGCCTAAAATGAGGAAGGAAAATCATGGCAATCCAAAGTACTGCCCAAAAAAGAACTGTGGGTGCTAGGGATGCTAATAACATTACTGCTAAGTCACCAGCTTGCAAATCCCTTGTAGCTACCTTGTACTCTTGTCATTGAAACCAGTGAGATTCAGGAAAGATAAGGGAACCTGGTCAAGAACAAGAGGCTTTTACCCAGAATTCAAATGAATAAATCTAGGTCTTGACGTTACAGTGGTTATGGTGAGAAAAGGGGCTGTCTCCTTTCAGGAAATGAGCAAGTAGACCTTGGCTGGAAGTGATAGTCAACCAGGTTGGAAAAAAATCCGCCACATGATTGATCTGGAGGGGTGAAGCTTCGTTTACTAAGGGAAGCCCAGTGTACCCGTTAAAGAAACTCAGCAGGGCAGGAGACACAGCTGGTGGCTATGAAATGTGAGGAGCAGATTCAGTGAGTGGTTGTTGTGGTTGTGGTATCTTTAAAGGACAGCAGAGAAAGGCATCCTAAAAAGATCAAAGTAGGAAAGTTAGTCATTCGGTTTGTCTAAAAAGAAAAGCTAGAGAACATAAAATAAAAAGGCAAAGGTATCAGTGGACCTGGAATCTCGTAGCATTTGGTAATGCTGGTGCATTTGTCTTAAAAGAACTGGAGCTAAAAACTCCTAAAACAGGAAAATATTTATGAGTAATAACTCTGTATAAAATTCCAGCACAGACACACATTTTTAGTTTTTATCTTAAAGTCAAAGCCAGCTCATAATGTGATGATATGAGCTACATATTCCCAACTGTAGCTTAGGCATCCATATACATACTTGGGATAAATAGGATTCTTGGTGGTTTGTCTTTTAGACCAAATAAGAAATGAGAATGAGGATCCTAGCAAATGCTGGTGTCCCAGAGTCCCTCGGCAGATACAAATACATTCTTGTGCTAGTCCCAGCAATGTAACCTGGACATACAGTACTCTAGGAAAATGACATGCTACAGTGAACAGTGTTTGGGAAACACTAAAACTTACCAAGACCTGCCTCAAAGTAATGTGGTCTCAAAGGGAATATATGTCATCCTGTGAGCTGAAGCCAAAGCACTCATGCTTTAACTGAAACACAGCATGACTGTTCTCTAAAAGGTTAATTACTTTTAAAGAATGGAGGGTTTTTTGTTGGTTTATTTGTTTTCTAATAGTTCTAAAAATGAGAAGTGTGATGCAGAAGGGTGCAGTGAGATGGAGCCATGTGCAGCGCTGTGGGAGCCACGCGCTGTGCGGGGTGGCTGTGCGGGAAGCTCTGCAGCGGCAGCACTTAAAGCCTGGCTGGTTTAGAGAGGTGGAGGAGGAAGACGAGGAGGAGGAGGGTCTCCAGCAGAGCCCTCGTGTCAGGAAATTACTCGCTTGCCCACACTGATCTGCTTCCCTGCCTTTGTCCCATGTACTTGATTTTTCAGGACCCACCATGGGACCAATGTAATTTCTCTATGAAATTTTGGGGGTTCATACAAAAGAGGGAAAGGTTTAGGCAATTTTTTTTTCCCATTGGAACCAATAGGAGACTCTAGTTCTAATATGGATAAGTTTAGCCCCTAACTGTACTGACTCCTTCATTCACTTCATAAAAGGAGGCATTACTGGAGCTCGGTGACTTCAGGAGACAAGTGGCCTCTGGATTCTTTGGGCTCCTGTGCACACTATTAAAGAGCGAATTATTGGGCCTTGCAGCCTTTTAAAATTTCTTTCTCGTTCCCTGTTTAAATCAGACATCAGGTGGTTTCACTGACCGCCCTGAAATAGATTGAGCAAAAGAAAACAGCCTCTGCTGCTGCCAGCCTGTGGAAAATCAATGAGCCTCCTTGGTGATGCAGCAGAAAAAGAAAAAGAAAAAAAGGAAAAACACACACACAAAAAGAAAAAAATCCAAAAAACAAAAAACACCCTTTGACTTACTTGGAGTTTCACAGGCTTTGCCCAGCTGGGCAGCCATATGGCAGAATATGTAGTACCACTTTTGGGAAAGAGCCAAGCATTGTGGCTGCTACTGAAGGAAAAACTTCCTCTTTGGGGGCATCCTCCACAGCTGCACACTCCAGCCAGCAGCATTAAAGATCTTTTTAAATGTGAACATGGTGTGTTGCTTCCCATATGTATCTTATACATCTGAAAAAATACGGTAATGAAAAGAAGGATAGCCTAGCTATTTAGGGTGCATTCATTATGAAACCTATTTCTGTCAAAACTTGCCTGCAGGAAGATTATATAAAAACATTTTTTAAAAAGTCAGATGAAATAGTTCAATAAATGAAGTAAATTGCACATAGCAAAGACAGTTGCCTGAACTACAAAAATTGCATTTTTAAACCATTTTTGACTTTACAGACTTTCAAATCGTGTCTTTATATTTTAAATATATCCAAAACCTCATGCAGAAGCACAAGTAAGGACCAGGGATGAAGGTCTTGGGTGTGGAATGAGCCTCCACAGGGGAAGGGATGAACAGAAACCGACCATCTTCAGGGAAGGCTCTAAAACCTCTCCATCTGATAAGGTTTTCCCATCAAAGCTCGAGTGTCACTCTCAACACCAACCACTCACAGCTCTTAAATAATCATAATTTTCGAAAATCTGAACATGAGCAGAGCTCTTCCACAGCCTCAACAGACAGAAGGGCCAGAAATTCCACATGGTTTACCAGAGACTTCATTAGCACTAATCTGTTTTATGTAGAAACAAGTACATTTTCCAATGGCTGGTGACAGTACAAACACTCAGATCAGAGGAAGAAGGTTTTTAATGTATTATGATTTTTTAAATTATTATTAGCTTGCCTTGCAGTCTAAATTCTCTAGGCTTTCACAAGAACTTACAGCATATGAGGGAGGTTGAGGTCTTATGTTGGATGAAATCATTTTGAAATGTCTCACTCTGATACATATAAAAAAACCCCAAAATGTGGTGACTTTTTTGTGTTTTTTTTTTTAAGCAGGATTATGTTTTCTTAAATATTTTATATACCAGAAAAGCGAAACTGAGTATGAAAAACACTTGGCTTAGAGCCAAGTCCTTTCTCCAGGGTCATGGCTTTATAGCGAAACTTAATGCAGAATTATTTCATGGATACTGAGGAAAAAAAAAAGAAAAAGAAAAATAATCCTTCTGCCACTTGCTGAACAACAGCAGAATTCTGTACTTGAAACCTCGAGTTCCTGCATGCAGCTCTGCAGGAGGTGACATGGGTTGGACCTGCTCTTGCCTTCGCTCGTCCTCTGTCCACACTCCACCCCGCTGCAGAATTTGCTGCAAAGCAAGTTCAAGGGAGGATAGCGAGGTAATTTTGCAGATGCCTTGGGGAACTCCTCCAAGTGTGAGCATTGAATATAATGCAAAGGTGTTTATTTGAAAACTTAACAAATGGCCAGTGTAGGCTGTTATAATGGATAAAGCCCAGTCGCCTTCTCAGCAGTGAACAGAAGGATTTGTAACTGGTAGTCGATAAATAGTCATTTATATTTTAAACATGTTTTATTTTGCCCTGTTTTGCCCTTTGACCTGTTGGTCTCTTCCTGTTCCATTGCTCTGTCTTTCCAGCATGGGTTGATGTTGCTGTTGCATTTGAGCAGCTGTCTGGATAGTGATGATGATGATGATGATGATAGTTTCAGAGGTTCCAATTCTGCTTGCAAAGAGAGGATAAATGGGGAGGATAGAATAAAAAGTGAGGACAAACTAAAAGAGTCCAGGTGTGGCGGGGCATAAAAAGGCATTGCTTAAATCTTGAAACATTCCTTCTAGATTACCATGAATAGCCACTGCCAGTCATGTGAGTCCCTGCCACACTTTGCTGTAGGGAAATGCAAGAAAAAAAACTCATCAGAAGTGCAGGATAGTCAAATCCAGGAATTAAATCTTGAGGCAGACCTCCAAAGAGCTGTGAAATGGGCTCTAACTGTGCTTCTAAATGGGGAGCTGCATACATGCATACATTTTTTTATATATGAATATATGAATTAGTGTGTGTTTCAGATGTTTAGATGTATCAGTCTATTTTGGTGTGCCTTTTGGGTCTGAATCCCCCTCCTACCTCCAGTATATCAAGGTTACCAGCTGTTGTCATCTGCCTCATGTTCTGAAGCTTCCAAGTTTGTAATGAATTCTGTGTCTCTCCCAATGTACAAATCGCTGCAGCAGAATTGACATCTGCCTGTCCTCAACCCCATGCCCGTTCTGAGAGGACTGCAGTTCTCCCACTATTAACAGACTGTGTAGCTCCCATATAGTTCTCTCTCCTGTGTCTGCAACCACAAGATCTTATGTTAGTTTTATTCCTTTTCCCAGCATATTAATTTATCTCTCCTAGCACTGCCTCTCTGAGTCACATCATTGTTCTTCCTTCAGGTTGTGGGCTCCCCCAATTCCTTGAAAGGCCTTAAAGAAGTGATTATGATCCCTTTCTTCTTAAATCCTAGTCTGGAGAACAAACCTTTTTTTTTTTTCTCTCAACAAAAATCAGATAAAGCAAGCCTTAAATCTATGGTCATTTTCTGCTGTCTGGTACAGTCTCCCCTCCCATGAGAACAGTGGCAGCCTCCCAGAGCTCCGTGGAGAGGGGGAACCTATGGCGACCTTCTGCATCTGCTGCTCTGCTTGGCTCCAGCAAGTGGGCAGGTATAAAGAAAAGGTGTCATAACGAGATTCCCCCCGCTCCAGTCAGGTTTTGTAGCGGTTTGGAGCTTTTCTTCTCATTGCCCAGTTAGCTGATCTCTACCTGAGGTTACCTAACTTGCACAGGAACATGGGAGTTATATAATTTTGGAGCCTTTTAAGGTCTGCCTGCTCACTGTGATCTTAGTTAACATATTAACAGCCCAATAAAACATCTCTGTTGCACAGGAATGGAAGAGCCATCTAAGTGGAGCTGCAGCTGGGGTGGAGATAAGGTGTGTCTGTGAGACACTTTGTGATGATGATACTTGATTTAAGTACTAGCTGGCACAACGAACCCTGCATGTTAGGGGGAAGAGCCCTTAAAGGGCAGTCACTTTCGATCACGGAATCTTTGCAAAATGGTTGCAAAAGCAGAATCATTTCCTTTACTGCTCAACAAAATGAATATTTGCAAGAGAGAAGTGACTAGGGGTCCCATTGTATATGTGAGACCTGCACACCCAGTATGCTTCAGAAGTATTTTGCCCGGGTATAGTGTGGTGTATATAAGCAGCAAGAATAGTCACAAGCTTGCTCACAGTAAGAATCTTCAAGGATTCAAGAGATGTCGTCATGTGAAATTGGATGAAAAGCTCAGTGGTTGCATATATGGAATAAAAAGTGATTGTGAGTGGAGCTGTTTCAATTTACGTAAAATATTAAATGGGGTCCCAGGGATCAATACTTGAATTTGTGCTGTTTCTAATCTATAAGTGCCCTAGGTGGAGAACTTAGCTGCAAAGCTGTACAGTTTTCTAATGATATAAACATAGGAAACAGTGGAGGACAGAATAGTCAGGGAGCAGAAGAAACTTTGATCTAGGTAAGCATATAGCAAACAGAATCTGTTAAAGATATATAGCAAAGCATGTGGGATCTCAGTACTGGCTGAATCTGACAGGAATGGAGCTGTATTTGGTTAAGAGAAATTTAGAAAGAGACACAAATGTGGGATTTCCTGCTGAAAGAGAAGGCAAGAAGAATCCAGTCACGTAGGCAAGCTTAGATGCTGGAGATTTCTTATACTGAAAATAACAGTGTCAAAGCACAGGATTTCATTTCCAGCAAAGGAAAGCAGGGAAACTTGCAAACTCTAGTCACTTTTGGAAGAAGCAATTCCATGTTAATTTAAACATGAAATGTGATCCAGCTTGCACTGCACCATGGAGAAAGCTAGGGAAGTGTTGGCAAAATCTACTGAAGACAAGTTTAGAAAGACTTTGGTGATCTGTCCCACCAACCTGAGCCAGAACAAGCCGAATTCTGCAACGCTTCCAGCAAACTCGATCAAGGGCTCTTGCAAGAAGCAAGAGAAGTATCAGACTTCTACCTCTACGTTCAACAGTAATATACAATTTGCTCACATGCTCTGCTAGGTTAGTGCCTTTCTTTCCTACTTGTTGCTTCTGTTCGTAAGGGTTTGTATTTTTGCCATTTTGCTTTGTCTTAGGAGCTCTTTTTCTGCCTGGAATTGCATAGGGTTTCCAGTCATTCTCTTCTACTGGTTTTGTCCAGTTTAAAACATAATCTAAATAAACTTAAGTATTTTCTGTATTGTCCAAACTTTTGTGTGTTCAGATATGACTGTTCGGATGTTGACTGGAATCCACATATGAGCATGCAGGGAGGACTGTGATTGTACGTGGATATGAACTTTGTTTTCCAAGAATACTTGTTAGGACAACCTGTCGCGTCATGCATGAAAATTATCTGGAATACACTGTGTTCCTCCTCTTCTACTGCTTTATTCACTGCTGGATGACCTGAACGCTTTGGCTCCTCTTCTGGCCTCTGTCTTATGGTGAGAGCAGCATTTCTACAGGTAATGCAAGTAGCTGTCTTTTCTGGGGAGAACTTTGTCTTCAGAAGGTTAAATTCCTTAATCATTTTGGTCTTCTGCTAGTCCAGTCTGTGTATATGCTTGATGAAACTGAGTGCAGTTGTGATTTTCTAACACAATAACGATAACTTTTTTTCACTGGTGTTATTGCAGTTTCTCTCCCACCCATGTGCTTAGTGCACATAAACCCCCAGAGGGAACATACTCGTTCCTGCAAGTTGCATTTTTTTTCCCATTTACTTTTCTTACCTATTCCTACCTACTCGCTGGTGCATGGGCTGGTATGATGTACAAGTAAGGGATGTCCCACTTGATTAAACTCGGGCTATAGTCTGTTTGATATTGACCTGATGGCGAAGTCCCGTAGCTTCTTGGGCAAAGTCTTTCTTCTGTATCTGCAGTGTCAGAGAGCTGCTTATCTTTCACAGTCTCAAAAACGTCACTATATATTAGACACCTATGGGTGCACTGCAAATTCTAATTGCCTTGTTCATGGGTCATTCTGGGTTTTCCAGTGAACACTTTTTTTCTTCCAGGTCTCAATTACAGTCTTATCTCATATCTGGTCTTAGTTAGACTTACTAAACTGGCTTAGATTGATCAGAACCCCCTCTGTAATTTCACATTCTTCTGTGCCCTGATTAAAAGCACATACTTCATGTGTTTCATTTTTGCAAGGAATGCAGCGCTGCTCAAATTTCTGTTACGGTTTCATAGTTAGACTTCTGGGTCTCTGATAGCTGAAAACTATTAAACACTCATTAAATTGCTCAGACATTGCCGATGCCATGTGAAAAATCAAGCCGTGTTTTGTTTATCTTTTTATTTTGTGTATACAGTATTGGGAATACACTATATTCCTTCTACTTCTTTGTGTACAAGTTCCTAACAGAGTGCAGAGTGAATTTCGTTTTTTTTTTTTTCATTTTTGTAGATAATTACAGGTCTCATGATGCTTTAATCACTTCATTCTTCCATTGTGATGTAATTAAAAAAAAAATCTTTTATTTTGTTGCCATCCAGAAATCAGGCGCTCTGGTCCCAGTGCAGAAATGACAGAAGCCTTTTCTGTGAGGTCAGTGAGGCTGTCAGCTGGGCAGCAGAGGCAGGAACCTGCCCCAGCGCTGGAGCGAGGGGCTTTGCAGCGCCTTTCGGCTGCCGCTTGCAGTGGGGTTGGCTGGAATCGCACCCGCAGACCCGGGTTACTCAGAGCCTCCGTTCCAGCTGCTCCGTGTCGCACACCACGAGATCGCGGGGCACAAAATGCTTCCTCACAAACTGGTGCCTCCCATGCAGTATCGCCTCTTCGTTGAGGAGCTCCGGACTGCTGCAAGCTTAAAGGGCTTCAAAAAGGGCTTTATACAGTTAATGTCGGCACATGTTTGAGCAGCTTTGGCTTTCTTGCTGAGGAACTTTTTTTTTCCTGTTGTTTTTTCCTTTTTCTAAACCCTTGACAGTGTTTCTGGACTTGACCAAGTAGGAAAGTAGCCTCCATATAGAGAATAGGGCTGAACCATTATTACCTGTATTATCTCTTATTACCTCTTCTATTGGAAATACTTTTCTGATAGGGCATATTTGTAAGAAAAAAAAATCAAAACAAACAAAAAAACCCACACACTTGGAAAAACAAGATTTTTTGTTGTTGCTCCTTAACCTCATGGCAGAGCTGAAGAGGTGCATGAACCAATGCTGAGGTGATGTTTATTCTCCAGGGTAAAGAAAATTAAATGAAAGAACGTTCCTTCTAGCATTCACATTTTTTTTTCTGAAACCTTGCCTAATTTATCCATGAAAAGCACATGTTAAAGAATTACTTCACAGCTGAATACAATTCTAAAATTTTAAATCAAGTTCTTACTATTCTTCTCATGAAACGAAGTGCAAGATGTAGAAAAAATAAAAATGAACCTGGTGTGTAGATATTATTCACACTGGAGCTAGGAAAAACAGAATGAAACATGAAAAGTATTTTTGTTCAGAACACTTTTAAAATCTTGTGTGAAATGTACCCCTTCCTGGTGCTCTAAAGCCCTTTCCTTGTTACTCGTAAGTAGCAGATCTCAACTTCGGTGACGTTGGAGCAGGACAGCAGGATTTGTGGTTGCAGCTGGGGAAAGCAGCAGCTCTCATGAAGCTGCTTTGAACACAGCAGCCCGTCTATTTCTCCTATTCTGGAGATCCCAGCTCCTATTTCTGGAGCCACACGTGGGACACGGCTGGCTGGAGGCCTGAGAAGAACTCTGTGGCCTAGGGGGTTCTGGAGCTTTAGAGATGTCTCCGTGTGGAGCTGTGAGTGCAGAAGCTGCCAGCATCACCACGGGGGAAAAGGAGACGGGGCTTAGATGGGACAGACTAAAACTAAGCAGGGGACATTCAAAGTGTATTTCCAGTCATTAAGTGGGACTTTAGAGCAATCTCCTAGCAGGACTAGTGGGACAAGAAACCTCATTTGTTTCAACATCCATTTTTATAAATGTATGAAAGTGATTATACACCATTATTACATAGTAGCAGGGGATGGGATTTAGTGATCAAACATGTTCCTTTAATGCTAAAGCAAATAAAAAATAACTTTTTCCAATTGGAATCTGCAGATGGAATAGGGTGAAGAAACTCAGAAGCAGAAGCTTTCTCCAGCCCTGAGCAGGCTTCCTTACAGGCTCAGCCAAAGGTTAACTCTGGAACATAATTAATGCTTGCTCTGCATTGACAACTTTGTTACTGATAGATACGTCAATAACTGCTACAGGATATTGCATCCTGTTATCTGAAACCTTCTACTACACCTGTTTTATCTGCTAGCCACCTGATTATGTGGCCAGTTTTAGTTTACCAGTTCCCTGCATTGCTGTAATGTAAAATGGTAGAGCAGACTGGGCACTGCAAATTTGAGGGAACTGTAAAATAACATCTACTGCTGATTAAAAAAAATGTATGGGAAATCATTAATTTTCATGTTTAAAAAATATGATTTATGGAAGGCTACAGAATTATTAGTTGACTCTACCAGAATTGCATAAAAATTCAGGCACTTTCCATAGAATTTCTATTTGATTGGTATGTGTTTTAGGCCCTGGCTATTAAATCTGACTTGTCTCCTGCGAGCAAGCAGAGAATTGCCTGGGTTGCTTTTTGCCCTCCAGTGAGGGAATTGCAAGAATGTATTTACAGAAAAAAAGTGAAAAGGAGGAAGGGGAACTGAACAGATTCAATTTTGGCCACATTGAAATTAGAGCTTCATTAGAAATAGCCAAATACTCATTCTAAATTAAAAATTTGGTACAAATATTCAGCAATATGCATTTTAGAACTTACATTAAACCTAGCTGAAACATTATTTCAATTGTGCCAAATACAGTTTAAGCTTTCCTTTAAAAAATACTGCTTTACTGTGAGCGCCTCTCAGAACAATCATTTATTTTAAATGCAGAGAGCTTCTAAAATGCTCTGATAGAAAGACTGTGAAGTGCAAGTTTACATGCAGTGCTGAAGATATTCATTAAAATTGTAATTAGACTCACGATTAAATTCAGTCGCAGTAGAAACTTTGTGTGTAAGTGTTGCTACAGGAAGAACCTCCAGTCTGAAAATTAGTTCAGCAGTCTGAGCTATTTTAATTATGCAGAGTTGATTATCATTGGAGAGAGAAACCTTTATTACTGTTGCAGAATGCTGATTCGCTTCCCCCCACACACACTGCCTGTTTTCTGGGCTACACTGGGGTATGTTTTGATAATCTAATGATGTTCTAGGTAAATAACAGGAAAGTTAATCTGAGTAAGTTTGCTGTCCTAATATTTACATTTTATTAAATGACCACTCATATGGTCATTTAATGTAGCACATATCTTGCTTGTTGTATTACGCTGGTAGCTTACAGTTGCTTATGGAAACTTGGACTTGCAGTGAGATATTTTTTAATCTGCAGAATTTCACAAAGATGAAGGCAACATCTTGTTTCCATTTTTGTAAACCCAAAGCTAGTGACAGAGATGCTGATGGATGGCTCTAACTGTCTAAAATGTCACAAATGTACCTAAATTTGGCAAATGTGAGTATAGCAGAAGGAAGTATCCCTCCCCCTATTCATATCTAATTTGATTATCGAGATTCCCTATCTTAGCAGCAGATTTTATGTATTGGTTTAGAAGAGCTTGCTTCTCTGAAGTGGAACTGGGTTTTATTTTGAGTCAAAAAGCAGAGGGTTCAACACACCTGCTCTTGCCAACCCCTTGCCTTCATGCCCGTGTCCTAGTGTGGGGTGGAGGTGCTGGGCGGCCTTGCAGGGATTTTTAGGCATGGAGATTTGTTTGGAATTTTCTGCCTTGCTTCCTGGGAGAGTAACTCAGACCTCAGGGCCTCAACAAGGGAGGTCATTATTGCCCTGGTCACAAAGGACTCCCCCCTTCAGCCCCTAATTTTCACCCATTCCTCTGGAATTTAGTATCAAAGCTTCACACAGAATTCATTGTTTTGTTTTCAGACATGTCAATTTTAAGAATTCTCTTGACATTCCTTTGTTTCTGAATGTGACATGTGATATGTGAAATGACAAGCTTAGCCAGATGTACAGATTCATGGTCAAACCACCTATTTAGGTACTCTGATGTGATAAATTATACTCTTCCTTTATTCTCTGAAACATATGTTCGGGATTATATAATTTGATTTAAAAACAAAAACCTGGAGGTGGACATGGGCCATCCAGGTGGGCTAGTGCATGTGGAAAGACATGATTATTAGACCAAATTAAAGAACAGGCAGTGCACGGAAGGGGTTGGGAAGCTCGTTGTGTGATGCAGTGCAAAACTGCAGGCATCCTCCACGCACGTGCTGTTGTTACCATTGCTTAAAATAGAGAAAATCCTTGGTTATGACATGGGACCAACTCATATAAACAGATATACAACCAGGAAGCGCTGTGGAGCAAACTACCTCTACCATCCTAGCTACGGTGTGTTTCTGTGTTGGTGTTTTCCACTAGGAACAACCCAGCACAGCTACCCGAATGTGGTCTGTCCTCTCCGTGCACTGGGGATGCCAGTTCGTGCCGCCGTGCTCCGTGCCCGTCGGCGCGGCCTGGTGCCAGAGGGGCTCGGAGTCTGTCGGGTTCCCTGGTTGCTGCGGCCCGGTGCGGCCCACGCAGGCGCCCGCAGCGGGTGCCGGGGTTCGGTCCTGGTTACGCCGGCTCGTGGTTACCTTCGAGGTGTCCCGGAGGCCCTGGCCGGCCCCGCGGGCCTAGAGGCTGTTCCAGGCCGGAGGAGACAGGCAGGAGGCAGCACCCGGCCCATCTTGTGCTTGGGCAGGCAGGGAGGCACCTGAGGTGTTTGCTGGAAGCTTCCCAGCTCCCTTGAAGCCTTTCCCACAGACACTCTTCTGCAGTTCTGTTTCCTTGACTCTTACACAATATTAGCCATGTGATACAGCCTTTTTAGAAATGGATCTACTCAACACACTGTTACTTTTATTTTCTTTTCTCTCGCTGTCTGTTTTGGAGAAATCAGTGGCAGCTGCATATTTGCCACCTGCACAGTGGGCAATTGCCACTGCTACATTTCGTTGTAACGATGGAAGCTTTAGTCCTAGGTGAGCTCCTCAAGGTGCTTTTCAAATGCATATTTTTTGCCTTTATTCTGGAAAATAAACAGTCATTTGTGTTTATAATAGTCCATATATTTTTTTTCATTGAAGTACTCACCATAGCAAAAATATGAGTTTTAAAGAAATATTAGTATAGCTTGATAAATATGAGCCTTACCAGCTTTGACAGTAACCCAAGTGAAGATATTCTTTACCCTGTCTCTTTGTCTTCTTAAGTGACTCTCTCCATATCGTGGTGGATGGATTGACATGAAGGTAATTTAAATAGCCATTTTTATTACAGATTTAAAACCTCAAGCAGGAAAATTTAAGTAATAGATTTTTAAGGATCTTTCTTTTCCTCTGCCACTTCTCAGCTTCTTTCCCACAGAACAGTCAGTCTGTTCATGGTCGAGTCATTTGTATTTTGAGAGTTGAAGTTGCAATTCCATGTTGCTTTGCCACAAAATGTTGCCTTTCCAGTAAAAGAGACACTAGCCTGATAGCCCTATAGACATTGTTTATTTTATTCATAAATAAAAAGCATATTTTCTCATTATTGACTGAAGTAATTTCAAGCACTGAATGTCCTATTATTCTAGTGATCTGTATTTTAGGCACCTTTGGGGGGGAAATTAGAATTCAGTTAATAGATATCAAACTGTATTGTAAATGTGAAAATCAGTTAATTTAACATGCTGAACATAAAAGAAAAGTAAGTTTATCCAAATGTGTTTCACTCATAAAATACAATTATGTTATAAAATAACTGTCTTCTGCATCTAAGGAGTTGCTGTGGCTGAGTCTGCCAGGGCTTTAGAATTAGCAGATCTGATTCATTCCTGCCTCATGCTAGCCTTTAGAGTGGAAGGGGGAAACAAAATTTATATTTTCTCAGGTTACAGGTGGTTGCTCTGTTTTTCATCATCTAGTCACTGAGCCTGTAGTTGAATAAGTAGAAGTGAAGAAAATAGCCCCTCTCTGCTGGTCTGCAGAGCCTGATGTAGTAAAAGTCTGATTGAAAACCGAAATGTAATATTAAAGTTTTAATGAGACACTTTAACCCTGCCCTTGGGCCTTTCACATCGATTACCATAATTTCAAATTTAATATTAAATAGGCTTATTTTTTAAATGAAAACATTATTTCATTCTAAAATATGATTTTCACATAAACAGCTTAAATGTAGCTTAATTAATCCTATTAGATATTAATTTGGCTTAATTTCTGTAGGTGTCCCAGTACCGATAGGCAGGGAGCTAAAGCCAAACTAACCTGGAGAGCAAGCGGAAATGCGAGGCGGGAAGCTGTCCTGCTGGGTCCCTGCTGTAGGCAGGAAGATGCCCCCAGCGCCCGCTCCGGGCGGCCCGGGGGAGCCGCGGGGCCCGCGCTCTGCTCGCGGCTCGCGTGAGGAACGGCCACCGGCCGCCCTCGCTCGCCAGCCACGTGCGGCGAAACGGAGCGCGTTTTCTGTCCGCAGCCTCAGCTTTTAGCGTGGAATGACGTGGGATCCTCGGCGTGCAGCCTGCACAGAGCACATACATGAGCACATACAGCTTTTACTGACCTAAACGGTGAGTTTCTGGCTCCAAAGGCCCTCCAGCTTGGCCCACGGTGATTAAGTGAAAATGCAGCCACCCTGAACCATCTGTTGGCAGCCGCTTCCAAGTGGCGCTTTGTGCACAAATGTCCAACAGCAAGGAAATGAGGGCAGGGAATGAGGTGATAACAGGCCCAAAGCCCCGTCCTCATCAAAGCAAAGTGATGCAGGATCTCTGGGCACAGCCGAGAAGTCAGTGAAAGAACTTTCATGCAAATCATTGTTTTAAGAAAAACATGTTGTAAAACTGCGTTTTCTGGTTAAGCGTCTCGTTTTCCTTGCTGAACAGAAAAATCTTGAGTAGGCGTTAGGGAAGGAAGAAAAAAGGCATCTTGGATTAAGGTCTCCAGCTGCTTGACAGTAGATATTAAAAGATCCTTTTGCCCTTTCAGTTTTTGATTTTCCTTTCAAGTTTCTCGTGGTATCTCAGTGGAACTGGGGGAAAATTATTAACACAATATGGCAACAGGTAATTACAAGGGAACTGTATGTGTGCATAGGCAGGTAGGCTAAAAATGGCTTAAAGGAGTAGCAAATATTTTTGGTATGTGTTTAAGGGCTGGAGAGAAGATGTCTGAAAAGCATCGAGGGAAATAATGAAGCAGCCAAAACCTGTCCGAATATTTATTTTTCCTCAGCCATGTTTCTGTGCTAGCTGGTCCATTTATTTTTCTATTTCAAAACTGCCTATTAAGTGCATCCCCACTGAAGTCTCCCTGGTCGCTTCCCTTGGAGGTTTTCCCTGGCGAGCAGAATTTTGCTCCTGTTAGGAAGCTCCTGTCTTTTCCTCCTCTTAGGAAGGGTCTCTGCCCCAGCACCTGTGCAACTCTCCTCTCCTAGATAGAGCTGGGTTTGAGGTGCCAGAAAGGTGACACCCTGTGTACAGTGCAGTGACACGTTGCTGAGAATGAAACGCTTGAGGAAAATGCTGAGCACTGCCCTGCACCTGGACCCCCTGCCATGGAGAAGAGCTCGGACGGGTGTAGCACATGGGTGCGATTTTAAAAAAGTGGTTTAATTTTAAACCTGTAAGCTAAGGAGTATAAACACCAGAAGCAAACAGTAACTTGCCCTTCTTGAGTCTGGGCTTTAGCTCAGGTTGGGCATTCGGGTTAAAAATCCTTGCAGTCGCCCCCACATGCCCAGCAGCTTCGCTTTGAGTTAGTGGGAACACGCGTGTGCAGATCACCAAGGTAAAGTGATGCTGGGCAAGGTGTTGCCTGATTCATTTTGGTTTTAGATGTTGAGAATGACACCTGGGAAGTGATGGTTGGATAACGTTTGTTTCTGTAAACCAGTGTCTCTCACAGTCTCGTGGGAGACTCTCCTTCCCTTTGCCTCAATCATTTACTGCTATTATTTCATGGACCAGCATTACTGTCTTCACTGACAACCCTGCGCTTATTTGTGTTAGGCCCTGTTGCCTATCCAGGGTCCCATAATACTTAATACTCCTCCGCTCTTCCTGCTGGAAACTACTAACCTCAAGGGAAAAGAGGCACCCAAGCTCTGTGACTGCAGTTTCTGCTAAAATTATTATCACTCAGGAAAAAAATGCCAGAACAGGTATCCAGAGCCCATAAGCTCCTACTGACACTTACAGGGATGCTTAACCTCCTGTAAATATCATTTGATATTTCTTCATCTGTTTTGAACTGGTAGTGACATCTTGATTGATAGATGAAAAGGCCTTGTGGCTTCCTCACTCTCATTAGTTCTTCTGTATTTACATGGCAAGTGCTGCCTGTTTCCCTCCGAGATGAATTCCCAGAGAAATCACATGAAGTGACTCTGTAGCTCTGCAGGCAGCATTCAGGGGCAGTGAATTCTCTCTGCGTGTGGAAGCACATCACTTCAGAAAAACTAGGTGTTAGAAAGGGAAATAACATTTACTACTCAGAAATCTGGAGGACAAAATGCATTTTGCTCTGTTTGCAAACAAAATTTGAGGTTGAAATGTAGACAACAAAGTCCTGTTGCTACCAGCAAAGAAGCTGGTCCCTTCTTTGCCAGCTCTTCAAATCTAAGGGTAACTTATCTAACTAAGTATCTAATGATTCATCTACTTACTGGATGGGTGACCAAAGGATCATTTTAGCGATTAAGTGATTTTAGTGATTTTGCAGAGGCCAGGTTATCACTGCAAGGCAGCCTCTACATACTGTAAAGCAAAATTAATAGAAACAAGTAAAACAGCACTTGTAGAGAGTGAGCGTAATGTAATGAACCCGTGAAGTTTTACCATCCCCTTTCACTATGATTCAGGTAGTTTCAGAGGACTCAAAGAACAGGCATGTTTTATTCAGGTGTTTAAGTGCTCAGGGTATCACAAAGCAGTTTTGGAATGGGAAAGAAAAATAAACAGTAAAGGACTGAATTCTAGCCATTGTAATAGGAAATACAGTCAAAATCTTATTTTTTGTTCTTGTTGATTGATTTTATTACGTTAGGCAGCTCAGCTGGACTCTCCAGCTTTTCGGAAAAAAAAAATGAAAGAAACAAATGTGATAATGCAAGACTTTCTGAAAACCCAGAATTTCTCTACTTCCCATTCCAAGGACTGCTTTAAAAGAATTCGCCTGTCTGATTAGAGGTGTTGTTAGCACACAGTCTGTGGCCTTTGTCAATTTTGGAAATGAGCATTTAATAGCATATTGTCATATTAACCCTTTTTGTGCACTGTTCCTTTCAAAACACCCTGCAGGCACATGGTTTCTCTCTTCAATTTTATGAAACCTTGGAAAAAAGATAAAACAGAAGCGTAAGTGTGGGCTGTTTGAGGGAGGAGAGTTCAGCTGAGCACTGAGTTACATGTCAGTGCAGGTACAAGGCAGGTAGCAGGACTCCTTCTTGGGAGGGCGAGCTGTTTTGCACAGTTGAACACCAGAACAGAGCCTGGCAGCCTCCCAGGAGAGGAGACACTGCAAGGATCCACATCCACATCCATTGTGGATGGATGCCACAAATGCCTTTCCCAATCAGTAGATTCATATTCATGTCAGGCCATTGTAAAACGGGCTGCAGAAGAAGGTCTAGGCCAGGAAATTTCTGTATTACTGAAACATGGGAAACATGTTAGAGACAATTGCACAGTACCTCACTGGGCAGGATGCAGGATCACGTCAACTGAACTCCCAAGGGAAAGCTCCTGGTCTTGGTGCTGGTAGGGCAAAGCAGTGTTGAACTATTCAGTATTTACGTATTATAGTATTTTTTGACTATCAGTCAGAGTAACACTGATGGTTACTTATGTCCTCAAAATCTGAGGTCAGGAGGGCATTACAGAATTTTATGTCTTTTAGTAGCTTCATGGCATAGTTTATCTGGAGTTAGTCACTCTTAGCTATTCCTTAATAAGGGGAAAAATAGTGAGAATGATCTTTTTTTGCTAACTAGTGCAGAAAAGGAAAGCTAAGGTAGACTTTTGCTGGGCTCTCTTGCATCTTTTTCTGAATTCTCCTCTAATACCCATAGATGTTGGGCAACAAGGGTAAGTAAGGGGAAAATTAGGTATGTGCCTGGGCTTCAGTAATCTTGAGTTTTGACTTTTAGTAATGAGCACATGGTAATAGGGCTGCATGCAGTGCTCTTCACTTCGCATGTTGTGGACAATTTTCATGGAAAAGACATATTAGTCACATTAGGCCACATTGTTGCTGTCATAAAATGAATAACTGCAATAGAGTTTACATGTGAATAGCTAGAAATTATGATGGAAGGATAGCCAGACCCGAGTAAGTTACTTAGATATTGCACCAGTCCAGAAGTGACGGTCTAGAAGGAGCCCTTGGGCTCCTTCCTGCTGCCCCGGCGCTGCTCTGCTGGGCGAACCAGGGCTTCACCGCGCAGGGGCTGCTGCCCCTCCTCGCCAATGAGGTGCCCGGAGCTCTCACCACACCCCCAGCAGGACGTGGAGCCAGGGGGTTTATTTTTCTTCCTTCATTCCCCCTCACTACGTTGCTCTGGAAGTGATTCCTGCAAAATCTGGGGTCACCAAGGCTCTTCTGGACACAGCAGCCTCCCTGGGCTGCCTAACCAGCGGCGCACGGCCTGGTGTGATGCTTCTCCAGTCAGCCCTGCTGGGCTCTCTGCGCTCACCTGCCTCAGCACAGCTTGCAGGTTATCCTAAGGAAGTAATTCCTTCTGCAGGAAAATCTCCTCTCGGAATTTTATGTCACTCTCTTCTCTTTATGCGCAAATGGTCCTCCTTTCTATGGAGAGAAAGAAATTCTTCCCTTGTAGCTGTGTTGGTGAACTAGATAAAATAAAAATTTCTACTCTTACAATCCTGGTGGAAAAGAGGTAGGAACCATATAGGTTTACGTAGCTGTGGGATCTATGATTTTCAGCATCATTGCCCAAAATCAAGAGTACAAGGCTAGTTTAAACTGTAGTTCTCAAGTACCAACCATGGCACTCTCCTATCCACAGCTTGATTTTTAGACTTTATTTGAAATATGAAGGGTTTTCTGATAGGAAGTGGTTGGTTATAACTCATAGGCAGGCCAAATTAAATCCAGGAAATGGAATTATTTTCCAACAGCTACATTTTAAAAATTAGGGTAAAAAAAAATCCCTTGGAGATGGTTTTAAATTATTTCGTGAAGTCCTTACCTTCCTAGAATTGCTTATTTCAATATTTAAAAGATCTCCAAATATAAAAACCTACTGGAAATACAACTCAGAAGGACTTTTTGTTTTCTTTACCCCCTACTTCAAATGCATAATGATATAAGGGAATATTTTGACCAGGAAGAACAAATTTAGATACATGAAGAATACTTTCTCATTTAAGGTATTCCAGTTATATGAACTAGATTTTCTGAGATCAGATAATAGTACAATATACTTTTGTAAGTACCTTTGATATTGGTATGAGTAATCCTGACTTGCTTTAAAAAAACACTGGGGAGTGACACACGTTGCTATCATCATGTATAGCTTTCCATAAAATAACTATTCGATTTGCACTTCCAGAATTACCAAATGCAACCTCTACTTTGGGTCAAATGTTCAAAATATTTTCCTCATTCCATCCTGCTCACATCTTGTCCCCATAACACTCACATTATTTCTGAAAGATTAATAAACGCACAGTGGTAGCAGCAGTATAATTAATATTCATAGGAAATAATTGTCAAGGGACTTCGTTGATCTTGCAATTGGAATGAAACAGAAAGTAGGTTTCGGCTAGAATTTTTAAATGCAAGCTGCATACTTCTTTTTTTCTCATAAATTAAAAAACAAACCAACCAAACAAACAAAAAAAAAGCTGAGAAAGACTGTCATGCCGATAGTGCTACCAGCTGTCTAGACACGTAAGTAATGTGAGGTGATGCTGAGCCAGAACACTCTTCCATTCTTCTTGTCCTCCTTGCAGTGAGACTCCTTCTTATTAAGGAAAAATTATATTCCCTTTTTAAGAATTTGTAGTCTGAAATAAAAAGGAGGATGAATTTCCAAGAGGGTGGATACTGTCGTGATCCCTGCAACTATATTATTTTGCATAATCTTTATGATAAATGGAAGTAAAGCAACAGAAGTTGACGTAGCTCTGTGCAGCACTGTGTGTTACTGGGAAAGGTTTCTCTCTTGCTTTTCTTTCTCTCTAGAATGTTAAATAGAAGCCCGAGCTTGGGAATCGATAGTTCAATTAGATTATATGGTAGGTTTTTGGATGGCTGTTAGCATAGCCAGGAGATTACTTTTCTGGGGTATTGGGATGAAGCTGCTCAGGAATGGGAGGCTGTAACTGCACCTTTAGTTCATCTGCACTGGGACAAAACTGCAGTAAGAAGCAGCCATAAGCTTGTGGTTTTATATTACATGTGCTGTATGCCCAGGGACTAAAACATAATTAGCTATCCCATATCTAGAAGGAAACAGAAACCACTTGCAATACATACAAACAACGAAAGGAAGTATTAGGCCCAGATCCCAAAAAGTATGTACTTAACTTTAACTATGCAAATTGTTGCACTGGAGTCAACAACGCCATTTAAGAGCTTTAGTGTATGGGAACATTAGTGCCATAAAATGACACTGCACAGACATTATGGCATAGCTGACTGGAAGACTACATTTTGCAAAGAACAAAAATTCTGTTTTGCGTTGGGTTAAAATTTAAACTATTGTTTGCTTTTTAAAATTCTTAATAAGCATAGCTGTATGCAAGTAACCCTTCCTAATAGCACCACAAGCAGCTTGGCCAAAAGAGAGAATGCAGTGTTGACCTCCTAGAATAAATGTTTGTAAATTCTCTTTTCCAAAAAAATTCAAGCATAATGTCTGTTGTTCTGTAACATCAACATCCATGTGCATTGCGCAAATGCCATCTGATTATTTGTTGGATACCTAACACTGAAATGTTTCAGCATGAACTTATTTTGCGGCTATGAGATCATCCATATAAATTACACTGGATTAAATAGGCTTTAGTTTGCAGTGTTCTGTCTCCTCACACATAGACAAGAATATTTCATTATGGGAAGCTTACTTTTTTATAAAGAATATTCCTATAAAAATGTTGCATTTGTTGGAGTAGAGATAAGGATCTCTGTTAAATAACAAGGTGTCTTTTCTAACACAAATGTTACTATCTAGGTGGTCTTCTGGTAAATTCATAAAAGAAGAAATAAGCCCAAATTGTAGATTTAGACAGGGCTAAACATTTCCATAAAGACGCCTTTCTGGGAGCAGCCATTTTCCTCTAATAAGTAAGTGATCTATCTGTTTGGTAGCACCGCGCTACTGCAGGCAGCCTTTGTGAAGCCCCAGCATTGCTCATTATCATAACATTTCTGGCTGAGGGGGTTTGAAAAGGTTAGTCTTTATTCTTAGAGTAACCAATTTAGAGAAGCTGTAACGAATTACAATTAGAAAAATCACAGATTTTGTATTGATCAAACCCCAATGCTCGCTCAAAGAATTAATTAGAAGGAAGCAAGAGCAGCAAAAGGTGCCAGAGAAGTTCGGAGCACAGGGAGCATTAGAGGGAGACCTGGTATCCTATGGAATTGTGGCTGCTTATCTTGGCATAATTACCTTGTTTCCAAATGTGTCTGTGAGCGTCCCAGGTTCTTTACAAAGGGCCCTAGGTTTGTGAAAGCAGGAATACGCGTGCCAGTGTCCACTAGTAGCTTCTCTTTCCTGAGAAAGAGGAGAGTGCCACAGAGTACCGAGCCTTCGTGGTAGCTCGCGTCACCAGCGGGAGAAGTGCGACGGTCCGAGAGGACCCCTGCCATATCCCTGAACCCAAAGCTGAGCTTGAGGAGTTCATAACAGAGTGGAGCTGGAAAAGCGAGGAGGAGGGAAGTAGAAACAGGATAATATTAGCAGCAAATACCACAGAAAAAAATCCCTTTGCTGTCTCCAGCTAAGCTCTCCATTGTGCAAAGGCGCAATGCTGTGTTTTTCCTGTTGCACGCTGCTTGGAAGTATTCTTCTCTTGCTGTCTGATCCTCACCTGCAAACACAGCATAATGTGACATATAAATGTATTACCTAGTTGCAACCTTTAAGGTACCCAAAGTGTAGAGCTGCACTGCATGCAGTGACAATTGTCAGTGTTTATATGAACAACTTATGAACTATGCTTGGTGTTAAGCGTCAATCTCTATTTTGATTGCACATCTATTTACTTTCTTTTGTCTTTTTGCCTTGGGCCAAAAATCAAAGACAAACCGTGACTGTTTACATGGCAACAACCTGTAAATGTAAATAGCAAAGAATTGGCGAGGTGGTTCCTAAAAAAATAAGTTATCTGCTAAGGAATGCCAACTGTTTCTTATCAAATCTTGGCAAAAGAAATGGAAAGTATATGAGGAGAAATCTCGTATGATGTGGAGGGGGAGATGGGCAGACATAAGGCTGCACGGAACACAAGAACTAGAAGAAAGCAGCATGAACCGTAAGAGGGGTGTTCAGGGAGGCAGTCCTGGAGGGTCCTGAGAGGATACTGAACAAAATGCCCGAGTGTGCTATTCGGAGAGAGAATATATTGATGTTGTACTGGATTTCTCTACCTCTGTATATTCCTTGTGCAAAAAAAGTCATGTTAGAAACCTTGATAAAGTCTGAGAGTTCTACATTTAGACTATATATCCTTGGATAGGATAACTGTAAACCTAAGGAATTAAGCTGTGCTTAAACTACAAAATGTGATGGAGAGCCAAAGAAATAAACTGCAGAAGCCTTCAGAGAAAGCTGAAATCCCTGGAACACAGTGTGCTGGGGTTCAAACAGCATGTGCATCTGACCACGTGATGGTAACAGTGGACCTGTTACCACATGCGTGTTTCAACGCATTGGTTGGCCGAGCATGACAAGTTATTTGGTTTTCAATAGAACAGTAAGATTCATCATTTAGCCTGTTACATTGTTTGTAGATGAAAAAGAAACGTCTCTGCTTATTTGGGAAGTGTTGTCCTTTCACATTACTTTCACAAGTTGGAGATGAACCCCAGCAACAGAGTTCAAGGTATGAATTCCCCAGAGACTGGGAGGTGTCTTTGCTTTATTGCCTACACACTGACGTGCAGAACCAATAAGGGTTGGCCTACAGTTGGCCTATATATTTATATGATAGATCAGGTAAGACAAATCTTGTTTTGTCATTCCCCTAAGCAGTTCGCTTGCATTGAAGCTTAGCTTTGAAAAAATGTTGGAAAAAAAAAAAAACAATAAAAATCACAAGAATTAATTGGCCGCTGCAGCTCTCAAGGGTCAGAGCCTTATGGGCTCTGCAGGCAGGTTCTTCCAGTTCACCAGGTGCAACTGTGGAGAGGGCTGGGCAGCCACCTCCCCTGCGGCGACCTGCGCGCTGCCCAGTGTCACTGGGTTATTCTCCCTCAAGAAAACACCAGGTGTAAAACAACCTCTTGTCAGTGCGGCTGCCACCGTGCGAGTGAGAACCTGTCAGGATGTTGAAAAATGCCACCGGTGACAGTGGATGCATGTCCCTTCCTTCCTTCTCCCTCCACTGAAAACAGCCGAAAGGCGAAGGTGGCTGCCATGCTAGCAGCAGCAGCGGATATGTGAAACTGAGGAACAAGTAGATTCAGTGTGAATTATAGTTTCAGGTTTTCTGCTACAAAGTCAATGAGTGATACAAATTGCGCATATCTCTCTAAATTTTTAGCCAGCCTACAAGAAAAAAACACAATTTGTTTGACTGCGTGTTATCTCTTTAGAAATTATGAGTATTTCATGGTATCAGGTCTGTAAGTCAAACTGCAGACATTATTAAAAATCTAGGAGAAACAACTTTAAAAAAGATGCATGTGATGAAACTTAAGATCCAAAATGGTATTAGAATGGTTAGGTCTGATCATTTTCCATTAATCTAAACATTTCATGACATAAATAGTCTGATCCCAAGAGGTACCGAATGTAAGTCGGCAGCTGTTTGTACACGAACGCGTTCTGCAGCCTCAGTTTTGTGATGTTGCTGTTCTTGGGTTGCCCTGGCAGCTCAGGGCTGTGTCTCACTCTTGTCCATGAAGTTAGTGTCTTCCCTTCTGCACCTTCCTGTACATTCAGGGCTGTGCTGGCCAGGCCATCTCGTCCTGTCTCCATAGTTCAACACCTCTGGTAGCTTTGTGGAGAAACCACTTCCTCCTCTCTTCCCAACAAACAGCGAAAGATGCCATGTTGGGAGTGCACTACCATGCCCTCCTTTCCTTCCCAGAAAAAGCAATAGCTCTGAGAATTGCTGGAATTCTTCCTCTCAGTGTTTTAGGGCCTGAAGGCTTTCAGGAAGATGGGACAGGAGCGCTGAAGCAGGCAGATGTACTGGTGTTCAAGCAGCAATTTTGTATTAGATAAGAAGTACTAGGCCTGGTTGGAAATGTCCTATGGATCCTGAAGCCTGTCTGTTGGGTCTCATGGATCTGCAAATATTTCTGAAAGAAACCACCGTTGTGCAAAGTCCATTCCAAGACTCCAGTAAGAAATTAGCAGCCCATTGAGAAGGCCACATTGCTCAATAGCTGCGAATTTAGAGAAAAGGCATTGGCTGCTGTGCAAGAGATGTTAAGTTCTCACTACAGGTCTGTTACTCAGAGGTTTTGGAAATCAAAATTGATCCAGACTGAAGATCTGGTATATGCTCACAGGTATCATTAGAGAGGTATGAATATTGAAAGGATTTTCAAATATCTTAGACATCTTGAAAGAACGCCTAAAATTACCGGTGGGGAAATGGAAGTCTGTATGTGAGGCTGATGGTGTAGCCAGGATAACCAAAGTAGAGGAGATGAGAAGGAAGGCACATATCCAGGAAAGAAGCTGAGCGAAGCAGGGTCTTGAAGAAAAGTCCAGGTATTATGAAAAAGATGCCGGACATAAAATGGACTTTAAATGACTTTAAAAAAAAGTCAGAACAGGTATTTATTGGGCAGAAATCAGTGGCAAGTGCAGATGCACAAGTCTGCGCTGTCAGCAAGATGTTGGCAGTCGAGCATGGAAATGGTTAACTCTGACCAGGCAAGGATGTGAGCCAGAGCAAGCCAAGAAAGAAGATGATTCAGTGATTTAGTACGTAGCCGTGTCTTGGGGTTCTCTCTGAACTGAGCTGTCTCTCAGTCCCTGTCCTGCTGTGTGGTACTGGACAAGCCGTTTACATCTGTGTCTTGTCCTATCCTGCATCTTTACATAATTCACAAATACTATGAAAAGTATGCATTTTTTAACTGACTATATGTACAAAGCTTAGCTTTAAGCTTGTTCTAGAATAAATATTTGCTTATTCTAGACAATCAAAAGATTTTCTTGATTACAAAATAGCAAGTAAAGTTGCTAACAAAAATAAAATCAGTGAATCACAGTTCTGCTGTTTTCTTGCCCGATGACCCAGATCTGCATTTGCGTCAGGATCTCAGCTGATTTTGGGAGGCCAACCTGATGGCTCAGGCTTCTTTCCCCTAGTTCAGGCTGGCTTCTCTTGGAGAAGTCTTCTACGGCTACACATTCTCTGAAGGTTTTTCCCATCCTTGAAGTAAGACCATATTAAAAACTTAGCACGTTCCACAGCCAGTATTGCTCGTGGCTGTTCCCATTTTATTAAGTGGGGATAACCACTCTTGTTAATGCACTGACAACCTGGAGGCGCGGGAGGCCGGAGCGCTCTTCAGGAGGAGATGCAGGTGCGCACAGAGCCAGCCCCAGCGCAGCTGAGCAGAGGCGGACGAGGCCTCACGCCGAGCGCAGGGCCCCTGGGGCAGGAGCGGCCGCCCCGGCCGCGCTTGCTCCTGTTTCCAGAGGCCGATGATCCTTCAGATCCGATCACCTCCCACCGGTTCCTCCGTTACTCCAGGCCCACCCCGAGTTTTATGCTGCTGGCACACAGCGAGTAATTATGGCCCAATAAATCTTGGAGTTCTAATGTTTTTAGGTGTGCCTGGTGAGGTGGCCTGTGTATTTTTTGGTTCCCCGCACAGTCTGCTGTTGCTTGGAGTACTTCGTAGGGTAGTGTAAGGATGCTGTGCTGGCACGGCATGATATCAGGTGACAAGCTGGAAAATACGTTGCAATGCTTCTTTAAAATTTTGCATTTGTGCTCTGGGCAGCACAAGAAATATCTTTTTTTTTTAATATGGCATTACAAAAGTAAAATAAATTTTATTTTATGTATTTATATGCAAGCATGATCTTTGTGTTACTTTAAAACAGCTCCTTCTTTAAATTAATAAATTTTGATGACAAGGCTGCTACCTAAGGAGTTAATATTTGGCAGTGTATATGCAGAGCCAGAATTCTCCTTGACCGGTAAAAAAACAGATTGAATTACTGCGTTATTGCCTAATAACCTAGTAGCTTTTGCTCTGATATTTCTTCTTTTGGTGACTGAGAAATTCAGTTATTTCTTCAAGAATTATGCACAATAGGTTTTTCTTATTATTTCTTCAGATGCTGTTTACATTTTTCATGCTGGAGTCTCCACTGGTCTAGGGACAGAGCAAACTTATGACTCCAGGTTTGTGGTAATTATTTTAAATACTTTTGACTATCATTACTACATGAGCAGAACTTTATGCACCATCAATATTTCAAATGTAAATAAAATAGTTCTTTAAAAATGAAGATCACTTAAAACATAGTGCTGCTCGAATGCTGAGGAGCCATTATGTTTAATAGCATTTTTAAACTATTAAAGTTGAGTGGTTACCTTTTATTTTGCATTTAGTCACTCATGGGAGACATTTATTTTGTCTCATACTCTGCAAATAGTGATGCTGTTAGTAGAGAAGGTTCTCATTTTGAATAATGGTCTCATTTATGTAATATCTCTTAGTATAATATATTCATATCTTAGAGAGGAATGAAAATTCACAAACTGTTAAGGAGTGTACAGGAAATCAAATGAAATGTATGTCTATAAAAATCGTGGAGGAGGGGAGGCAAAAAGGTGAGTGTCCTATCCAGTAATTATTTGGTTTAAAGTTATCATCCATTTCTAGTAATGGTGACACCAATAGGAAATAATGACAATAAAAAAATAATTTGTGTTATGGATTAGATAAGATTTTTTACAATATCCTTGGACAGTGAACTCCAGGACAATTCAGAATGGCTGACTGCATGAAAACACAGAAAGAAATTATGGAATTAGATGCAGCAGTTTTTATAGCCCTGACTTAGCTTTATGTAGGCATTTGAGAGCCATTCTTGCTATTTTTTATTCACTTTTTATGGCTATTCCAGCATGTTCCAGTGATTCTCTTTTTATGCTGTGGTAGCACCAAAAAGAAAGGCTCATTTATTTGCTACAATCCTTGCAGAAAAATGAATAAAAGACTGATTCATCGTTTGTTCCACACAACGTATTTTTTTTCTATTACTTTTGGGTTCCTTGCCAAATGCCTGGCTTTATATTTCCTGGTCCCAAGTGCTTTGAAATTTGAACCAGAGAAGTGGGCAAACCGTAGATATAGGTGTACTGCTGCTCTTGGAGCCTCTTGATTAAGGCAAAGAGGTAAAAGCGGGAAGCAGGAGCTGCTCCAAAGTGGGCAGCAGTTAAGTGGCTGCTGGGGTGATGGCTGCTCGGGAAGGTGCAGAGGGCTGCGCGTGCACGTGCGAACGTACGGGCTGCAGAGAGCTGCCTTCTCGCAGGTGCCACTGCCGGTGCTTTCAGGATAGTACATGGCTCCAGCAATTGAAATGAATATTGTGGAAAGTCAGCAAGAAATTTTGGAGTTTCAGCATGGTGCTGGGCTCAGTGTTTTGCCTGACTCTGATAATGTCAGAGGGGACAAGAAATGCATTTGAGCTTAAATCATATTGCTCGATAAAGATTCTTTGCAAGAAAGAGACAGATGAAAAATCTGTACTGTAAGACTATCTTTTGATCTGGTATGCCATTGTAAATTTTAAAATATATTTTCGTTTTAAAGAAGCAAACCCTGTAAATTCCTCCTTTTTCCTAAAGCAATCAAAACCTCTAATAGAGTCAGGCAATACATTTTTCAGTAACAACATATCATTTAGCTACCCATTTGTGCTCTGTAAGCTTGACTTGATAAAGCTGTTTAAAAAGTTTTAAGCAATCTTTTGTATAGAGGATTGTTAATACATGGAAAAGATCCTATTACTTTATCTAAAGACTAATGCACTACAGTAGCCTTTTCAGTGAATATAAGCTATCTTCTCCAACATGTCTGTAATTCTGTTAAATACCTATTTAAAAGATGTCTAACAGGGTTACTAAAGTGATAGATGTTATTTTTAAAACTAAAAAGTCCAGCACCTTCTGAAATACTTTAAGACCGTTTATGTGCAAAATGAATGCGTGCTATAGTTGAAAGAATAGATTTTTCACTCAGTAATTTTTGCGCTCTTTGAGATTGTTTCAATTGCTACAATAAGGGAATGTGAACACCAAATAATTGGCACAGCATTGTGAGTTTTATATGGAATCTGTGGTCTTTTGAGCATGAAACATAATTGTCCTTGGCTTTTAGAAAGGTTTTCTTTCAAGAGCATATTTTCTTGTTCTCATTAATGGAAATTAAATACTTCTTTTTTTTCCCCAACTTGCAAAGTTGGGGCAAATTTCTGTCTAAATTTATACCTGTTTTATTTTTCTGATTCATATATTATCTGTGTTTTTGTATTTTGACTATTAGCATAGCATACAAATGCCATAGTTAATGATGCATTTGCATTGTGCTGTATGGTTCAGTGTAAAACTTTAATATAAACAGCAATTTAAAAACATTTTTAAAGGAAATGATCTGATATTAATATTTAAAGATATATTTTTTGACCTTGTAGATGCTATATTATATATAGACATGAATAAATGCTCAATATATATTTGTCTCTATTGAAAATAAGTTTTACAGAAAGAGAGCCGTCTTACAGAAACTGTTAACCAACTTCCTTTGTGTTGAAGAGCTCTTAAGCAGGTAGATTCATGGTGAATCTCACTTTTATAATGCAAATAAAACAAATGTTATTGGTATCCCTGTAGTTACTACAGCCCTGGAGCTGTACTCTGTTGACTACAATGTGTACTTCTCACTGCAAAGAGATGGCCCTTATCCAATGTATACAATCTAAAGAAGAGTTTATACTCCAGTGCAGTTTAACACCTTAAAATGACTACAGTTTTTGATATGTACAGTGTTTTGAGTTTTGCTTGTGCACATTGGGCAGTGTTGGGAACGCAGCATGTGTTCCGGTGCAGAATTTGCACACAGCAAATACTCTTTCAATACCCTTCCATAGCAATGTCACATGCACCTGGGCTACTTGCGCTCTCTGTTTTGGGATCTGTACCCGAAGCTGAGAGCTGTGGGCTCTGGAGCCAAGCGAAGTCGCTGCCGTGGGTCTCCTCTGCTTGCAGGCTGCCTCCGCGCCGTGGAGGAGCTGCTGGCAGGGGCTCTCTGCAAGTCACAGCTTCCTGCTCACCATTTTGCTGTTAATCAGACAGACTATGGATGTCCACACGGAAATAATGCAGTTGTGCTCTTCTTCCCAAGAAGATGGTGTCTATTCCCTTCCAATCTCTCCCTAATCCCACTTACAAACATTTTAAATCACTGTTACTTTTTAATAGTTTTGGAAAGAGATTTGTAATTTTGGGGAGAAAATTCTAGTGTCTTTGGAAGAAAACCTAATGTCTAGGGCACAAGTGGATGGAGATGTCTAGAGTGTTTTGTGGAGTTTAGCCCATAGGTATGGCCCTCTGTGCCTAATGTCAGGCTTATGACAGAGAAAGGAAGCTTTCAGTGGAGGCACAAAGTGCCCACAGATTCGTGGTTTCTGTGCAGGATAATCTGGGAAGGTCCATGCTACCGGAATATTTTGAGATATTTTGAGAATTAGATGAGACCTGGATATTTTGAGAATTTTATGTGGCAATAGAGACAACGTCTTCTATTCATAGACTTTAACAGTGTGATCATTGTTTCAACTTAACCTCTCGCTGACTTAGAACACCCTTCATTGGATGTGTAGATAAAAGAAAGGGACTACTTAAATATATCATAAGGAGCTTTGGAATGATTGTGTAGACTGGAAGGCATATAAAAATCTTGAGCTTGAGAATAAATACCAGCAGGGACTGCCTTCTGTGTGTCCTACTTCTGTTGTGAAATTTCTTGTATGAATTTATGAGAAGGAAGGACGTACAGAGGATGAGGAGGTAAATGTTGGCCAGATTGCTGATGGTCTCACACACGGGCACAGAACAGGCACAGAATAACAGCAATACTATGTGTGGACATCAAGTGTTAAGTCTCTTTTTTGGCTGGAGGTGCAGCGTGTCATTTTGAGTAATGCACACCTTGCAAATGTAGGGTGCCTCTGCAGCAAAACATGGGGGAAGGATGGATGAGTAAAGACTCCCTGCAAACTGTCCACAGTAAAAATGTTCTTTTAAAATAAGCCACCTCCATTAATAACCCGTCTCTTGTTACTGAGGCATTGTGGTAAATGTGTTATATGCTGGGGAGAGAGAAAACTGAAAAGGTGCTGGGATAAGGCAATGTATGGATGTTCATAGGAAGATACTCACTGTTTCCGCCTTTCCTCATTATCATATGAAAGAATGGAGAGTTTATATTGGTTTTTTGGCCACTGCAGTTAATGTCAGTTTAAAAGCCCCAGAGGCAGAGCAAAATTAGACTTCCGGCTCTCAGGCAGGTTAAAATTCTCCCCTATCCCTCATTAAGTTTTATTACAATGCATCATGTAATACTTAGTGGAATTGGTCCCATCCACAGTTTGAGTCTCTACCTGTGGTTCAGGCTAATCCACCAGCTGTGATCCAATTTGGGCAGGTTCAGCGTACCCGGGATTCTGCCTCGAACGGGGTTAACGGGAGCAGCCGCATCCCAGCTTTGCGGAGCGGGGAGCGGGCCACGGCCACGGACACGGCGGGGGCCAAACCGGGGCCTGGGTAGAGCTCGCCTGGGTGAGAGGTGCAGGTATCAAAAGCAGGAGCCAAAGCAGTGTGGGGAAGTGATGGGAATACTCGTGTGTCACACTCCTGCTGAAGCAAGCAGTGCATTCGCAGCCACCTGAGTGTGTGTAGGGTTACTTTAAAATGAACTTCAGGATTCTCAATAATGAAGAGGTCTGCAAGTGTGTTTTCCATTGGGGAGCACCCTAAGACAGTTCAAATATGCGTGTACCTTAAGAGCTTAGCTCTCTAAAATAGAAACGTTTTAGTTGAAAGTTAAGTTTGAAAACTAAGCAAAATGAATGAAAAAAATCCTCTTATTCTTCTATTTGAGCGGGTGTGTTTTTCTGATCTGAAGTTTATCAGTAATGTAAAAAGACGTCTTCTATGTAGGCCATAGAATTTCACTGCTTACCCCATCACTAATCCCAGTAGTATGTTTGGCTAGAGCCGAATTTTCGGTCGGTTTTCATTCATAGCTGTCAGGATGCAGGGCATTTCTCTTTGTGCTTCAAGGAAGCAGTTGCTGTGATTGCAGTTGTGCTTTCCTTCCAGCTTTTATTTCATCTGGATTTAAATCCTAGTCATTGTTTTTTGTTATATTTCTTCCAGTGGAATTGAATGAACCATTTACAAATTGGTGATTTCTTCCTTTCAAGGTGTTCAAATGTCTCTGGCTTCTTTTGATAATCTAAACAGACCAATTTTGAACACTCATTGAAAGTTCTGCATCCCTCACATCATTTCTGTAGCTCTCTTCCGTAGCCACTTTCAACACTGTTTAAAAAATATGGTCCCCAGAACATACGTAGTGTCCCAGTGCTGTTCTTACTGTCATTGTAATAAAGATAAAATACTTGCCTACTACTTCATGAAGTGAAAGTTTCTGGTATGTCATCTTACTTTGGGATATTTCTCTGTTTAAGGGGAGAAGGGGGATGAGTTCCCTTTCTTACCATAAAGATTATCTTATAAACTTTCATTATAAGATGATCACATCTCATAATGTGGTAAGAAACATTAGCTTATCACATTATGAGATGTGGTCATATGAAAGATGAGTTTTGCAAAGCCCTCATCCCCATGACCAACCTCACCTGAATCACAGGGAGCCGACCGTGCCCATGGTGCCTTGTAAGCCATAGTGGGATGAGTCAGCCTGAAGATGAACAGTAACCACTGAAACCTCTGAGGGAAAGGACTGTCATTTAATAAGAAGTTTTTAAATAGTACCTGGCACTGTGGGTCATAGCCTATTTGCAACTGTTAGTTACTATGACAATATAAAGGTTAAATGTATTATGATAATAAAAGGGTTGTGGGAGCTGTGCTGCTGACATCCATCACGATAAGCATAAGCAGTAAAAAGCTGGTTCAGAGCACTCTGCAGTGGGGTGCTGCTCAATGGCCTTTGGACCAGGCCCAAAATTAGCACTTTCTTTCTTAACATAGCTTTTAAATTTTCTGTGTAGATCTCCTACACCTTTTTTTCCAAGTCTTTATATGAAATAAATACTTTAGAAATCAGCAACTTTCTTATGCTATTTGAAAGTGTGTTTTTTATTAAACTGGTGACACAAACTTAAGAACTCATTAAAAATCATCTTTTACTTTTGTAAAATGTTGCAAAACAGCAGCTGCATGTGTGAGCATCAGTAAGACTGCCTGTGTGTGCAGGGGGAAGGGGCGATGGATGCATTGATTGGCTGCAGAGCCCATAACCTGAAAGTCAGGAGAGGAGGAGGAAAGAACAACAAAAAGAAATCAGAGAAGAGATAGCAGCAGAAAATCCATTGGAAATACACCCCTATTTTCTTCTCCTCAGCTTTTACCCCCGAATTAGACTGTATCTTGGTCTACTTCCCTTGACCAGCCATAACAAACCTTAAACATTTGGTTTATATTTTCCCCCCGTGCAACTTCGAAGGAATTATAGAGAAAATCAAGGCATGTCTTTAAAAATTCCGGTCAGGTTTCCTCGGGAGCCTTGCTGCTGCAGGAATGTCTTCTGGGTAAATTTCCACTCTCTCAGCGGGGCAGTGTTTTGCATGAACCAACTCCCAGGAGAAAATGTTGTGTGCTTATTCTGTAGAGCAGCGCTTAGGCAGCATCTCCGAATTAAACTGGCCGGAGGGAGGGAGGGGAAGCGGTTGACCTGAGGGGAAAGGGAGAGGGATGAGAAGACGACGACTGTGTATTTCTAAAGCCGAGCATTGCTAGTCATAAAACTAGAAGAAAAATCCCTGAAATATTTGTACAGGTTTTCAGTGTGCTTTATTACTTACAGCAGTTAAGGTATGCGAATATCATCTTACCAGAAACACGCTCGTTAAGGGTATGAGATAAAGCTGCTGAAACAAGAAATCCTTGTGTCAAGTAATTTTTTTAGTCTCTTGTAGAGAAAAGTCAGAAAAACACTCCCCTTCTTTATTCTTTTACTGCTTGGACCTTGGGCTTTTTTATGCCTCCTAAAAATTGACTTCACTTTTTGGTCCTTTCTGAACCTGGTTGGTAATACAGAGCATCTCACTAATGGAGCTTGTTGTTAGGGGGCTATTTCATGGTATAGTTCTGTGATTCAATACTTTTAATTATCTTTTTATTACAACATGTAGCAGGTCCTAACATACAGTAGATTTACTGATAAGGCCATACGCCACTTGTATTGTATCCATTTATAGTCATTTTTATAATGGTATCTGGCTAATAAAATGTTATCTTATTCATTCAATTTATGTGTAATAAATCAACAGCCTGTTCGCTTTCTTCGCATGCAGATATCGGTATAAGTATGTACGACTGTGTGCATGTACTAAACCCGGTGATGTTGCTTGCATACAAATGGAAATTAGCTTAAGAGCATTTCATTAATGAAAGTGTAGCTGTTTGCCTGTGACTCGAGTAAAAATAATACTCAAAATAAAATAACACGGGACTTTATTTTGCCTTTTGCAAGTCCTTGATGCTTATTTTAAAAAAAATACAAGCAGCCCATTTTTTCCCTCATCATTATTCTCATATTTCAGATTACAGAATTACAAATTTGTGAATGGTGCATGATGCTATCTTGCAGTGTTGTTTTCCACCATATAAGACAAATTAGGGGTTCCCTGGTGTCCCTATCTGTGTAACATCACTAAGATGCTGTGGAAGTCACAGCAAATCTCACTTACCTGTATGCAAAGGAGGGTGTATTTAGCTGCTTTACTGTAGTGGTATCACATTTAGGAATGCATGATATGCATAATGGAAGATGAAAGAGTACTCTATACCCCTGCTTTGAAGGTGGCCCCTAGAAAGCAGCACTTACATTGTACTGCCTCTCAGAGGAACCTGAAATAGGACTAAAAATATCACAAAGATAAGAAGACAAACACAAAAATATGTCAGACCTGATCCGAATTCTTTATAACAATAATTATGCCTGTATAGATAGTAAAAGTCTGAAACTAGCTTTAAAATGTTCGGAGAAGGTGTAGAAATAGGTATTTAAATCTTTACACTAAAAAGCAAACACAAAAGCCCTCTGTAATTCCATTTGTTCCATTTTGGGCCGTTTGTATGCAGCAATCCTTCCCCATAGAAGAATAAACCTAATAGCCATATTATTTCAAAATGGCAATTGAAGAATAAAATCTGTGCAGTAATAACACTTTTAGGAAAACATAAATCGGAATTCATTATTAAGAAAGCACATACATTATTGTAACTGTTACAGGATGGAGAATATATGGTAAATTCCTAAACATGTGCCAGGTCACCCAACCAAAAACTATATAGACTAAAGCCAGCAAGAATATGTTAAAGACAATGTCTTATCCCTCTGACAGACATTTTTACCTTCATGAAATCATCTTCTGGTTTGCAAAATCAGTCCATGCAGATATTCCTGTTGTTTGGAGTCATCTTGTGCGTAAATACAAATGGAATCCAAACAAAATGGCAACCAAAACTAGTGGTCAAATTTCATTTAATGATTTCTAGCTGATTATTTTGCATTAAGAATTTATGAATTCACTGAGGTTTTGGATTGATTATCAATTTCTGTAGATCTTCATTCTTCTAAAAAAAAATCTTTTGTTCTTGTGTGAAAAAAAACCACATGGGCTACATTTCTTGATCAGAGGCAGGTGTAGATCTGTCTCTGAGCGTAGAGTGGCAAGTGTCTGGCTTCACTGTAGGAATTGCAGAACTGCCGCCTAGTCTTTGTATGGGCACTTGTAACTGGCAGTAGCTGGTGTCTCCATGTTCATGAAGAAGCAAGAATCCATTCAAGAAGAAATGGAAGGATTAGGACAAAAAGGAAGGACGGAGATTTTTTAATGCTTGTTATGGCAATGCATTTTTGTTGTTTTTTAGGAGTCAAGTTAAATGCCTGATTTATTTGCATGTTTACACTGAATAAGGTGTATTAAAATGTAATGTGTAAGGCTTGATTAGAGGATTGGTTCCTTCCCCTTCCTCCCTTCCCCCTCAAATGCTGGTAATATTTTCCTTCTTTATTCTGAAAAACAGGTTCTGAAAACCTCTGAATTTCTTCCTTGGTTACATTTATAATATTAGCCTCAGTAATTAAACCCTTAGGAGTTCAAACTGTCGAATTGCTAGCTGTGAACTGTAATTCTGAATTCAGAGTGGAGAATGAGCTAATCAATATCTCTACCGCATTCCGGGTCTCATTATAACTGTCTGGTCCTTCTCTCCCAACTCTGGGAACAGTTTTCCCTCTCAGCACTCAGAGGAAGAGACCTCAGAGGCAGGGTCAAGATATCCTGACCAAAAGCTATAGCTTCTGACAAAGACAACAGAAATTTCTGTTGATGTTTATATACAGGATATTTGATGATTTATGTTGCTACAGATACTGTTGCTCAGTATGTCCACTTGCTTACCAAAAGGTGAGTTTGAGGGAAAATCAAGCAGTATCCTTTGAGACAGCATCCACCACGTTAACTATTAAAACATGAGGATAACTCTACATTCTTTCCTTTATGCTTTTCTTTCTTTCAGAGTATTCCAGGGAGTGTCATAAACCCATACTGTTGAACTCGAGTATGACATCTGCTAGTATTTTTTTCCTTCCTGCATCTGAGTGTTAGGACTCCAAACAGCAAGATATTTAGCATGAGTATGAGTAAAGTGCTCAAGACATTGGCATGTACTTAGGAGCTTTTCTGGATCAGATCCACTTTACAGTTAACTAACTGACAGACTTCGAAATGATCAGAAAATTAACTTGTTATTTAATAATACTATTTTAGAAAGAAAATTTGTATTATTCATAACTCTCATAAGTAGGAGGAAGTGGCCAACGATGAACATGACAGATCACTGATACACATTGATCTGAGTTTGCTTGTTAGGATAAGTGGAAGCAGGTGATGCATGGCCAAATGCAGATAAATAAGGGATGAGGACAATGCGTGGATGATGAGAGCTATTGTGGAAAGTTCTGACTTTACATGGTTTTTGGGTTTTGGTAAATAATCAGCTGAAGTCCCAGGTAACACAGCAGGGAAAGAAACATGATCTTGGCATATATAAATTGGGGAAATTTCAAGTAAGGAATAGAAAAAATGTGGGCTTTTTGTCACTAGTGAAAAACCTAATGAGATGCTGTGTTTAGTTGTGGTGCCTACTTTTCAGGAAAGCTGGAAATATGCTGGAGAAAAAAATGCTGAGAGGGAAAAAAAAAGAATGCTTAAAAGATTTGAAAAATATACTTCCCAATGAAAGAATCTGATATCTCCATTTGTTTTCTTCTCAGAGGTTACTTAGTCATAGTGTACAAATACTAAAATAGGGAAGAAAATTCCAGAGGGTTACAGATGAAAGGAAGGCAACGACCTGAGGCTGGAAATTGATGGCACTTCTTAAAATCAATGGAACAGCTGACTGAAGGTTTTTAACCCAGTGATTCCCTATCAATGGGAACATGAAAATTAAAAATAGATGTTTTTGTTAGAAATTGGTGCTTCTGAACCAACGTTTTGGGAGAACATCCATAGCCTAAATTAGGCAGAGGGGTCAGCTTTTGTGACAGCAGTGCCTCTCTCAGCCTCGTCTTCTCCTGATAGAATTCTGTAGAAAGTAGTTTAGTCTCTGCTTTTAAGTGAAAATTCACACTAGTTTTAATTTTGGAGAATTGATAAATGCCTCCCTAAAAACAGGGGCTACCTTCTTCTCTCGATTGCTGCTCTGTGTTTACACTGGCACTGTTAATAAAGCGACAGTTCCCTTTACGTGCACGAGGGAAGCTGCTGCCATGGAGTTACTGCAGGAGGTGACGCTGGTCTGTGGGGCTCAGGACGGCGCGGCACAGCAAAGCAACGGCGGCCCGAAGCCACCACGGACAAAACCAACCACGCGGAGGCGAGAGCCGAAGATGCTGGTGCTCGAAGTCCTGCGGGACAGGGAGAGGGTGCCCCTGGACGCGGGCGCGGGCAGTTCTTTCCGGAAGGGCCGAATGCTGCGGGCGCAGCGCTGCGAGGGCGCGGCTGAGGGGACCTCACCTCAGCGCGAGCCGGTGCCGCTCCTCGGCGCTCGCGGTGGAGGGCGCGCGTGGCGCCCCGCGCCGTGGTGCCAGCGTCCTCGGCGCGAGGGACGGGGGCCTCGAGCCGGCCCTCTGCGTAACAAGAGCAGAAGTAGTGGAGACCGAATGCCGCAAGCAGAATTCCTGCGCGCTCGGATTTATGGCTCTGCTGAGTCCACACTTGAAAACTACCCGGTGATAAGGAGCGTGAGTATTTACAGGATGGGGTTTGCGTTTTGCCTCGCGCGAGACCCCATAAATGGCACAATCCCCTGGTACTGTGTTTGTTTTTATAATAGTATCACTAAATCCACCACAGGTAGTAGTGCAATTACTGTCTTACAGGCTTGGATTTTGTTCTTTTTCTTTGGCATTACTTTCCTGTTTCACATCAATTCACATTAAAAATATTCCTCTCAGAGCCTGCTGACATAAAATCCAAAAGTACCTATATTTTTTTCCCTTCCTTTTCCTTCCACACATTCGATACAGAATTGCAGAATGGTTGAGGTTGGAAGGGACCTCTAGAGATCACCTAGTCCAACCCCCTGCTCCAGCAGGGACACCTAGAGCACGTGGCACAGGGTGTACCCGTGGCACAGCTTGTACCTGTTACCCCTTGTCCTGTCACTGGCCACCACCAAGAGGAGTTTGGCCCTGTCCTCTTTACATTCTCCCCTCAGGTGTTTGTACGTGTTGATAAAATCCCCTCTCAATCTTCTCTTCTCCAGGCTAAACAGGCCTAGCTTGCTTAGTCTTTCCTCATAGGATAGATGTTCTTAAATCATTGCTCTAATCTGGATACACTGCAAAAGGTCTATTTAAAGCCATGAATGGAAGACAAATATTTGTTTTTAGAAAGTCTATTTGATATTTATCTTTATTCATGCTTTTGTGTGGATTTCCTTTAATTATAATGCCATCTTGTCCTGTTATCACCTGAACTGTGGGATAAGTTATACTGAGAAGAAAAGATTTGGGGTTTTACATTCTCACATTGCCATATACCTCTATCTTGAGTTAGAAAAGGAAGAAGCTTCAGCAATCAAACTGCTTTAAGGAGATTCATGGTGTTCAGATCCGGATCCTGAACAGTACTGAGCACTCGCTCCCTGATCCTGGAAATTCCTGGCTTTCAGTTCACGGCGGCTATCTTTGTGCTTGAGGCCTTGCACGTCTTCAAGTGTTTTGCTGGATTGGGGCCAGCCTGCTCAGCACTGTAGCTGCAGGGTTCAAACCTGCAGAATCTGGAGCGGTTAAACTAGAAATTAAACTTCTGGCATTTTCAAGACCAGTAATTAAAATAACTTTCCAACTCCCTTGGCTAGAGTAATAAGAAATCATTTTTAATTGTGATCCGTTAGACTCTGATCTCGCAGACAGCTGCACATCTTTCCAACATACGTAGTCCCATAGATTGCAGTGTTAACATGGGAAGTGTTCCAGTGATTTGGGGAGAAAATCCTCTCTGTTAGCAGTGGGTCTGTCTCCTCCTCCCTCTCCGTGCAGTTTCTTTCAGGAGAGCAGTAGGGTTCAGGTCTTCTGCTGCATGGAGTTTTGGGCCAACTTTAGAATTACCTCCTGCCTTCCCTGACACAGCTTGAATGCAGGCGTGATAAGGAGACATTTGTTTGCTGTAGTTTGTAATTTGACAGGGGGATATTTTACTGGTTGTTAGGAGAGAAATGAGTTCTGCTTCTTAGTTAGCACTTTGTTTTCATTGGATGAGAACAAGAGCAAATATTTGGACATAAATGCTTTATGGCAGTACCATATGGTCCTTGGTATTTTATTTTTAATTTTTGCAGTTGCATTAAAATTCCTTTAATATTACCAATGTATTTCATTTAAAAGATAAATGCTGCCAGTAACCTGAGCAGCTGTTTTTCCTAAATATGCTATGGCATCAGGAGTTATGCTTCTCTGAACATCAGTGGTTCAGAGACAGTTTTACATCTGGTTTATTTGTGGAGAATTTGTTTCCTTTTCTTTTTCCTTTTCTTTTTTCACTGACAAATATCCTGTTGGTTGCATTGTATAGTTGCAGCTTTGCTCTTAATGGTGTTTTATGAGTCATTTCTAATAATAATCAATGGCATTAAGTAGATGGTTAATACGGGTTGTCATATTTAGTTTTTTTTTTTTTTTCCCTCAAAAGGAGTGGCACTAAACATTCCCCAAAGAAATTCAACCAACCAACCAGCCAACCAAACAAACAAAACCTTCCTTTCTCCCTTTCTCTCTTTTTTCTTCCTTCATCCTTCCCACCTCTCCACTCCAAAGGAAAAAAAAAATTCCTCAACTAGCTGTAACTGAAGATAACTTACTCTCTTCTCCCAGGGTAGTACTACAGGGGAAATGAGCTTCAAAAGCTGAAGTCCCTCTCAGCACCTGGGGACTTGCTAGGACAAATGAAACACACCAGGTTTTATTCTTAGGAGTATCTTCACGGACGAAAAATGTAAGATTGGAGTAACATGGCTGTAATGTCATCACTTAGTGTTTTTCAGTGTACAGCAGTGTGTGTGCTGTTTAGCAAAAGCAAACAGGGCCTAAGAGATCTTCCCAAAGAGCGTCTGCACTAAATCTCACCCAAGCAAGGCGGGAGGAAGGGCAGTGGGGACAATAACAGCGTGGAGTTTCTCAGTAAGTTGAAAGACCTGTTACCCTTTAAACTATTTTTCTTTTTTTCTCTTTAAAAAAAATCCCTAGTTTTGGGGAGCAGGAAGGGCGGTTTCATATCAAAGTCTTCTTTTATATTCTAAAAACTTACTTTCAAGAGAAGTTAATTCAGTAATAGTCACCAGATGGTGTGCAAGTACTAATGAGGGGATGTTGTGACTCCTGGGTTCCTCGTGGAGGTTGTAGGAGTCGGCATCTCACCATCAGAAAATAGATGTCGGGGGAGTAGAAGTGCTCTCTGGGGAGGATGCGACTGGACCGGCAGCGCTTCCTTTCTGCTGCGGCTTCGTTTGTGGGAGTTCTATGATTTGTGAGAAACTTTCTCTTCACTAGTTTTAATGGAAAAGAAAATGGAGAGTACGGTTTATATTTGTTCTCACTGAACTCAAATAATTAAAATAATTTCAAAAGTGAAGTAAACTGCTGCTGTAGCCCAGATAAATCTGGAGTTGGGGCACGGTGGGGAAAGAGCACTTACAGTATAAAGGAACAGTTATTTTCAAAAAGGGGGAAATGCTCTTGTAGCAGGATCCTTAGTGCTACCTCTTCAGAATGATAATGCTGTGTGTTCCCTGCCATATGATTTATTGCCAGTTAATCCATCACATCTGTTCTCTGTCCCAGTGGCAGCATATAAACACTGTAAGGCAAGCAAGATGAAACAGAGCTCTGGGACATCTTTTATAGCAGATCTGTGCAAGTGTGAAAGTAGAAATGTCTGCTGGTTCCTAGCAGCGTGCTAAGGAGCTGCTAGCCACCGATGGGCACGGGAGTGTCACTTCACTGTGTGACTTGGGCTTTTATCCCTGCCACCCACTCAGTCATCCCCAGAATTTACATTGTCAAACTGAAAAGAAAATGTTGACAAATGTGTAATGCCATCTCTTCTGGTTATATTGCAGTTATATTTACTAGCAAAATAGCAACTCACTTCAAATATTGGAAAACCTTGGGAGAGCCATTCAGGGGCTTAGTAGTGAGATGGAGCGTCCTTGTTGTGCTGCTTCTGCAGAGAAGTCGGATGCATCAGACATCTCAGTGCCCCCGAGCAGTCTTGGGCACGTTTAATTTATTAGCATAGGCGCAACCTCTGCGTCCTGTGGTGCTTCCAATCTGCATGTCAGGATACAAACAAGGAAATGAAGTTATGGTGGGGAGAGAGCTAAATGAGCCCGATGGAGCAATCGCGCTGAGCTTCTAATTCCCAATCAATACCAGAGAGAAGGGATCTGTAAATATCATAGCAAAAGCAAAGTTAAGGAAGGGTTTAAAGGATAAAGGAATGGCGTTTTGGAAGTTTGGCAGAGCTGTTGTGTCTGCCGGCGAGGGCGGTCAGGGAGAAGCCGTCACTGCTGCACGGCAGCCGTGAACACTTGGCATTCACGTTTCTGGCAGAAGGAAATCGGGGCTGCAGGCTCAAAGAGGCACCAGCTCTGCCTCTGCGGCTGAGCTGAAGCCACCTGTTTTACTCAAGCGGAGGCCATCAGCTAGTGAGCCTAGGGGCCCTTGGACTCTGATACATTGAGCCTCAATGTACCCAGAAGTACCCAGCCTCAGAAGTACCCAGCAAAGAAGACCTATCAATATGCCAAAAAGTAGCTTTGTGGTAACTGGGATTCTCTGAGGCTCAGCAAATACAAACCCAGATTCTAGAATTTCAGAACAAGTGTTGAGAAATGTATGTAACTAATAGTATTTATGGTCAAGGCACAAAATACCCAGTAGATCATGACTGACTACCTGTTTAACCTACCAAAAGTTAAGTAACATTTCTTGTTTGACTTGTCAGATCCTTCATGGCTTGCGAATTTACAAATGCATTAAGACGTGAGAAGTTAGGAAAAGCTTGTTTTGCTTCCAGACTTGTGTGGGTATAATTGGACCAAAGAGGAATGGCAATACTATTCAGGCACAATAGCATAAGGCAGTATTTTGGGGGCAGGGGCTTGAGGGGAAGTGGCCAAGCAGCTCCCTGCTACTGTTGAGTTCCACCTGCCTAGGCCACTCCTAAGAGGTTTATTTAGAGGTAATGCAGGTCCTGACAAGTTTGTGTTGCTTCTCAGTACTTTTGCGAGACCAAGCTGTGCTGATTTTGCTCAGCTTTGCATCAAAAGCTAATAACAAAAATGCATTATTGAAAGTGCTCTTTGGTGTCACTCCGTGCGGTGGCATAACGTACAGCAGCTGCTAATCTGGAGGCTAAACTTTGCCAAGTGACTCTATACTGAGTTCCAATGAGTTGCTTGCATGTATTTAATCCAAAACCTGGTTATACCACCTTCCCTCTGAGACACTGAAGAAGCAGAGGACAAAAACAGAAAACAAATATGTTTCCTGTGAAACATGGAATATCAATGCTAGTTAAAGGATTTTGGTGGAATGGGGAACACAAAAAATCTTAACAGCGTCAAGATGCAACAGAAGTCCTGCGATTTGCCAAGCTGGGGAGATGGGGAGTTAATTCTGAAATCATTTTGCTCTGTGATGCAGCTTTATCTTTTAAAGTAACAATTATTTCTTTTTCATATTAATTTATGCAGCAGAAAAAAAAAACATTCTTAAGCTGTATTTCAAATAAGCCTTTAAACCGCTTGGGAACATGGCAGAGTAACTGCACTGCATAGGCCTTGAATCTTTTTCAGGTGGTTGGATCCCTAAATTATTTAAAGCATTTCTTGTTTGCTTTGGAGGCAATTTGGAGAGCTCGTGGCAGTGACTTAAAAATACAATTAAGAACCATTAAAAAATATATGTAAGGAATATAATAGAAATAATCATATGTGTAGATCTTCAGCAACTTGCAGGTAGAAAAGATATAGAATATCTTCAAATTTTTCATTGTTATAGGTAACAACAGCATTACTGATTACAGAAGGAGGGTATAGAGCCCAGTGCTGCCATACTGCTGTCCTTTGGCACTGAATGCTTACAGTAAGTGAATGGTAAATTCCTCATTTTCTCTTATACTCATGTCTAGGAAAAAAAAAAAATCCAAGCCTGAAATTTGCTCTTACTGTGTTGCATCATACTTTGGAAATTCTGATAAAACAGGATTGCCCTCCCTGAAAGCATCAGCCAGTTAGTGCTGAGTGCTAGCTTAGTTAAGTGTTCCAGTTTGGGAGAATCCCCTCTATTTTTGAGAGGGCAGATACTTGCTTTCCGTGCATCTGCTCAAAATACTTGTGAAGCTCAATTATGATAGTTTTATATTAGTAATCACTTTTCTTGTGTAGAAGGACATGTTGTAGATCCACTTCAATTACGTAAATGATGAGGGAAAGATCTACCTCACCCGGGTACCTTGCACGTAGTTTTGCTTTCACTGGAGCTAGGAGCTCCCTCCATGCACTGGGCACTGGGCGCTTTCTTCGCTCTGGAGCTATTCTGGGCGAGTGGGACTCGGGTGCGAGGGGGGTTCTGCTGCCAAACAGGCCGTGAACGTTTCTGGTTGCTGCTTTCACACTCATGCTGCCCTTGGTCTAAGAGTTTTGCTCCCGCTAGAGCCCCTGGCCCCACTATGCTCCCGTGCCGGCTTCCCAGGGCTGCGGAGAGCGGAGCTGCTCCGTGATTCCTTCCTGCCGCCCCGGGGGAGAACGGAGCCGCTTTAGCAGCGCACAGGAAGGATCATGAGGCAGCTGGAGCAAACGGGCTGAGCTCGAGTGGTTTCGGCCGCCAAGGGGCCCTTTGGCCGCTCTGCTGCAGGGGCCTGCGGACTCCAGCCGCCCTCACACGTCTGTGGGGGCTCTGGGTGGGCATGGGGCAGGATGGGTCTCCGTGAACTCAAGTCTTACTGCACTGATTTACGGTGTTGGAACCTTCAAAGCATCTTTTACTATGAGATTTTTCAGGGATTTTTAAGGATGTTTACATCTGACTTTTCAAGGATGTTTACATCCGACTTACTGATTTCTTAATGCTTCTGAGAGCAAATGTTGGTTAAACTTTTGCAGCTAGGGAACTTATTCATTCACTTATAACAGTGATTCTAAGTACAATTGCAAAAGTATTCCTATAGTGAGTGTTACACTTGTCCAATGTTCAATGCCTTGAAATGTGATTTTTTTTCTCCTGAATGCTACTGAAGATTATTATTCATTTACTAAGTACCAGAAGTGCATCACTGTTGTATAAGGAACAGAATAAAACTCAGTTTGGTTCCAAGGAAATTGCAAGACAGCAAATATTGAAAAGAACAAATGCCCTGGACAATTCAGAGATCTGACTTGCTTCTGGTACCATTATTTTCTCTTTATTTGCCCTCTGTTTTATCTCACCTGAAAAAATGTGGATGGGTAAAATGTTTTTGCCAAGGTGGTAAGTGCTGTGGGAGAAAGAGCTGACCTGGGCACACTGGGGGTCTAAATATGAGAGTAAAAGGGAGGCCCTAGGTTTATAGTTCAGAAATGGAGTGTTACTTCATTACTGTGCCACCTGTACAGCATGAGGGCTGCAGCACCCTATTTAGAGGCTGGAGAAGAGATTTCACTATGAGGAATATGAATTTTATTTCTGACATATTCTATGACCTTGAGGGAAGTTATTTTGTTTATCTGGGCTTCGATTCATCCAACTATAAAATGTGGAAAATAATGATTTTCCACCCCTCCCAAGTTCTTTGAAAGCACCACAGGTGCTGTTTACAGAATATGCAAACTGGTGGCGATGCCCCAACGGGCCTGGCCGTGAAACTCCTCATCTCCTCTCCAATCCCTTGGGACATCCAGCTGTCTTAACTCGATTCTGGGTGCTCCTCCAAATATTAGTATTCACAAATCAATTTCAGGAAGGTTTTCAAAGCTTTACTACATGATCAGAGTTGGGGTATTTCTTAAAAGAAATTTAAGGCAAATATATTTCTTTTTAATGTCATTAAGTATTCCTCTGTGGAGTTTACCCACTCTATTTTAAAGGCTGAAAGGCTTTCAAACAGTCATCCTGTAGTTTGAACTCCTGCTTAAATATTGCTTTGAGACCAGTGGCTTTGCTTGGACTTCGCTCTTCGAGAAAAAAAACAGAGAAAAACCACTGAACCTAAAACTAATATTCATTTAAAATTTTCAAATAATGGAAGATCTACTACAAACTTTGGTAATTTGTCCTGGGTTTAATTGTATTCAGGGTAAAAATGTGTACCTTTCTTCTTGTTCGAATTTGTTTAGCTTCAGTTGCAGCTCCAGTGTTAATTCATGTATTGATTTTTAAAATGTGAAAAATCATTCTTATTTTTAGCAGGAAATAGGTCTGAGTTTCTGTACACTGTGGAATAAGAAACAATGTTGAAATTATTTTTGTGTGAAATAATTTTCTTGTTACTCAGTCAGTTCAACTATTATCCTGAGGTAGTTTTGCAATTTTTTAACTCTGTCATTTTCTTGGGAATAGAAGTCAAACTTACGCAAGAGTAGATTTCATAACTCTTTTTCTTTCTTTTTCTTCATGAATATTTTGTTACTTCATTTGCTTTTCTTCAATCCAGGACCTCCACAATTCTATTATTTTCATTAAAGCACTGCCAATGGTATACATGTCATTTCTTTTTAATTCGTAGGCTGAATACCAAGAGGTCTTTGCAGATCTGATGGGGTTTTGTGGTTAAAATTAGAGACTGGGTAACAGCTACTTCTACAGAAAAGCGGAGGACTGTCTTCGTTCAGTCTTGTATTAAAACAATGTTTTAAATAATGTGAACCTTTTTTTTAAGGAAATCTTGTCAAATTGTGACCATCTTATGTAGAAGAAGGAGATAATTTCTGAATAGTAGATCAAACACTTGCAAGGATCAAGTTACCAAACTACCTGGTGAAGTAATGTGCAGGGAATGAAAGAGGCTGAAGGATACGGGGCTGAAAGCTCCGTTCCCTCCATCTCCTCATGGCCACTCGAAACCTGCTTTTTCAGCCTCGAAGCTCCTAGGCAAACCTTTCCAGCTCTGAAGTCGTGAAGCAGCTGATTCTTGGTCTCATACTAGTGCACGTAATGACACACTCTCAGTCATTGCATACCAAATGCCAAGGACGCAGAGATGCGCAGAACTAGAGTGCCGGCTCTTCCAGGTGGTCTCCTCGGATGCTGCTGCCTGGCAGCCAGGGAGCCGCTCTCCCGAGGGGGGCACCCGCGTGTGATTCCCAGCGCAGCGGCTCTCCGCTGGCACCGGCGACGAGCCCCTCGCCTGGGCGGCCACGTTCCCGCCGGGAAGGAGCCTGCTCCCCAGCCAGCGCGGGAGAGGCAGGCCGAGCCTCCCCCTGTTGCAGCCAGATGGCCAACTTCAGGCTCCTACAATTTAAAGCACAGTTTTTTGGGCTTATTGAAGCCTATCTGAGTTTTTCCATGGATTTCAAGGAGGGACATTAATTCACATGGCATTTCTGGGTTCGGAACCAGGTTAGCAATCTTTTAGCATGGTAGCTGAATAAGAGAAAATGTGTGGGCTGTACTGGGAATGAGAATCTGGATTTTCCAAGAGCAGATGGCGAAAAATATCTTTGCTGGTAGCTGGTGCCTGAGCTCGAATTGCTTTGCTTTGCTGTTAAAATTCAGTCTATTCAGAGTCTGTCTGCATGAATCGTACATTTCTAAATAAAAGTGTAATAGGATAATTTAGTAATTTGGTGTCTGCTATCTACTCACTTTCTCTCCTAAAAGAAATTATCCAGATCCAAGCACGCTAACCGCTCAGTGTCGTGACTACAGGCGTTGCTGAATGATTCCTACAGTATTCACTGGTAAACTATTGTTTCTGTTGGCTGTTTTGACTCTCTAATGCAAGTTATGTTCAGCTTGTTTACTGAACTATCACTCTGCCATGCTTTTACAAATCGAATTATCCTTTGTTCATGGTTCTTCCATCAAAAGTCCATGTAAAAGTAAAGCCTAAAATGCTAGAATTGCAAGTATAAAGTTCTTCCTCTGAATCAAGGTGGATAGTTCAATATGGGGGGAAAACTTGAAGAGGAATTTAGAAAGGAAATCAATACATTGAAAAGACTGGTGAATTGCATAGCAAAAAGAAAGAACCAAGGACTTTTTAACAGTTACATTTTTCAGTGCACAAAGTAGTTTAATTCGGGCAAGAACTGTTGTGTAGCACACCCATATAGGCTTTTGAGGCATTATAACTTGAAACTGTGTGTGTTCTGAGGAAGCACAGCATCCTAGGAATAAGGTTCCAAAAAAACATGTGATGTTGAAAAAGAACAGGTTTAGAGGCAGTAAAACTTTGCCTGTACTAGCATAGGTGTATACACACATCTACCAGCAATAACAACATAGTAGTAGTTAGTACTAGATGAACTTTTACGATTTTCATTGCAATTGTGCAAATACTTCAGTTCACAATTTTTGCACGCACAAGAAGGACTCTATTGTTTCCATTCTGCAGTGGAAAAACTGTGAGGTTTGGTGTGTATGTGCATGTAGGTATATAAAGAAATATACTTGCAAGCTTCATGGAGTACATATAGGAAGGGTAAGCAGCTGACTTTTAAGGAAACAGACGGGGTATTTTCCACTTCCTTCCATGAGTTTGGATCAGTTCCACAAATCCTGAAGAGGGGATCAGCAGAGTACACTGTGAAAGTAGCATCATGTCTAGGTGCTTTCCAGTGAAGCCTAGATACCTGTCTGCAAAGTAACAAGTTTGTGTAAAACCTAAGTCAGAAATCTCCATGTGATGTGACTGGCTGAATTTCCATGTGCTTCGGTATGCAAGAGGTTGTATTAAAATAACTTTGCTTTTGCGTTTGATTTTGGTTGCTCTTGGCCCTGAGCATGTGGCTCCACTGTGCTTTCGGCTCCACTGTGATCAGCAGAAATGCCATATGAATCCATACAGTGCCCTTCAAACAGTGGGAAAAGGGACACAGGGGAATTGGGCAGGGGCCCACATGGAGCATGCCAATAGACACTGAGGCACAGGGGCTTCAGGCTCCAGGCAATCAGGCCACTAAACGACCTCAGGCTTGAGTGTGTCTTTTGAGGAAATGCTCATTTTGCTTTTCTCTGTATCTTTAGACACTTCCACTGCCGTTTTATCTTGAAATCGCACAAGTGACGATCTGATAATTATTTCCAGCTCATCATAAAAAAGATCCTCACAATGCACGGGCAGACAAAACACGGACACGTATCCGTGTTCAGGGATCCCCTGCGGCGGCCTGGGCAGGCCTCCCGCGTGCAGCGTGGCCCCGCAGAGCGCCCGCGCGCCAGCCGGCGTGCTCAGCACCGCAGGCAGCGCCTTGCAGACGGTTCACAGCTAATCCCATTGCGTTCATCAACATCCCAACTTGTGTCAGGCTTGTAAGCCATTAAAATAAGTCGTTTTTGCTTAGATTTGTTATCACTAAAACATTAATTGGTATTATTGAGGCTCCTTTGCTCTAATTTTTATTCAGGTTAGTTTTATATGCGATAACACATTATTCCCTGGATTAAACCTAGGCCAATAGTTATCTAATTTTATCCCATACTACTTTCTGAGTATTTTTACAGGAACACACTGCAAATCATCTAGTATTTCCTTAATACAACAAGGTTTATTATGGATTAACATCAATATGATGAACATTTTCTCAGCTCCGTCTTTCAGATTCTTGGTTGCAAGTTACTGATATCCATTGACTTCAAAATATTTATTCCAAGTAGCTGTTGTTTTAACACCCAGTTATGACACTAGTGGATAACAAAAATGCCATCCCAGTGTGATTGTGGAAATGCTCTATTTCCAGACTCCCATGAGCTTTAGAACTAGGAGGAAGTCTCATCCTGACACCACAACACAGCATGTCATAAACAACTTGAAACAATATGTCAAAAAATGCAAAAGTTACAGTTGCATATACACCAAAAGGAGCAAACAAGAAATGCACAGTGAAAACTCCGTTCCTGAAGCACCAGGAACATTCACACCTTGATTATTAAAATAATTTTAGGCTCTAGAGGAGACCTTCTCTATATTGTTTTTATAATTCGTCTAAAGATTTCTACCCCCACTACAGTGTTGTCCTCGGTAATATCCTCCATTCCAGACTGCTTGCTATGTGGTTATTACAGTTTTCAAGATGGATTGTTTTATAACCCTGTAGCTCTATCAGTGACCTGGCTAAGATAATTTCAGGAAATATTTATTTAAGTACTAAGACAGCATTTAGGACTGTGGTCAGAATTTCAAGTAATGAATTCTCTGAATGTTTGTAAAGCTGAAAGTATAAAGATGTGTGAAGCGTTTGATGTAAAATAATATATTAATTTATAAACAGTGGATGACTAGAAAATACTCAAAATTTACAAAACATTTTTAGAAAGTTCGTTCCAATTTTTTTTAAAATGATCCTTCTGCTATATATTTTGGAAATATGCCAGTTAGTTCTTAGATATATAAGATATAAATTCCTGAGATAGATAGATAGATACATCATATTTTTCTGATACAAGAGAAAGTTAAACCTGGGCAGTCTCTCAGGATGAGATTCTCGGGGACGTGAAGCAAACCAAGAGCCATGGAAGTCAGCTGGAACCGTGCACAGCTCCCACTTGTCTGCAGGCCTCTTTGCTTTCATCTTGTCCGTGACCACGTAATGCTGCTCAGACCCAAACTGCAGGGATAAAGTCAGCATTACATGGCCCAAAAGGAAAGCTTTTCCCATATAACTTCTGTGTCAAGCCATCTCACACAAACATGGGGCCTCTAGTCAGTCGTTTCTACTGGGACCAAGTTTTTAGGGCATAAGACCAGCGTTATTATTTATTACGCAGTAATGGAGTTCACCTTTGTTGTGGGGCGAAAGGAAAAAGCTGAGAGGTGGGTTGTAAAACCTAGGGAAAGATTCACACTTGCCAGAAGAGGTCTGTAATTACCACAGTGATAAGTTTGAGGGCTTGGGTCCCACACAAAATCATGAAACAAGAATTCAAAGAGAGTTTTTTATATTTTTGCCTCCATTTCCTCTCTTACAGGAAATTCATAGTCAAAGGTTTCTTTTAGCAGAAAATTATTTACAGGTGCTGTTCCTGGCTCTGTCACAAAGCTGTGTCTTACACCTCAGTCTAAGTGCAGTCAGTCTTTGGATCAATGTGACTTCTTCCTTTAGGATCTTGCTGCTAAGTAACTGCTACGAAGCCAATATCTGTGGCCTTCCAGAGCTTTGGGTGACTCAAAAGAGCAATGAGTATTTCTGCTGGATGGAGCAGTAGTGCTTCTAGATTAGGTTATAAATGTAGATATAATTTACTGTGTTTCAGAAACATTGCATAGCAGAATGCGAGTACTTAAAAAAGTAAGACCTTAGTCAATGACTCTTCCTCTGCAACACAGCAGCCTGGGGAATGAGAATTAATTGACATGTTTGACCAGTACCACCTGATACTGTGTGTGCAAGAGGTTTGTTATTTGTTATTGTTTAATCTCTTTGCATTACAATTATGCTTGAGAAATCACAATTATTTCAGCTAGAAGTTAACTCTAAGATTCTGTCACTATATTAGTGACGATCTGACTTTTTACCTTTTTTCTAGTTTCTGAATGGTTCATTCTTACTGTTCACTTGCTTTTGCATCATTTATTGATCAAACTTTCTTTCCTATATTCATGAAGTGTGGAAACGCAATTCTTACAGAGGAGAAAAAAGAAAGCTGAGATTGAGAAATAATTACATTAATGCTGAAGTTGAAGCCAGATGCTGTACACCAGTAGAGTCCTGTGTGTCGGCACTGCCCTGCAGGCATAATGAATTGCAGCTTGTTTTGCTTTTTCACTAGTTATCAAATAGTATTTCTTAGATTTCTTGGCTTTGAATCGGGCCCATGTGGCCTCTAATCTGTGAATCCCCTTTAGAGTGAGTCCAGAGCCAAGTGAGGGAACCTCTTTCAGCAGGGCCGCATGAGCTGCATGTTCCAGTTCTCTCCAACTGTAGGATGGAACAAAGAGTAAAAAAAAAAGCGCAGAAATATTACAACTGGAATCATTTTCCAGTATTGAAGACATTTTGTAAGTGCACAAAACAAGTTGCTGTAAAAAACTGCATTTTGAACTTAACACAAGACGTTTGATCCTGTAAGAAGAGCCATTATTTAAATTTTCTTTATTTTAAAATTGCAAAACCAACCTAACCTGGAAGATCTCTAAGAAATCATTTTTCTAAGAAAAAATGCAAAAAAAAAAATCTCAGCTCATATGGAATTTATTTGAAAGAATTTAATTCAATCTTCTTCCTCTGTCTTCTGTTAGCAAAAATAATGTAAGTACATTTCATCCACTTACTGAATTTGAGTAGATTTTTTTAAGATTAAAAAATATTTTGATAAATGAGTACCTGTAATCCTTAAGACCTTTCACTTTGAGAACCTGCTGAGCTGAGTAGAATGAACAGTGACAGTTCTTGAAGATTTCCACTCTGTGTCATTATATGCAAGAAATTTGGGTGCTTTCCTCAGCCAAACTAAGCTCTAAATATGAATCTTTCAGGATTCACCCATGACTTAATAATTTTCACTGCCTGAATATACATTTATGTGCTATAAAATCCATATTTTTTGTGCACACAGGTGACGCTTGCCAACTTGAGCTCAGCATGATCTCAAATGGCTGAGCTATTGAACCCTCAAAATGAGTTTTATAATGGAAAACTCAATTTAGCATTAACTATTGCACTTTTAAATATATGCATACTCTAGTAGTACCGTAAAGCAACATTTATACTATTTTAATCTTCCTATCAGGTAGCAGATCTGACAGTACAGCCTTTAGTCACAATTTGTACTGCAGAGGACTTATGCTTAGGGTTTAGAACATGAATGTTGCACAAAATCAGTTCAGTGCTGAAGAGTTTCTAATTCCTTTGGTTACCAAAATATTGAAATTTCTGTAGCAGTCTCAGCTGTGCTAACCAGTGCTTATTTTTACAACTGAATATTTTCCATTATTCAAGAATGGTTTTCCCATTTCATCTTTCTCCTCCCTTTCCTTTTTTTTCCATACATTTTTTGAGGTTTCCCTGTTTGGGCCTCTCTCCTATCCTTCGGTAAGGTTGAATTCCCTGATGGTAATCATAATTATAAACATGTGTTGTTACTGTGGGCTACCAATTTACTTGCAGTCCTTGGTATTAAAAAAAAAAGAAGCTTTTGGAATATATTTCACATCATCAGGGCATATCTCATGAATAATTAAAAAGAAAGTGAAATTTGTAGTAAAGAGCAGTGTCTGGAATGCCATGTCTAATTGTATAATAAAATTGGTTAGAATCAAGTAACCACACCAAACAATTACTGCTGTGGCAGAAAAATGTTTTGGAGCTTTAATATCACTGATAACATTTTTACAGTTTGAGATAGATGGCTTTGAAATCAGGATAAATAATGGGAAAGCAGAAAAACACCAAAATAAACACGTTTTGTAGCAAAAGCAGAAAAGCACCAAAATAAAAACATTTTGTAGCAAAACCAAGAATTAAAGTATTTTGAAAATTGCTTGACTTGCTTAGATTATTTTAATTTATACCAGATACCTATTAAAAAAAAAAAGCCTTGTCAACTAAAAAAAATAAAGGCAAAGTTAAAATGCTCTGAATTTTACATTTGTTTGTTTCAGTGGTTTCCTCCACAATCTGTCTTTCATTGAGGGTTATTTCAAAGATGTGCCTCTGTAATTAACATGTTAGATTTTTAGTGACTTATTTTACTGTGTAGCATTTTATTGCTGATGTGTCAGTCAGTGTAATGTTCCCGGTGCTGCAGGGAATAATCAGGGTGTGCATTAGGCAGTTCAGATTGTATTTGGTATCCTGGTAAGACAAGATAAAATGTTTGCAGATTAGTTTAAAATTAAAGAAAAAAACACCAGAGAACCCCCCCATCCGACACACACACCACCAGCAAGATGTGGCAATAATTAATGAAGGGATTCCAAAGGAGTATAGATCCATTCTGCCGACCTAGGAACATTTACCCTAGGAACAAAGAAGGAAACACATAGGTGTCTGTAAACATACAGGTAGCAAGGAAAAGAGTAAGAGCTAAATGTGGATTGTTATAAATGAAATGTGTCAATCATCTAGCCTAATTTCTTTGCTTAGTAAGGTAATAAACACTGAAGATATGGAAGAGGCAGTAGCTGTTGGACGTGTTGACTGTGATCAGGCTTTTGTCACTGTCACGTAGCACAGCCTGGGTGAAACAGCTATAAAATTAGCGAATACTGCTTAGAAAGCCTTAGTTGTGGTAATCATCTGTTAAAGCAGAAGGCAGTGCTGAGCAGGGTCTGCAGGGATCCCTCCTGGGGCTGGTTCAGTCCGTGTTCACCCATATTCATAGGCACACAGGTGTCCTCGGGTCCATCTTGCTGGCGTGGGCAGCACGTTAGGCCCTTCAGGTCATGGCTTGTTCCAAAGAGTTTTCTCTCGGCACAGCAGAAACGGGTGTTGTGCCCCAGACACCGGCAGTGCACGGCGGGCACTGCACCTTGAGCGGCAGCTCAAAGTCCCTTTTTCAGAGTTAGAAAGGCCAGTGTCAGTGTTTCCTGATGACACACTTCCCAAGAAAGTCTTACAGACTTGCTGGTAGCACCTCAGTAGATCTATGAGGTATGGAAATAGCCAAAATGTACAGCTGTAACAAAAGAAAAACGTGCCAGGAAAAAAGGGGTGAGGAGGCTACCCTAAGAGGATCCTCTTGGTCACCTGCATTTTTCTTTTTCATTTTAGGGCTTATACTTTCTTCCAGGAGTGATAAAAGTGGGATTTTGTGATCTTCCTTACTGCAAGTTGAAGAGAACTAGGAGTGAAAATAATCAGCGTGTGCAGAAGGGCTCCTTTCAGCTTCTCTAGGACCTAGCCAGGCTCGCAGATGTCAGCCCCGTAAGAAAATCCCCTTCCAGTTTACTTCATTATTCAGCAGGTCCCGGGCTGGTAACTTGTCCCCATCAATTTTGCTAAGCCCTTCCTTTGTCTTTCCTGCAGTTTTTGCTCATCCGCCTTAGCACATGACTTCTACATAAGCCTCACCTTCGGAGTTCTGCCCTTCCCAAACCAAAGAGGTTTGCACAGGTTGAAGCGAACATTGGTGCTACCTGTTTTACCACAGAGAGCTGTCCTGTTTGGCGGCTCTACTGGAGTGCTCTAAGCACCAGCTCATCAGCTGCTAGTTTTGTTGGGGTTCCAGCCAATTCTCTACCAGCTTTGGCAGAGAAACTCTGAAACCAGCTGTGTGCTCTATTTACAGAGAGTCAGCAATATGCGGGAGTATCCAAGGGAAGCAAATCCAGCCATATAGCCGGAGATCATGGGCAGTGCATTCAGCCTGGCCTGAAGGGTTCAATAACAAGTATTGCAGTTCCTGAAGGAAGCAACGTGCCTGGTGGGGGGAACACCAGGCCAGGGCTCTTGCATGGCAGTGCTACAGGTCTGCAGCATCTTCCTGACTTCGGGAAAGTCCCTTTGCTTCCCTCTCTTTGCTTCATTTCCCTTTTCTGGAAAGAGGCTGAACATTCATTAAGCTACATGGATAGGAAGGGTTTTATAAAAGGATCGCTGTTGTGTAGTTACAGTTAACTGAAAGCCATTTGCAAAAGTCTTCATCTTATTTCTCCTTTACTGAGAATGAGAAATTGTTTAGCTACCTCACACTGTACTTGGTTCCTACTTTGAACATCTGAAAGAAGAGTCAGTCTTATTTGAGATAAGATGGGCATAAAAATCAGATACTAGAATGCATAATAGCTTTTTACCAAGGAAGGTAGACAGTTTTTTTTTTTTTAATGCGGGGAATAATGTTTTTTTTTTCACTGAAATTAAAAGATTTTGCTTGAGTTTGTCTAGTGAAGGAATGATTCACAAGAGATGGCTCCTAATTATGCTTCCAAGTTTTACTATTAGTTCTTTTACCTGATGTGAGATACACCAGGCTTTTGCACCAAAACTGCTCCAAGTTTTCCATTTCAACCTCAGAAACTGTTGTGGAAACAAAGCAGTGAAGTTTCGGAAGGCCCCTCGGGTCGTTGCAGCGCACACCGGGTGCACGCCGGCCGTGTTGCGACGGGAGGACGCGGCTTTCCGAGCGGAGCCGGGTGCGTGTGAAGGAGGCAGGACGTGGCTCGGGGGGCGCCTCGGAGGGCCAGCGAGCCCGGCAGGGAGCAGGAACATGTGAGGAGAGAAACGGGTAGAGGTTAAACCCACTGCTGAAATCGCTGACATTTGAACAACATGGATGGGAAAGAATCGTGAAAGCACCAGACATTGACTGGAGTCATTGTACTGGAAACTTCATCTTTGTAATGATTGCAAAAAAAAAAAAAACAACCTAAAACCAACGAAACCCAACCCAGGAATGCCGGGGAACAACCTAAGTTAAGCAGTTAAAAGAATTACTGTTTATTGAAAATTATGCCTTTATGTAGATAGGATCAATATAAAATCACGCCCGTCCTACATGTTTATTCTTGTACTCATTTAATTAAACCCAGGAATAATTTAGAACTTAATGCCATAAAACCATAATGTAGATCAGAATCATCAATGTTATGCCATAGCAGTATTCTTAACTTGTGAATTATTTATTTCCTCAGCACCACTTACTATGATTGACCCCATGTTTATATATCACAGATAGATTAATTGATCGTTAAACTACTGTCTATTTTATGTACACACATGAGCATTTCTGTGGTTTCTTTCTGATTAAGAGGATACGAAACATTTTTTCTAATGAAAGATAAATCAAAAATTCTTGCTAAGGATGTGAGCAAGACTTTTATGCTTGTTTTGAAAGTAATATTTGGATGTATTTATATTTAGGAATAGAATGAATTTAAAAATAGACTAAAATCCCAGAAAAGCGAAGAACAAGGCTGATTGATAGTGCTGTATGATCTCAAACTGCTGTATTTTCAAATTTTGTAAGACGTCTTTGAACTCTTCTGCATTAAAATTGCCCATGATTATCAGAGGGCTTCTCAGCACTAGAGAATATATATAAATTTGCACAATAAATTTCTAAGGCTAGACCTTAAGTGCAAAAAATGTCAAATGCCATCATTTCAGTCAAGCTCTAGTAAAGCTTGTGTGGTGTCTCTACTTGTTTGTTTGCACAGTTCCTGATTAAGAAAGACCAGAAAGAGATATATTAAGTTCCTTTCATTTCATCTCAACCACCAATAAATATTTTGAAGATAATAGAAATAGTAGCTCTTGAGTTAGCCTGCCCTTGCCAGTGGCAGTATTAGCTCTTGGGAGACTGGCTAACAGCTCGTGTTCAAATCTCTCCTGAAATCCAGCCACCCTGGAGAGGCCCAAAGCAGCAACCCTTAATAACGAGCCTCCGCAGTCCCCTGTATGGATATGTGCGTTTAGTCGCAAGCCTAAAACTTTTTTTTTTGTAGGGGAATGAGCAAGCTACGATATTCCTTTGCTATAAGACCTTATAAACCTCCATCTATTTGTGTCTTCTGCGTAGCTGACCACATTGTCAATGCTTACCAAATGCTAAATCCTAATTACACTAAAATCAAGCTTGGAGCACCCAGCTGCAAGTTCTCCAGATTAGTCTTTCAATTCTACCTCTGCAGACGCTTCCTTGCCGAGACTGCTGCATTTCAAGGAGCAGCATTTTTGGCCGGAAGACTGGCTGGCGTTTGAAAAGAATCAGCAGAACAGTAAATTTAATTTTCAAAAACAAACCGTTGCACATATTTAGAGCTCGGCCAGGACCTGCCTCTGCTGCGCGCGCTTTTCTTCCCGCGGGGGCGGCCAGTGGCCACCTTGCCCCAGGAAAGGGAGCTCTGAGCGGCGTCGCTGCCGGCGGAGCGCGGTGGGGCTGGCGCCGTCCCGCGGGGCGCCCGCCGGGGCCTGTGCTCGGCCCATCTCTGATCCCCACGCGCGGGGACTTGGCTGCAGCTGGGTGAGCTCCCCGCGTCTTGGCCAAAGCAGAGCAGGTCTTTCACAGCGCCCTGGGCAGAGGGAGAGGTGCCAAGGGCAGGAGCTGTCACACGCCTGGTGAAAAATACACGGAGACAGAGGCACTGCTCAGGTGGGCCTGGAACAACGTTTAGAGCCATGAATACGGCCTCGAGATTCTCCTCTGCACACAAAAAAAGTCACTCCTTTCTGTTTGTCTGGGAATGCATTTCTGTTGTGGAGGAATTTGGGTTTCTCTGTCACTCTATCAGGCAGAGCTGAGCTGCTATGTTGAAGCTGTGTAGCTGCATTTCGTGTTCCCTTAGCAACTGAGTAACTGACAGCTGAAGAGGAAGCAGTAAAAAAATGTGTTTTAATTCTTTCGCAGTTTCATAAAGCCTGAGAGATGAAGAAGCAGTGTAGGAACTTCATGCGGATGGAGAAAGTGAACTGCTTTTTCTTTATCTATTAGCTGCCCTGAAAACATCTACACTGTTGCTTTTGCTCAAAAGCACTTTCTTAACTAACTAATCTGCATTAATGTAGCGATGCTATATAGAATGCTCTCTATAGGTTATTTATCATTTATACACGTATATGTTCAGTGTAATAGGGCAAGCATCAAGAGAAAACAGAAAGGACACATCTTAGCCTTTTTTTAAGCCTTCTGAGTAAAGAAGAGGCCATTCTGGTTATACTCTGGTCATCTTAACTTTGATCTAGCCTAGAAAATTTCTTTAGGAGAAAATTCAAGAAGACAGAAGAACAAACTGACACCCTTTTGAGGAAAGAGATGAGAGAGTTTTTGGAGGATCCATGATGTGGCTGGAAAAAACAGACCTACCTGCACTCCTTTTGGGAAATGGAGTGTCTTTACATAAGGCGCATGTGTAAACATACATATAGCCCGCTGTTAAAAAACAACAACAGCAGTTCTTTCTTTTAAATGTTACTTACGTATTAAGGAGACTTATTTATCCCACTTGGTCCGGACTTGTGGGAAACAGAACTGAGGGCAGCAAGCTGCAAAGGAGAGTCTACAAATAGGCAAATCGGGACTGTTTTAAGCAGAGCAAAACTATGAAAAGGCAAAAACACAGAGCAGGAAAGAGTGGAAAGGTGCAATATGTCTGTAAACATGGCGTGCATCCTGGAAGAAAATTTGTGTGTCTCTTTATTCCCTTTTTTTCTTCTTGAGTGCTGTTTTCTGTCTCACATTTTTCCTTTCTTCTTGCCCCAAACGTGCATCTTCCTCAGCTCTTCCTCTGTACCTTCGGGGTCGTGCCCCTCTGTGCGTGCTCGGGCTGCCCCCGCGCACGGCTCCCCGCGCTGCCACGTCCGGGTGCTCCCGCGACGGCCGCTCCTGCACCGCTCTGCGCGTGCCAGCAAACCTGCACCGGGGAGCACGGCCTCATCCTGCCCGCTGCGGCTCGCAGGGCTTCGGTTTTCCATTTATCCATCCCCAGTCCCGCACGGAAGCACTGCCTCATCCTGCCCTCTGCGGCTCGCAGGGCTTCGGTTTTCCATTTATCCATCCCCAGTCCCGCATGGAAGCACTGCCTCATCCTGCCCTCTGCGGCTCGCAGGGCTTAGGTTTTCCATTTATCCATCCCCAGCCCCGCACGGAAGCACTGCCTCATCCTGCCCTCTGCGGCTCGCAGTGCTTCGGTTTTCCATTTATCCATCCCCAGCCCCGCACGGAAGCACATCTTCCTCTGCTTGTGGTCCTTGCCTAAGGCCTGTGCCTGTCAAAGCCAACTGCCATTCTCGGTGTGCTACGAAATTAGGTAATTTCACTAAAATAACTGTAGGTATGCTCAAGTCTTTGGCTTGGCTCTCAGTTTGTCAGTTCACCGAGTTTTGTTGTGCCTGGCAATGCCACACACGGGCACGGCAGCAAGTGCTCATTCCTTGAGCCTTCCCCAAGGCTTCCACCCCAGGAATGGGGGATCGCTCGTGGTGACCAGTGACGCTGCCAAGCATTGCTCCTTGCCATCCATTTTGCAATTCGTAGGATGACAAATAATTTCACCTGAACATCTGTGACATTTGGGCTCTGAGACGGTCTCAAATACCATGCTGTTCATTAGTAGGAATTTCAATTTCCTGCACCTCTTTGCGTCAGTTTTGCTTCAGTGCATAGAGTGTGCATGTTCATTAAAAACAACAATAATAAAGTTTTGCCAGAAAAGGGGTGTGTAAGTAAAAGATGCCTGGGGCAAAGCTGTGTTTTGTTTTCTGGACATTTATATAGCTATTTACAGTGCTCTTCAGTTAAATAATAATAAAAAAGAAAGAAAAAAAAGCAGAATTACCATAGCAACTGAAGCAAGTATGTGTTACATTTTTAATCTCTGCGATGCACAAACCCTTACTAAGAAAACACTCAGAAAAAACCCATGTGCACTTGTGTGCGTTCCTTGTGTTTGAAGGGAATGTTTTGCTTCTCCCTTCCTGGCGAGTGCTGGCGGCTGCCGTGGCGAGGGCGCACTCGCTGCTCGCTGCGGTGCTGGCGGCGCCGCGGGGACATGGGCGCCGGGGGCCTCCTCCTCCTCCTCCTCCTCCAGGCAGTGTGGGAGCTGCCGGGGTGCGGGCTGCAGCCCGGGGGGGCTGCGAGGCGCCGTGGGGGGCTGCGTGCCGGTGTCTTGGCCTCAATCCCCCAGGGCAGCACCTGGGGAGCATGTGTGTGCGTCAGACGCGCACGTTTCGTACCTGCACGTGTGTGCCTCAAACAGGCGCATTTTGTACCTGCACGTGTGTGTGTCAGACACGCACGTTTCGTACCTGCACGTCTGTGCATCAGTCACGTTTTGTACCTGCACGTGTGTGCATCAAACACGCTCAGTTTCGTACCTGCACGTGTACCTGCACTTGCTGAGCTTTGCTGACCGCCGAGTACCGGCCGTAGGTGCCTGTTGGGGTTTACTCCTCCCCTGCTCCCTCTGCCCTGCTTACCATTTTTCTTAATTCTCTCCTAAACCTCCTAAACTGAGGACACATCATTACCACTACATAAAAGGTCCATAACAATTCTGTTTAAAAATACATAAATCTGCATCACTGTGTATAGTGTCTCAGAAGAATGAGGCGAAAGAGGCATTGGTTAATCCATCAGTGGTCCCTCCATTACTCTCGCCTATGGATGGTAAATTGGGATTTATTTCTTTTGTTGGTGGTAACCATTTTTTTCCTCCATTCTGTCTGCCTCTGTTACTGGCAGAATAATTGCAAGTCCTCTTACCAAGGCAATCTGGAGAATAAACTAGCTGCGTTCGCCGTGCTCCTGCACTACTTTTGTTTTGAATCTCTTCCGAAGAAAGGGGCTTTTGCAGTAACATGCCTGGACACTTCAGTGTTTCCAAGACAAACAGCCCTCGAGCCAAGATCGATTTGGACAGCATGCAATAGCTTGCATAGCTTGCATCTTTTTTTTTTTTTTTTTTTTTCCAGGAGATTCAGAGCCCTTTATAAAGGCTAAAAGAGCCTTAACAGCAGCCCGACAAGGAACGGCAGCAGGTAGGCAGAGGCACAGACACATTGTGCCTGGCCAAAGTTGGCCACAAGAAGCTGAGGGAGCAGCACAGGGGCTCTTTGTGCTCTGCACTATTACACAATTCCAGGCCCAATCCTGTTGGTGCGACTCCTGACATGTAAACACCTTTTACCCTGCATGTCTTGTGGTCTGTAGGGAAAGTCTGCCTTTCTCATTTCCCTATCAAATGTCTGCAACTTCCTATATTACAAAATAAATTCGTGCTCCAGATTTTGGACCAAGTCCTTAATAAACTGATTTAAAATGTTTTTCATGTTTTTTACAAAGATAAAATGTACGTAGGACTTTACTGCGTTTGGTCAGCGTAGCTGCATGGTGTTCTTTGTAGATCTGGCCAGGAGTGTTCCCACTGGAAATTAATGCTTGGTCAGAATGAAACTTTTCATGAGAAACCAGCCATCTGATGAATTTTCACTGCAGAAGTTTTGGATAGAATCAGAGCAGAATGTTTAGAAAGAATTTTGTTGAGGACTTTAATTTTGAAATTTACTTTGATGTTATGCAGTATGCACCACTCAAACGGAATTAAATAGCTGGAGCTAGCTGGAGTTTACTCATAAATAATATTTTATATTACCCCAAACAGATGTTAAATTTTTTTTTACTGAAAGGTTCTTAAAAAGTACAAATTCTCAGTTTCATCTCTAGCTCTAAGTTTCACCTCAAGATGGTGAAGTAATAGCAGGAAAACCCAGAAATTTTTCTGGGTTATTTCTGCTAGTTAGCCTTGAAGTAGCACTTCCAGCTCCTGTGAATGTTGAGCAAAATCTGCAAATGAAATATGAATTTTCAATAGCTTATGTTCAGCTTGAATTAAAAACGAGTAATTCTTTCCTTCCTTTCTCATCTTGGAGTTCAACATGCAGTGACAATTTGAAATTTACAACCCAGACATTTAACATCCTTCACAAGAACATATAATTTGAAAAACTTGTGAAGAGAAATGTCTCTGCTAAAAAATGGCACTCTATTTTTGTAAAAAGACCCCTGTCATTTAAATTTCTGTTCAGCTTCCCATCTTAAGGTAAATAACACTGACATTTTTTTTTCAGATTCCATTTTTTGAAAGTTACCCAAATTAGATAGTTGCCTAAAAGATTTTTAATGTGACATTGCTGATTTTCTTCTGTATCCCTTTGTGTACCATGGCAGCTAATGCAGAATTCAGATTTTATCAGATCCCACTGCTGAAAATAGAGACATTGTCATTTAGGATGTTGATAACCCTAAAAGCTTCTGATGCAACCCTAGATTTGGAAAATGAGTCCGCAGTGTTATTATTATTTTTAATATATCATGATAAAACTTAGGAAAGAAAGATTTAAAATGTAGATTCTCTGCGGAATTAGATCCCTGGTGATATTATAAAATTAGGCTTGATGTCTGACTCTCTTTAACTGAGGTTGGGAATTGGACACATTCCCTTCTGAGACTGGGTAATTCCCACTAGATGAGCATATCCATTCGCTGTTAGCAATCTTCTTTGGGAATCTGTTCCTTACCCATTAATACGTAGCTTGGAGGTATGTGTGGTGTGTGCAGGTGAGTACCTCTTGCATTAGGTACAGTCACAGAAAGCACAGTGCCTGTCTGCTAAATTTTACCAAAAGATTCATTTTCTAAGCTCTAGAACATGTATGGTTTAAAGCAGAAGCATTGCAGGAAGTGGCCACCTTAGAAAACTTGACGTCCTCATATTCTAATTTGCCCGAGAAAGTCTTTCCTCTGACTCTTCAGCATTTCCAATGCATGTCAGAACTCCCCAGTCATGTATAAGAGTAGGCAGAAGAGGGAGAGAGAAATTAAAAACAGAGTTTGCTTTTTTGATTGGTGCAAAACTTTTGTGTGGTGGCAAATTGACCTTTTTGCCCTTTATAAGTCATGCTGAACAATTTGTTTTTGCACAATTTGTTTTGGACAACAGAGAAAAGAAGACAAGAAACTTGTATTTCTCTCCTGAAGCAGTAGGACAGATTACACGTTTTCATCCAGATGAGACATTTAGCTTAAAAAAAATATAGAAAATAGAAAAATGGTCCCAATAATGCTTTATCTTACACTGTGGGATACATTGCTCTGTAGCATTCTCTTTCCTCATCCTCAATAAAAAATACCAAAAAATATTTTTAGATAAGCAGAGCACAAAGCCCGTATGATAGCAACCTAGATTTTAAACTAGGAATGATCTCTTTAATGCCTTTCTAACATTGTACAGAATATTTCTAGTTCTAATACTGATCTGAAACTGAGAATTTTTTTATAAGGTAACTTTGATGGTGATCAAGAGACAGAGAGCAAAACTTTCAAAACATGTAAGGTAAAGGTTTAATTCCCATTTTCAAATGTGTTTTGAAGCTGAGGGATTCAATATTCAAAGTTGAGGAGTCCTCTTCATGGTGCATGTTGCACTAGTTACCAGCAAAATCCTACTCTGCCAAGTAGCACTTCGGAGCGGCACCGTCTCTTACAGATGGGCCGTGCGGGGCGCTTGCCAAGAGTGCAAGACAACTACTAATTCCTATATAAATGTTCTTTCAGAATGTGCATAACTATATATGGAGAAACTGGTATATAAAGCTTATATATGTTGAGTTCATTAGTGATCTATCTTGTCCGAACTTAATTTTGCCTTCATCTAGTACTTCTTATGAGAAAAGTGATTCAACTCTGCATATTATTAGCACAAGCCTGTCCTGGGTCAATGCATTTCTCTGGTTAGTAACTGCTTATTAAAGACCTCCTTTGCGGAGTGTACGTTTGTGATCATCTGTGTCTTGCAGTGAATGTTATGAGCAAAGTAGGAATTGGTGTTAATTACTATATTTCATGAAATTATTATATTTTGAGACTAGGTTATCCTCTCTTTTTCCAAGATTCACATTGGTACCAGAGGTATAAATGGGGACACAAAGAAAGGAAAGGTGGGGAGATGCTAAATGGTCAGAATCCTGTACATACTGTTTATTTTCTGGAATAGACTATAACTTTGGGGTTGCAAGCATGGTTTTATTTCCAGAAAGAGCAGCGGTCTAGAACTGGAAAGATGACAGTCTCCTGAATTCTGTAGAGTTTTGAAATGGCGCATGAGCTTTCTGGTTGCTTTGCAGTTTTCCGAGCCCACGTCCTCTGCCCCTCATGCCCATTCTGAGCTGCAGTTTCTCTGACCTCAGACGCGAGGGCCGGCGCGCTCGGGCACCAGCTTTGCAGCCTGCCGGCTCCCCTGCCATGACCAAGGACTCCCATGGAGGGTCCGCCAAGGCTGGCACAGTTTGGCACGGTGCTCAGATGTGTTTGTGCAGAGGGCTAGCTAATTTCGTCTCGCTGAGATTATTATTGTTATTTTAATATTAGGAAACACAGAGTGAATTCTTGATCTTCAGACATGGATTACAGAAAGTAACAGTGTTTGAATTCATTCTTCTGTGCTTTCATTCCTGGGCTGTAAGCCTAAATATGTTTGCCTTTAAATGCTTTAAAGGTAGGCAGGTTGGGTTTTCATTGCTTCTAAATATGTGGCTGCCTTGGGGCTTCTAATTTATTTATTTATTTTAATGGAGTGAGAGGCTATAAAACCTATGTGCTGTAAAGCAGGCAGACTTCTAAAAGTTTCCAACCAGCTCACCAGGCTCTGCTGAAAGAACAGGGTATCTTCAAGCTTACTTAACTCTTGTTCTTAGGCTTCCAATTAAAACCACTGAAATGCTCTGCATTTCAAAAGGGTCACATCTGATTTCATCTGAAACCTTCTCCTTGTCTTAGCTGTCTCTGGTTTATACACTTAGGAAAAATAAGCAATTACAGGCAACTGTCCATTACCAGCAGGCAGATTGTGTGGCTGGTGGATGAGCTCTGGCACAGGTGTAGGCACAATCTCTCCAGCTCGGTGCGTATTTTAGCAGAGTTTATTAACAGGGGAGGGGAAGTCGGAGACTCCTGCAAGGCTCTGCACAGGGCTAGGAAGCACCAGGGAGCAGTGGGACTAGGAAGGTTGTATTTGTCCAGGCTGTCCTGGCTCCCCACACTCTGGGACAACACAAATGTGATTGTTGTTTCATTAAAATTGCTTCCACTGCAATCCAGAGTTTTCATCTGAGTAAGCTAAAAAAATCATGTTTTTTGATACTATCATTCAAGGGCAAGTCTTAAGATATTTTTAAAGTCTTGTAATAACAGGATAATAGTCTTATACTTAAGAGATTCATGGAATGTGCTCTTCAAATGTGGATATTTATCTTTCTTTATTTTCATGACTTCCATTACCATAATATAAGAATTTGTTCTCTTTATTGTGTTTATTGGCCTAAGGTCTCCATGGATGAGTGAGTATTAACTTTATTTTGAGAACTGACTGTCATTCATACCATCCAGCTTTAAGTATCTAGCTGAAGTTTTGTTCTGGTGTCCTGGATCCTAGTATGGCCTTTAAAAAAAGGATAGGATCTTAATTTAAACATACTCACTTTTGAACTTTAGTAGGTAAAATGACAGTTAAGGAGTCTCAGCACCTAAATAAGGTAGTACCGCTATCCCTCCAATAGATTAAGTAGTAGATTTCCATCTCTCTTTCAATGCTTGGGAAAGCAGAGGAATATCTAATGAGACTTTTTGTTTTTTTTTTAATGTTGAAATGCTTAGGTGTGTTGAAAACTTGGACATACATCTGCATCTGAAAAATTTGGCCTGTCTTGCTAGAGCCGAGCAAGGTTCTGAGTTCAGGTCTACAAGGCCTTGTACCGTTGCTTCGTCAGTGGTTCAGTCGTCGTCTTCGCTGCTCTGTTTTTCACGGCTTTATGTCTTAGGATGGAGAGCAGGCATTCTGCCCACTGACTTTTGAGAAGGCTTTTTAATCACACTTGTGCTTAGGGAATATCAGCAAGAAGTAATACTAACAAGTACTGCACAATGGCAGGGTCAGAAGCTGTCTCCTGTGGAGTGGGCAGCAGGAACTGTAATTTTCATCCTTCGTAACTATTTCTTTTTAATATGTGGCATAAGAAGATAGATAAATATCACTTCCTTTATTTGCAAAGTTTATGATGTTACTCTTTCTAGAAATGCTAGCCTGTAAGACTAACCTGTCCATCAGAAGGGGTTCAAGCCCTTGTTCAACTGGCAGGATTTGTTTGAACTCTCTGTGCCCACAAGCTCTTTGCTCCTGTGGATGCTAGTGTCGCTGCGGAGCTTTGTGTCTCCACGCAGCTTTTTCCCCTTAATCTGAAACCTTAAAACAAAGTACCAAAAAGTGCTGCAAGGAAAGTAATGATCCTCCAAAAGAAATTCAGTGCAACTGGAAAGAACCATTTTAATTAGCTGACAAAATTGCATTGTTTAGGTTTCTTTTAAAAATCAATGAAGTGGCTGCAAATGTTTCTAATGTCTCCACGTTCTTAAAGCTCTCACTGGGGAGCCCCTGTTCTTACCACAAAAGAAGTTTCTACCATTTTGAAATTATTATAAAGACAACTAATATCAAAAAAGGGTCTAAAACACACTACATCATGATTACAGTGAGAATCCAGCATTTTCTGAGTTTGCTTAGTTGAATAGATAGGTTTAAAAAAAAAAAAAACCCTAAAACTGCCTTATCTCTCTTCTCTTGTTTCTTTTCTGAGTTTGTCTTATCTGCTAAGAAATTATGCTCAAGGATATTGTGCGAGGATAAACCTAACCCCAAAGTGGACACACTGTCCACTGTGGCTGCCACAGACCTCTTCTGTCATGCCAAGGTTTGTGCTTGGTCAGGTAAGAAATGGCAGCTTAGACCTGTTGGGCTGTTCCCTAGCACCTGGGCCTGGATCTGCATGCAGAAAACATGTATTCATGGATGTTGCTTAATGGACAAATGGCTGCCACTGCCTACAATCTGCGTAATGTATATGACAAAACTGTTCGGAGAAAATAAAATACAAAGTGGACAAAAATGGAGCTGCATCTTCCTAAGGGAAGCTTAGTGAAGTGCTTTTCCTTTGTTTTCTCCTTAGAGAAGAATTAATGACTGTATTAAGCCATGTTCTGTCAATATTTGTGCACATGCAACTTCCAAATAAGGTCTGTTCTACTTGCCATGATTATAGAAGATGCAAAGGTCACAGCTGATCAATGATGTGAACGACTTTTCTGCAGTAAGATTTTTTCAAATAGGTAGATCTCGAGTCCAATCCTGCATTCCTTACTCAGGGAAAGCTACTTGGATTTACTTTAATGACTATCAGCACTGATAATCTCAAGTGATTACAATATCATAGGCAAGCGTAAAACTCTGAAGTTCCCATGGCTTATTAATATGGAAAGAATTCTTCTTGAGACCTTTCCTAATTTCATATCCAACATGAACAATCTAGGAAACAAATGGTCAATACTTTACTTTTCAGTCCTCCCATTCCATATATAACTAACAGATACTTTCTGTTCCTTTAGTTTTTATTGCTTGTTTTGAAAACTATTCAATACTCATGGATTATTTTTAGTGCAGGGCATTTTCCACTGGAGCACCTAAATCTTGTTTAGAAGTTATTGTTCATTTACTACAGTTTCTCACTTTAATTTACATTCCTGATTCAGACTACTGAGGTGTATTCTTCAGTTCATCATGTCCAGACTTCTCCTAGCTGAACGCTTGTGTTGATGATTATGAAAGCATAACTAGAATTTAACTTCAATTCACACTTTGGCCCAGGCTCTCTCTTCAAAAAAAACAACATAATTGGTTTTCAAATGCCTACCTTAAAGGTTAAAAAATCCCCAGTATAGATGTTGGGTGGAAGAAAAAGTAGAATTTTGTTGCTAGAGTTCTACGTGTGAACTTACAAACGCAAACATTTCTGTTAATACAGAAAATATGTTTCACAGCGATAGAAACAATCAATAAAAACATTCCTTTGGAGGAACACTTAACAAACAGTTTAAAAGATCAAATGATAAAGAGTAAGAAATGTCCAATCTACTGTATCAAAAAAAAAATGTGCCGGGAATGTTCACTCTGGGGGATTTAGCGTGTATGTTCTCATGACAACGTAACTGAGAGTGTTAGCACGGGGAGAGAAATCAAAGGACAAGAAATTCCAATGTCATTTGCTAGCTTTGAAAGATCTTATTTTAGACAGAAATACTTCAAAAAAATCTGACAATTCAGGTCTGCTGTCATTCGTGAGGAAAAATAATAAAATAGCTCTGATGTCAGACTTAGATTTGCACCTTAGTTTTAGGACTAGCAAGAGAATTCTGAAATTTATTAAACAGAACCATGTTTCTTTTTCCTCCCAATATGTGAACTACAAGCAAAATGAGAAAGAGCCTACCTTTCATTTGTGATACTAATGCAAGTGGGAAAACTCAGTCCTGATTTGAGAGAAGGCTGCTTTCATGGCCAAAGCAACTTCATTGTCCTCTGATTTTAGCCAAGAATTGGATGTGAATTCACTCAAGAAGTGAATGAATTTCCCGCTATTTGCAGGCTGAGGCTTCCCCAGCTTCCCCATACACAGTTCTTCTCAGGCAGCTGTCGATAAGGTGTAACTTAGATCAACCCCTTCATAGCTGATGGTCCTGTTCTCTTCCCCTGTGCAGTATCTCGTTTTAGCTCCGTGAAGCCATATTTGTTTTCACAAGAGTTACTGTTATTTTTCTGTTTTATTATTATTATTTTATTCTTTTGCTATTAACCACGAATAAAATGAAACAATGAGAAGAGCAAAAGAAAGGTTCAGGTGTGCAAAGCCAGAAGTCCCTCTATGATTTTCTTTTTTTTTTTTTCATTCTGTTTAAATGGAAATTTCTGTTATGTCCTCTAAGTGCCAGTGTGACGTACGGGCACACGCTGGCTTTTCTGAACCGCTGCTGTTAACTGCATCACTTGCTGAACATCATGCTCATCAACGGAATCAAACGCTGGGGCATGTGAAACAATTACTGCCGCGTTCAGCAATGCTTGTCCAGAGCTTGGTGTGAGAGCGACTTCGAAGCAACTGCGCGAGCACGAGGCCTGCGTGAACAAACAGCCGGTTCCCCAGCACAACCTCCCGTACTCGGGTTTGGAGCAGCCACCTGGAGTTTGGGAAGATGGTTGACTGGCGCTTTGGGGGGGTCACCTCAGGTCCGTAACGCTTTGCCTTTGAGAAGGATAGTTAGCGAAGCAGAAGTACTCGCGTAGTAGAAGGGTAGTGTCCCCACAGCGTCACTTTGCTAGCATCGTTTGGCAAAGTGCTAGCAAAGTGTACAGCAGCAGTAGGAATAACTGGAAAGGCCTTCTCTGCAGTCATGAATTATTTGCATTTTATGCTTTCCCAATCTGTAACTCCAGCTTTTCTCAGACTGTTAGTCATCTTTTAAAACTTCCACATTTCTGGTGTTTACAGAGTTTTAGGATCGATAGAGAGCTGTGAAAGTATGCAATTAGTGACAAGGATGGGAGATATGGGAGATGGCAGAACTTTATCATTTCATTTATGCTATGGTATTCACAGTGCTTCCGAGTAGCCAGGTGCCTCTTATAAGAGAGATGGTAGAAATATTGCCAAAGACTGCCTTTGCCCAGAGCTCTTACCATCTTGGACATGAATTTATCACCATCCTTTTTGTGGTTTATCAGAGGGAAAACTGAAGTACTTATATTTCAAAACTAGTGACATATTTGAGTGGGGTTGACAGGAGTTTAGTCTATAACAGCATCTACGTGGCATGTGTCTGTGCCATAGGCTTGACTGCAGTGAAAAGGTAACTAAAAGGGTTTTAAGTGAGCAAACTCAGGCTGAACCCAGGAGCCTATGGCAGCACAGAATTCAGGCTGGGGTATCCATATGGTTGAGAAGTAAACTGCATGCTGTTACACTGAAATTGTTTATGGTATCCGAATGAACTGTGTGGCATTTTTGTTGTTTTTTGCTCTAGCCTAGGGTATGTCTACATTGCAGTGCCACTTGTGGTGTAGTTGCAAACTCCACTAGCAGGAAACATATTTCAGTTTCTATCATCTCAGACAGTGGCTTAAGCAGAAAGAAAACTAAAATACTCTTTTCACTGTTTTTGTGTGTGCGGCTCTCAAGGCTTCCCGAATGCATTGGCTTGTCTCATGTAACAGTCCAAATCCCAAGAACAGGGCAAAGGGCTTTGCCTCTTCTGAGCTGAAGCAAAATGTCCAAAATCATTTATGCCATAAATGAACTAGGCTGAAGCCTATGCACGGTATGCAACAAGCTAATTAACTGACGTTCATTTTTGAGTGCGTTGTTTGCAGGCGAGTTGAGAAGATGTGTTATATGCATTATAATGTCCCCAGAATGTGCCCAGATTCAGCCTGCTTTGTTTTACTACTGCTGCTCCATGAATAACCATGAATAAACCGTGCCTGAAATCTTGAAAGGTGATGTGAGTATTCAGGAGACATTCATTTTCAACATCTTCTGACACCGAGTTCTCCATGATTTAGATCCTGTGAAGGAATGAATCTGATATTACTACCTAGGAAAATGTCTTCCTTTTGGCTTTTTCTCTCTCTCTCTCCCTCTCTTTTATGGATGATTATCAAAAATTTCAGTTCTTTCATTCCAAAAAAATTGTTGCTCAGAGACTTTCAGACTAGTTGTTTCCATTTAATTTTAATAATAAATGTACTGTATTTTAGTGCTAGCAATGAAACATGATTTATTTTGTATTATTTATTGGTATTTATTTAGGATTTAGTTAGCAGTCTCTGTAGTTCCAAGCAGCTATAAGCCAGCCTAGTGAGTCATTTCCTTTACACTGACACCCATTGAAATGGCTCCCTTGCTGCAAACTCACTTATATAACCAGACAAGCAGTATCGCGAGAGGTCATATCTCATTATTTCCCATTTGCTCAGATATGTGAATGTTGCCCAGATAAAATAAATGCAGAAGAAATTCTGGGCCTAGGGGGGGTCAAGGACACAGGGGAGAATGTGTTTTGTTCATATGAATTGATACAAAATTTATTTGTAAAAATAGGCTTAGTTCAGATTGCAAAGAGAAACGGGGTGATGAAAATACTCCTATTAACAGTCGCTATCTATGCAACCCCCACTGTCTGGATTGCCTACATGGTGGAGATAAAGTACTAAAATGGTGATAATGTACTCATGGAGAAATCAAAACCTGTAATTGACTTAATATTTAGAAGTAGCTAAACTAAATAGGCATCATTAATACTTGGCATTTGTCTGATAAATTGTTCATTTACTCTTCGTGGTCATCCGAGGCCTCGTTTTTCTCCCCGAGCGCTTAGGAGGCATATAACTGGATCAAGGAGAATTTTATTTCTGGAACATTCAAGTGAGGTTGTAGCTGTATTTTGTTGGTAAGAAATCAAATGCCTACAATGTACAAAGTGTAAAGGCATGCATGTAAATGCTGGAGATCAAAGAGTTAGTCTTCTGTGGGGATTATCTAATGTTACTATTTCTTCCTCACTTATTATTATGGCATCACTCAGAATATAGTGGGATTTCTTGTTATATTTGTTGATATACTGGAAAATACTTGAACTTCCTCCAAGTCTGCAGATCTGTCTGCCAGGATGGATTCCTGGAGAACCCGGAGGGGCAGCTTGGGGAACATCACTGCGGCTTTTCACTCGACTAGAAATATATTGAATAAATAAACAAGCCAACCAAGCAACCAACCAACCTGGGGATGAATGAGGTTCCACATACTGGCCTAAAAACGGAAAGCTGTGCACATCGCACGCTCCCCCGCCTCACGCCGCGCCGCTGTGCGCTGCTGTCCCCTGCAGACAGCGCCTCATCTGCCTGTGTCACACACGCCGCTTCGGGGCTTTTCAGGCCAACAAACCAAGCAGTGCAATGCGAAGGGAGGAAAGATTTGCTTGAGACATTAAATGAGCTCTGTGGTAACTTAAATGGTCGTTGTTGATGGTGGCAAGAAACCTCGGTGATTAAAAAAACAACAAAACACAGGTGGAGTTGTGTATGCAGAAGTAGTTACTGCACATTCACTACCAATACTGAAAAAAAATAAAAAAATAAAAAAGAAGAGCCGTTTGGGTGCGGCGACGCGCTCGTTGCGAAGCGCTCGGAGGCCGGGCCTGCGGGTTGTGGCGCAGCGCGCGCCTCACCATGCGCCTCACCGCCAGGTAGGGTGGCTTGTCGCTAGCAATCGCTGTGCCTGAGCAGCAGCCTGTCACATGGCTCCACACCCACTCACTGTCACAGCTTCGCTGCCGGGTAAAAAAGAAACTGACAGTAATAGGGAATTTTAAAAGTCCCTGTTGGAGGAAGGAAATGTATGCAAGTGTCCTGGCAGGAAACAAATTTAGGTAGAAGGAGTAGAGAATTGAACTTTTTTCAACTTATAAATACACAAGTAAGTTCATTTGTTTTGTTGGAAATTATTTAATAATTAGGCAAGGAATTATGTCCCATCCTTTGTCTGGGCAAGAGGTAGAGAGAGATAGGACCTTGTAGCTTTTTGAGCTGTTGAGTGGAGGCTTTCCTTGCCTTGTTATACTCTTCACGCTGGGGTAAATGGTAGCCAGTAAGAAAAAGAACCAACCTCACAGGTGAATCTCACTAAAATTTGAATTTCTGATCCTTTTTGCAAACCCAAAGAACAGTACATGTGGTTGGCCAAAACTGGCACCTTCCTTTTTTGGGTATATTTGCTATCATCATGGATGCTACAGCACCTCTTTGCAATTTTCCCTGCCTACTTGGGGGCCTCATGGACTGGGAGACTCTGCAGCCAGCATGCTTTGGGTACAAGTCTACACATGAGAAGCTTGAAGCTAATTATTGCCATAGGAATTGTCATGAATTGCTGTCATCCTTCTTCGCAGGCCTCTTTCAGAAGGTAACTGGGAGCTCCCTGCTTTCCTGCCAATGTTACAGGAGTATGTGAGGTGTTCAAGTCCATGCCATGTATCTTGCAGTATTTTTGGAAGCCTATTTGGGAAAGATTGAGCACGTGCTCGTTTACTAGCATCGTGCTGCTGACGGGAAGCAGAGTGGACTATGTTGGGCCAGCTACAGTCTCGTTCACTTTAGGAGAGAAGGGCAGGTTCTGCACTGTTGTTTCGCCCTTTATTTCTAACTGTTCTGTTCAGGAAAAAAATGAAATAATTAATACTTAATTGCATCAAATAGGGCCAAAGTCTCCTCTGAATTGCATGCACGTAACTCACTGGCAATTGTACTTGCATTACCTGAAGGCATTAGGATTGCTTCATGAGATTCCCTTTCCTTTAGCCAAATACATAATACTTTTCCTCAGAGATCTGAATTGTTTTGTTTAGTAATTAAGGTAGTTTGTACAACAACTTAAAGATGCAAAGGGCAGGCACATCAACTCAAAATCCAAGGACTAGCTCAAAGCCTCTTAAAGCTTTCCTGCTAGCGAACTCTCTGAGGACAGAGAATTCTTTCTGAGATATCTGCCTCTACATTTGGATTTGGCCCATTTTAAACCAGTATTACAGAGACATAATGAAACTAAACACTCCTAAATCTAATGGACTTTTAATAACATCCTCTCATTATGTAGTTTTACTACTTTCTTTTTCATTTCCTTCACATGTTTTAGAGATGCCTCTCCCTTGTTTCTCACAGCGCTTTGGTCACTGTCATTTCATTTTTTTTTCCCCGTAGGAGATACGTGGGGGCATGTGAGTAGATCTGCAATGATTTTAACTTTGTGTCCATGCTTACCAAAGAGAATCCTCAAAAGTGATATGGTAAAACCTTTGACAAATTCTAAGAATTTGAAAATCTTAAAGAGGATGATGAGCTGTTACAACTTGAAGATGGTAGCTCATCTTGATTTCTCATGTGGTATTTGATACCAGAGACTACTGGCCGCAGTCTACTGGCAAAACATTTAATTTTTTGAATCTTTAATTTTTTAAACCTTTTTAAATGATAGGTTGCATTTAAAAACAAATAAATCTAAAAATGAATAATCAACATGTTTAGACACACTCAAGTTGCTTTCTGATCTTCGTGACTAAAACTATTTGTTTCCCAATTGAAGTGCTTTTTTCAGCAAATTTATCGTTCCCGGAGAACTCCAGTATTTACTGGAGTAAACACTCCAGTATTTGACCTGGAGAGTAGCACTCTTAGCAAAAATGAGGGCTAGCAAAAACATGGACCAAAAAGAAAAAATCTTGCTTACTCTTACATTTTCATGAATTATACAATGTAAATAAACATTATTAATTTAGGGCCAGGAAGAAAAGCAAACACTTTACATCTTGTAACAGTTATTTCCCACTCTGGACCTGTCAAACACAAACTAGGACCAATAACTTCCTTCTTGTGTCTGAACTCTCTGAGATTCTGCATTTTACTCGAGACTTTCCAAAATACTTCTTAGCACATATGTATGCACAGATTAGGGGTTTGATTTTTCTGTTGTCTTTAGGAAATAAAACACCGAGAAGGACAAAATCCTTCTGAGGTGATCAGGGTGGCTTTCAGGGTGTAAACCTGTTCTAAGCAAATATTAAGTCTCACCTGTGGAGCAAAATTTTGTTTAAAAAACTCTGATTTGGGCTCAAACTAGGTTGCCTGTAATTGCAGCAGCCTTGCTGGTCTATGTATCGTCTCCGATAAGCTATGTACCTACAAAAATGCATGTTTTGGCTTGTTTTTTAATTAGTCTAAACTTTCTTTGCAACTTCTTGCTAAAAGACAACATTATTTTGGCTTCTTCTACTGTGGGAGAATTTTATGATTATTTGTGGAAGTGCCTCAACTATGGGTGTTTAATTGAAGCTTGCAAAATAGCAAGAAAGTCTGTCTCTTTCCAGCTGTCACAGTTGTTTAAGCCTATTTGGTACCATGTCAGAAGTACTAAAATTTTAACTATACCGAACACTAAATGGAACCATTTAGTAAACTGTGTTTGCAAGATTGTTAGTAAATATCTCTTCCCTAATTAGTTAGTAATACATTGGTTGGATCAGCTAAAATAAATAAGCAGTTGCATCTACTACCATAAAATGCATTTCTGAAACTCACAGAAAAAAACTGCTAAGAGCTCGAAGCTCATTTGTCTTGGTGGTTCAGGACTATTTATGCTGTAACGTTGTCAAATTGCAACACTGCAAGGCATTTTCTGTACACAAAGTAGGCATGAAAACCTATGTCAAGTGTGTTTAGTACGAATTATACTCTGTATTTCCTCAGCAAAATACTGAGTTTATTCACCCAAATAAAAGAATAAGTAATAAATAGGTCACAAGTAACTGTTTAGTGGCACTGTTTTCCATGGTGCATGTAAACTCTTTTCCTGTGAACTAGTTTTCAAGATCCTCTTTTTAATTATCAGGTTCAGCTCTTCTGAAGACATTTGCTCTGAAAAATCTGAAAATAATGTAAGAATAGGGCTTTTTATATATATATTTTCTGTGATGAAAATGTACAATGTATAGCTACATAGTAATATAAACTACTTAAAAGCTTTTTAATAAAATAGATGTATAGACTGTTATAACACTATTAAAAGGCTTGTAGTGTGTGGCACAACTATAAAATCAGGTACATGTTTTAAAATGGCTCAAGTTAAATATTTTGTAGAAGTCAACTTTGGTCCTTTTCCTTCAATTGAATTTTTGACAAGTTTTGAACAAGGTAGGTAGAGATAATAATTTTTAAAGTTTTAAAGTCAAAAATGCATCAGGAATTGTCTGTAAATTTGAAAGAAATCTGAAAATTAAACCATGAAAAAATGAGGAAATACTTAGTTGATTTGAGAAAATACCCATTTTCATTGAATTTGAGTGGCCTTGCCAGGTTTTGATGTACTTCTTAAGAGATTATTTTTAGGGATAACTATGTAGGAAAGACAGACAAAAGCAGAATTTTGAGAAGTGATTTATTTGTAATAGCACTAGAGGCCTGCTGGACTGGTGATCGCAGTAAGTTAGCAGTTACTTTGGCTAGTAAGAAAGAAAAGTACTATCCTGGCCCTTTTCAGGATGCCAAAAGTGTGATTTTGAAACAAGTGGTAATGCTGAAGTGTGAGTGTAGGTACAGCCTTGTGGTGTGGTGTGGTCCCAAGGTGCTGGCTACGCTTGCCAGAGTCCCTGATAGGGACCTTGAGGGATGCGGAACTTCTAGAGAGGGTCCAGTGTAGAGCAACGAAGATGATTAAGGGACTGCAGCATCTATCGTATGAGAAAAGACTAAGTGAGCTGGGTCTGTTCAGCTTAGAGAAGATTGAGAGGGGATCTGATCAAAATGTACAAACACCTAAGGGGTGAATGTAGGGAAGATGGGGCCAAACTCTTCTCCATGGTGGCTAGTGACAGAACAAGGGATAATGGGTGCAAGCTGAAACACAGGAAGTTCCATCTCCATATGATGAACAACTTCTTTCCTGTGAGGGTGACAGAGCCCTGGCACAGGCTGCCCAGAGAGGTTGTGGAGTCTCCTTCTCTGGAGATCTTCCAAACCTGCCTGGATGCCACCCTGTGCCACGTGCTCTAGGTGATCCTGCGTGTGCAGGGGGTTGGACTAGGTGATCTCTGGAGGTCCCTTCCAACCTCAGCCATTCTGTGGTTCGCCTCACCTGAGGCACAGCTTGGTGCCGGGCCACCCCTGCTCTGGGCTAACTGCCAAATTCCCATCCTGGAGGACATGGATGTGTCCTCGTCACTACCGCTACCTCATTGGAAGAGAGGGATCAGGCCTCCTCAGGCCTTTTCAGGTTGTAGTGCAAGACAGAGATGAACAAGTTAAACTACTTGCTTAAGTAAATAAGCTAACGCATTAAATCTTGGTAATAAGAATTTGACAATAGCTTTTTATTTCTGCCTTGGAATACAAACGCTATTACCTCTTTCTCTCCTTTTCTGCCTCTCACCCATTCGGCTTTCTAGGTACCACTCAAATTTCCCATAAATCTTGGACTCTTAATTTAGAAAACAATCTCTCAATCTCTACCACCTCCTAAAAAATGCCCCTGAAAAATGATGACTATTTTAAACATCACATTAAGCTTTTTGTTCAGCTTTCAGTGCTGAACTTGTACTACTACCAGAGCACTGCAAACAAGAGAAAATTCAAGCAATAAAAGTAAAAACCTTAACTGTTTTTAGATTTCTCACAACACATTAAACAGAAAAACCTATCGTGTTACGCCATTAGATCAGCTGCAATCTGCCATTTCCTCTGAAGTGCTACAATCTACCTACGTACTTTTGTCCGGTGTTTGGGGCAGATTATACGTGGCAATAAATTTCAGGGCATTTTTGAAACAACGCACACAGTACACGCAGTATACGCCATAACCCAGCAACCAGAATGGAAGTTGCATTGCAGGAACGTGGAAGCCTGTAGCAGGGATACAGCCTGCAGTGCCCCTGTTGTGTTAAGATGTGTCTGTGCGCACCACTAAGGCAGTCACAGCACCTACGGGTTTAGCAAATAAATTAGTGGAGGATGCTGCACCATGTGTGCCTTGTGCCCCACGTTACTGCAATAAAAAGAACACTCCTCCCTGCTCTCTGCTACTTGCAAAATGTCTCCCTATCATAACAGTCAATTTTGGGAGTCAAGTATCTGCTCCCATCCACCATTTTTCTCCCCAGTCAAGAGGGAAAATGTGCACATGTAGGTCTCGAGCAGCTGGGTACATGGAGCAGCTTGTCTGAAGGCTGCCTGGTGCAGGCTGTGCGTCCCCCTGCCTCCCCAAAGGCAGGCGTGCACATCCCTGCTGTGCTCCCCTAGGCCCAAACGTCAGGTACCTGGGACCGCTTGTCCTAGTTACCTTCTCATCGTGGTGCAATTCTTTCAAGAGGCCATAGTTTATCTTGAAGTTGCTTGTTCCATCCCCCCCCCCCCCTTTCCAAGTGATAAAATTGTGTTATTTAAGCCAGTAATGAGACAGAGGGTGTATTTTCAGGAATGACCACTCTTCCCATGCTCATTATGGCTCAAGAGCATGACTGGTGCTCTGCTTATATTATCACCTATGAGATACTCAAAGGAAGCCCCTGCACAAAACCGTTCTCTTTATTCACCATGTTCCCCCATGGCAACTTTAAATTCCATCTTCTCTATTGTCTTTGCCAAAGACACCTGACTTGGTGCCTCTGCTGTCACAGCAGTTTGCCCTGTGCTAGTCAGATACCACCAGTGCCTAATGTGCATTTACAGAACTTTCAAAGACTGTCACATACACCTTTTTCTTCTCTTTCTTTCGTGGAGGATATGTGATTTCTTCTATGAGTGCAGCAGCTTGTGATGTGATCACACAATGAAACATGAGGCCAGTGCAGCTAGATACCTTTTTTCTTCATATTGTGTTAAGGGTATGAGCCTTCTTTGATGTCAGTGAAGTTAATAACATTTAGAGATATAAAAATAAAGTCAGAACTCACTGACTAAGAAAGTAGTACCAGACTCTCTTGCTAGCCTGTTTTTTTTAATCTTTTTTATTATTATTATTTCTATAGAAGAGAAAGCTTTTAGAAAGTGAAACATACGTCCTTTGTTTGTATAAATTCTTAGACAGTATGTGAAAAAGAAGACCATATGTTCAATACAAACTTACACCATCTTTTGGTCATTTTATAGCATGCATAAAGGTGCCTTGCAGGAAAAATTGAAGTGGCCTGGCTGCAGCAGGAATCCCTCTAATCTATCCCGCTAACTCCCAGCAAATCCAGCCTGGAAATTAATTGAGATTGGGGATTGCTTAATGACTTCTTCTTTTTCAGCGGTCATTATTTTTACTTGACGTATATCTGTGTTTCCTCAGAAGTGGACAAAAAGAGTTCTTTGGAAAAGAGTGTCCACTGAACACTGCCTAAAAGCTCAGCTTATAGGCTAGAGAAAATAATATATGTGTGTGTGTGTGTGTACATATATACATATGTATGTATGTATATATGCATGTATAATAAGTTTTGTTTTTTCTGCAGCTGTCTATGCATGATTAAATATGATTTTAGCTTCATGGTTATATATACTCCTCAAAATCTAGTAAAAAGAAGAGGTCTTTGGCTGTTCAGTTTTAGCCATTGCATATTGGGGATGTTGCATGTTTTGTTTTGATTAGAGATAGAGGGCATTATATTATTTCCATACTTTTATTTTAGGACTAACATCTAGAATAAATATACACAAAATTTCAAAGTTGGCTTTCACCAAATATTTGCTTGGCACTCTTAACTTGGGTCTGGCCATAGCCTAGGGAAGAGTCAAGAAAAGGTTAAGAAGCCTTTGTCTTTGCATTCATAGTTATTTATGATTTGCAAAGGTACCTGTGTCCTGTCTACAGGATCTGCAGGACTTTTCTCATGTCCATTTAAATTGTGAGGATTAAAATCTTGGAAATAAGGTAAAACGTGTCTCCGCATAGCAGGCGCTGGAACAGCCGAGGTGGGACAAATTGACTGTGTTTTACGTTGCGGTGTTCTCCAGAAGGCAGCATTACCCATGTATTTCTCCAACTTTAATATAGAGGGCAACATAACCCTCTGCAACTGGGTAATGCTAAACTTTTAGAACACCTAAGAAGGCAGAGATGTATTACCATAATATTCTATGCTAACATGATGAATTGAAGATTTGGCACATGTCTCTCTTACGGCCTCTACTAGTTTGCTTTGATAAATGCAAATGCCAATGAACTGCTAGAAAAACCACAGCTTACCTGGATACTTTTGGCTAAGTATCTGGAAAACAGGGAGATTCAGATTAGTTCCCTTTCAATCTCCCTATTTTAATCTCTGCACCTCTTTCCTCAAGGTGATCTCTGCTCATGTAAATGTGCCATCATCTGAATTGCATGCAATAATCTGGAGGAGAGAATATGTAGCTGGCACCATTTTCAATGAGAAAGACACTTTACATGGCATTCTGGTTTAAATGGCATGAAAATCAGAGTTAAGTGCTGTGTAAATGAGGGCAGAATAGAGCCCTTTGTATCTCCTTTTCAAACCGCTGGGGGATCATCTGGAGGTACAACCACATAAATCCCCTGGGGATGTGTCTCCTGCTCCCTCCCTTAGCATGCTGTGCCCTGATCTCACTGGAAATCCACTCCATTTAGATTTAATCTCAGCAAAATCTGCCCAGGACTTTCCTTCTAAATTTGCAATGCTGTCTTTATGACACTTTTTTTACTTACACTCATATGTTTGGGAGTATTTCTGCTTAAAGATCCGAAAAGCCTGTTTCTCTATGGGTGCTGCACTGTATGTCAGGAAAGCAGGAGTGTCTAAAAATTGGAGATGAAACCATTGGCTAAGTCTCCAGTGTGGAGCATATTGCTCTCTCCGTCAGTGACTGCTGCATGATGTTAGATTTGCACCTTCTCCCCGCCTTAGTTTGCTTAGCTAAAATATGGCCAAAATGCTTTTCAAATATTTTCTTATTTTCTGATCTTTCAAAGGTAAGATCCTGTGTCACATGAAGCCATGAGTATGGCCATTCTCCACCCCACCTCCCCCCCACAAAAAAAAGGAAAGCTGGGAGCTTGCAATGACTGTGTATATCAAATTTACAAGTGAAAAATAAATGGCAAGTTGCATGTGGAGAAAGAGCCCCAGAGACAGATGGATTTATATAAATTCTGCTTTTAAAGTTTTTCTTTTTTTTAATTAAATAATTGTAAGCAGCAACCAGCTGTAGTATTATTCTTCGCTGTGTAATCTGCACAGTGAAATGTAAACAGGGGGTCAGGCTCTCCTGTGGCCATCTGACCCTCTCAGCAGGAACAGGGGGCACGGAGGGAGGCTGTGCACAGAGAAGCGTACAGGGATATTCATGAGCTGGGAACTTTTGCAGCAAAAAATTGCTTTGCTGCATAGTCAATGGTGCATAGCGTTCGGTTTAAAAACCCTTATTAAATTAAGAGGAGCTTTCTGCATCCACCAGCCTTGGCTGCTGCCGTGTTTCTTCCATAATGTTGAGATCGCCGGAGCTTCATATCGACGGGAAGGTTCAGAAAAATGCAATAACATTCACATGCAACTTGATTACTGACAGAACAGAGAAACAGAACATGAAAACTCATATGTCTGGGGAATCTGGCTCTTCTGAATCTCTTTGTTCCTAAAAAAAATCCTTCTTAAAATATAAATGCCTATCTATATGTATATGTGCATTCCTTTGTCAACACAGGAAGATGGAGGGGTTGGCAGCCAGGCATCCTTCAGTATGTTAATTGTCTAATGTTTTCTGGTCTTTAAAATGCTCTTCTTTTTCTTCCTTTTTTTTTTTTCCCCCCCCCTTTGGCAGATTAAAAACCTGAGCCAATCTTAAACACTCTGATCATAGTTTCTGTGCTGTGTATTTAATACAAGATTTTTTAAAATTCACAAGCATCCCCTTTTTGTCACTGCTGTAGTCACCACAGCCCTGACCGCCTTCTCGGCGCGGTTTAAGCAACGTCTTTTCCCTGCAGCGTTTCCATGACCTAACAAACGGTTATTTCTCTCTACATTTATTATTTTAAAGAACTGTAGCCTGGTGTTGCCACCTGAAACACCCGTTTTTACCTAACCTTGAGCTGGCTATTCATCCCTCCGCAGGAGAAGTTCAGGGGAAAGGTGCAGCGCCCCTCTAAATCACAAATGAAATGAGTTTGTTGGCTTGAATAGTATTTTCTCCTTTCAGCCCTGGGCACATTTCAGCGCATTCCATTAGTCATTGTTCAAATGAGGCTGTTCGGCGACCCCGGCGGCAGGGGAGGAGGGACTGGGGCTTCACACGAGTTTGCTGCTCACTACAGAGGGGCGCATTGTTCCTCCGCTCATATTTGGCATGTTCTGTTTACAGAAAATAAGCCCAGCTCCCAGCACCAAAATGTTTCAGTTTTTAAGCATACTGTATGTTTGATGCACCTAATTTAAATAAATGACTTTCACATTTAAGCAATTAAACCTATAATTAGCACTGTTTGAATGAACTAATCAGCTAATACCCTATGACACACACTTCTTTTTTTTTTCTTTTTTTCTCCAGATATTTTTAAAGGGAAAGGGCTGATGTTTATGAAAAACTGTAGGTGATGCATTATAAAAATATGTTTTGTTTCATGGAAATTACAAAACACCACTACAAACGATTCAGACCAACCTTCTCCTTTTGCCTTCCAGAGAATGTGGAATTCTGTATACTCATTTCCTCTGAATTCTCAGGCAAAGACTGCAATGAACAAAGAATTTTTTTTTTTTTAATGTGGTAATCTGCTACCGCGATTCTGCATTTTTGAAAATACCCCAAAGTGCTTTTATAGGGTTGTTCACATCTGATCCAGTGGTGGGCAAGCTGCAAGGGCCGGACCCGTGGGATTCGATTCCCTCTGTGGAGCAGAACGTTACCCTCTGTCAATAGGATGGAAATTTATTAGGAGGAAATTATCCGGGTGTCCTCTGAAAAACAGCATTTCTGATAAAAATCTCTTGTTCTCTGACAGCAGTCTAACAAGATACATTTGTTAGCTGTTTTTGTTCCTCAGACTCATCTGTTAATTTTGGTTCTTCCAAGGCACTGCGGTGTGTGTACGGCGCGAGGCCGACATGATCTATGTGCGCTCACTCGAGATGGAGATGTCGCGGTGAGAGCGCTCAAGTTTAGGAGGGAGCTGGCCTTTTATTTTTGCCTTTTCCTCTAGCTAAAGAGGAAAAATCATCCTTACATTTCTATCAAAGCTGGAATCTGTTAATAAATTTTTGTGCCTCTTTGAATCTATGTTACTATAGATCTCTATTACTATAGAAAGAAATACGTATAATCTATCATATAAATCATCTTTTCTTCAGCTCTTTTTTCCCTAAATGTTACAGTACCCTACATAGGGCATACGAATCCTACCACATACTAGCATTTTACTTTTCTTCTTTTCTCCCCAAACACCACTAAATGTCTACAAATGCTGAAAACAACTTGATCACCCTTGAGTTGTTCAGCTCATACCAGCCTTCCTAGCCTCATTCCAGCTTCATCCACATTCGGGACCCTTCTTTCCAGCTTGATTTTTTATTGAATTGTTGCCTCAAATAGGGTGCAGGCTGGGAAGTTTTCAAAGAAAGAATGTGGATTTTTAATGAATGACATTGGGAGCCCTCCCCCAGCATTATGAGTTGCCAAAGTTAGTAGGCTTGTAGGGAGCAGAAAGGACTGCAGGAAGATGCCAGATGGTCTTTTGTGGTTATATGGTTCACCAAAACTTAACTCATTCCTATTGCTATGTGATAACCAGTGATAAACACTTTTTCATCTGCCAAGCTTAAGATAAGAGCTAATTTAGATTTAGGTTCCTTTTGTTTAAACATTTGGGGGAGGGTGGGAGAGAAGAAAGGAATCATAAAAAAGTGCTGACTTGTCAACCCTTCTTTTTTAATGTGATTGGATTCAGCCACACTTCTGTTGGAAGATGTCAGGTTCAAAAGGGGTTTTCTTTTCTGAAGAAGAGAATGAGACAGCCCTACTCTATCTGTGATAACCAGTACCTTGGTCTGTGGACCATTCAGACAAGATGTGGATTTGCATTGCCAGCTTCAGAGCAGAGATTTGAACCTTGGGCTTCTACACGCTCAAGCAAAGGAACTGACTAGCCAGCCACTTCCCATGGTAATAGGCTTTCTATGCAATGTTTACAGACTGTCTCCATCCAGACTGAGGGAAAACATTCATTCTGTGAAGCTTTAATAGATAGGAAAATGATTCATTGATTCCGTGGTGCTTCTTATAACCGGTCTATAGGCATCCACAGCACTGATAGCTCTCCCTCTAGATGGAATTAGGAGTGACAGATGTTCAGCAGTTCTGGCAAATCAGTCCTAAGTGTTTGAAGTTGGGCATCTAATGACTCGAAGCCGCCAAATTTACAAGTTTTACCCAGAATTTTGCTCTGCTTCAGCGCCCATATGCAAAATGGTGACACTGGCACCCTGCTGCCCAACAGGAAAGCTCCTCAGAGCAGCAGGAGGTGGCTCCCCTTGAGCGCATCCTGCACCAGCAGGGTTCCTCAAGGAGCTCGTGAGAGAAGAGATCATATCTTATTCAGTGCAGTTTTGGATAAAATGTAGTGAATATTGAATGCTCGGACTGCCAGGGTCCACACACGAGCTGAGAGAGCCCTGGTTAGAAAGGACGGTGCAGTTACCCTCTCCTGAGAAGCTTCTCCTGCAGTGAGAGCCTCCTGAGCAGGGACGCTGGGCGGCAGGAGCAGGGCCGTGGCCCTGCAGCGCCTCGGGCCATGGTCGGGCACTTTGGAAATTCAGCTCTTCTCTCCAGGGGAAAATTAACTGGACCTTTTCTTAGCACATATCTCCCACTCCTCTGAAAGCCATAAAATATTGCTGGGGCAGTGCTATAAAGCAAGTTACTCCAGCCATAATTTTATAGATTTGGTTTGGAACAAAGTGCTTTTGCTACAGGAAGCTCATTATTTGTAGAGCAGTATGAAAATGGAAAGACTTCAAAACGATTTTAATATAATTTTTGTATGTAATAATCTCCATATGATGTAAATGATGGTTGTTCTGATTAAGCATTGACAGCCATTACCTCTGAATGCAATTCTTTAAATAGCAGGAAATAGCCAGTTAAAGCACATTCTGCAGCACAGACAGTACTCCCACACAGCACCCTAACATACCCCTGTGTGAGGGGCTACGCTCCACAGCGAACATGGTGCAGCAAAAAGTCTGCCTGAAAAAACGTTTCTGAGCCCTGCCTGCCTTGATTCAAAGTTCCAAATTCTACTTTTTAAAATAGTAATGCTATTCTCAAAACTATTCTGCTTGTTGTTTCCATTCATTGTTTCCATGGTAGAGCTGAGAAACTATTACAGCTGTGTTTTGGGTGGTCTATTGTATAGCACTGTTGGTTTTGATTATTATGTTCAACACTCTCTTGGTATGTGTTTCCCTGTTTCACTGTCTCCACACAAATAAGGAGTGCTGCTGCCTCCACCCATTGTTTATACAATTGCTTTGTGGTTACAAAGTGGGAAACCTAATTTATTTGCCCTCCTCTGCCTAAGGGGGCTCACATCTCCATAGAGCACTTCCAAGGAGGGTGCCCTAAACACGAGGTTGTAGTTTAGTTTTGAAGGGGGCATCGCTCAGCTCTTCCTGCAGGAAAAGTCATGGAGCCAAACGCGGAACTTGCACAAAGGAACAGGACTCAAATTCCACGTGATTAGAGCTGAGATGAAGACACCACATTTTTGCTTCTTAGACTATGTGTTTTACATTGCATGTTATCCGAAAAAAACAAAAATCCACAGAGTATAGAGAGATGAAGGCTAAGGTATAGCTGACCCGATTTTTAAATACGCTCTTACAGTCACCTGCTGTTGTCAATCAGGCAATACCTAGTGCATTGCCTGTGTTATACTGATGAGTGTAAGAGAGTCTGGTTTACTAATAAGGTGTATTTACAGGTCTGCATTTGGGCATGACTCCAGAAGAGGTGATTTATTAGGGGTTCAGAACCCTCAGATCTGAATTCTGTGTAGTTAAAACACACATTGCTGTCTGTAAGACACACACCTCATTTACTGTGGAAGAAGGGAAAATAAAAAGGGCTTCTTTTGACCCAAAATTGTGAAAATGAGTAACTGTGGGTGTAAAATGAGTTATTGTCTGTGCAAAATGGTAATTATAAATACAGTATGTCTGAGCTGCCCAGCAAAACACACGCCGTCTTGTGTAGCAGCTAGAGAGGATTGGAGTAAACTAAAATTGCATTCTGGCCTCTTTGCTTCCTCTTTGCGATTATGGAGCATTTCACCTGCAGCTGAGGCAGGACCTCAGCCTAGACAAAAAAAACCCCATCTTTTAGAAACTCGCACTTGAAGTGGGCTCAGGACAGCTGATAACACACCTAACTGGAATCAGAAGTAACTGATGCCTTACAACAGTCATCAGAGAACCTCAGTCACAGAAAGGCTGTGGTTGCAAGGGACATCTGGAGGTCATCTAGCCCAGCCTCCCTGCTCAGGCAGGGTCTCCCAGAATACGTTGCCCACAACTGAGTGCAGCCAGATTTTGAAGATCTCCAGAGATCTCCACATCCTCTCTGGGCATCCTGTTCCAGGGCTCTGCTACCCTCACAGTAAAGTTGTTCTCCCTCATATTCAGGTGGAAATTCCCATGTTTCGGTTTGTGGCCGTTGCCTCTTTTCCTGTTGCTGGCCACCACTGAAAAGAATCTGGCCCCATCCTCTTGACACCCCCCTTTGAGTTTTGTATCACCACCAGACTTGCCGAGGAGACAAGGCTCTGTCCCTTCATGCAGGCCACTGATGGATAAACCGAACAAGCCTGGTCCCGGTACCGAGCCCTGGGGACACGCTAGCTGCAGATCTCCAGCTAAGCTGCACCCTGGTCACAACCCTGGAGCTCTGGCATTCAGCCTGTTCCCAGCCCCTCACGGCCACACACCCAACCCGCAGGTCCGGAGCTCGTCTGTCGGCTGGAGCGGGTGGCGGGGCCCAGAGCCGCGCTGCGGTCAGGGCAGGCGGCACCCACGGCCCTCCCTCGCCGCTGCCGCCAGCCTGGAAGGCTGAGCAGGATTTCCCCTTGGTGAATCCGGGCTGACTGTGCCCAATCATCTCCTTTTCCTCCACGGGCTTACAGATGACATCCATTTCAAACCACGCATTTTCATTTTTGTAAACAGTAGAGTTTCGTGTGCTTGTAATCACTTGTGTGTGTGTAGAGTAGTTCTGGGAATCTGGTTAAACTCTTTTTGGGGGGTTTTTGTTGTTGTTGTTGTTTGTTTTTTTGCATGTAAGATCTTCAGGCTGGAGTTTAAGATCGTGCCAAGAAAAAAGTAAAAACAAAACCCAGGCTATTATTTGAGCATCTCTGGGCCTGAACTAGGATCAACTCCCAAGTTGCAAAGTTGTAAAAATGTAGCAAGGCAGGACACAACAGCCTTTCATTCCCCTAAAACATTTACTAAGCTTCTGTGCTCATCTGGAGCTGATGGCTCTGTCCTACTTGACTTGACAGTGGAGCATTTAGTAGAGTATGGACATAAGCCTGGGCTGAGTGGGGATGACTACAAGCAACACAGATCATGCCTTGGTCCTCCTCCCTTTCCTCTGACTATACACAAGCTCCCAATATGTATTTTGAGGATCTGTGGCCTGAACACAGGTGACTGATCACACTTGTAGTGAACTTTTAGTATATTTTTACCTTGATAGTGAACCAGATGTCAGAATTTAATCATCTGATGCATTTTGCTTTCCCATAAAATAAAAAATATTCTGTCCTAAATTATAACCTTTAAAAACATAAGCAAACAAACAAACAATCCAACTCTTCTTTTGACTCGCTGTATTGATTTCCATGTAATTCTATGTTTTCTATCTCGTATTTCCCATGCACTCCCTCTTACCTTTGCTGATCTCCCATGAAAGGCTGGCAGCATACCAGCAGATTCGATAGTTTCTTCTGGGCTCTCTGCCATGGCCATATTTCATGTACTTGAGGGTTTCTGTGGGACTGGTGACGCATGATACATCATTGGCCTGCTGTGGCCAAGCAAGCCTTGTGTGCTGCAGTTGGGCCCCAGCATTTTGCCAGAAATACTGGGACATATCAAGGGGCTGAAGAGAGATGAGTAAATGCAGGTGAGGGATGGAGGAACAGCACTGAAGCAGAGCAGACCTTGAGTAGGAGGAGAGGTCTAAAAACAGTGGCAGAGGAAGAGTTAGTAGGTGTTTCAGAAATATTTGAAACTGAAGGGAAGATGCAAATATTCTAGTTCAGGATAAGATGTAAGGAATGATCTACTGGGCGGAATGAAGATTGGAAACTGAACAGAAAGGGAGGAAGGAAAAAGATGAGTTAGGACAGGGTGAAGGATGAGTGTAGGGCAGGGTGTTGTTGAAGAGGAAGCTTCTTAGGATTTATTAAAATATGAATCATTGTAACTCTGCATTTAGCTACAGTGGGATATACTTCCCAGCTCATCCCCAGCTGCAGTCCATTGCTCTACGAGGTTACTGGTGCCAACTGGTCTATCAGGCAGACCAGTGTTGTCACCTGTTTAGTTGGATTATTTTGAATCAAGGAAATTTATGTGAACTTTAATTTCAGCATTTCCAAAGTGGCAAAGAGTTAAAATGGTGTCATAGTGAATATATGTACAATTAAGACCTTCTGGGAAGTGTGAAAGAACTAATAATAGTAAACCTGCAGAAACCCAGTGTGTGTGTGAACCTACAGAAATTCCAAGGGTGAAATGGTTGGATTTCAACATTGGTTTTATGGCAAATTTCAGTGTAGACTTAAGATGCAGGAACATCTGCTTTGTATAAGCTCTGCTTCACGTATATTACTAATAGATACAATTATCATGTGTGTGTATTACTAGTAGATATAATGTGGGTATATATATGTTATATACATTTATGAAAATACGTATATGCATGCATATAGATATATAGATATATAGATACATATAGATATATAGATATGCATGCATACTAAAATTTGTATGAACATATATAGGTTATATGTATGAAATGAAAGGCAGTAGGAAAACTTAAGAATATTTTCTGTGCTTGTCCATGCTAATGTAAAGCAGCCCTGTAATTAAGTCCTTAAATGTAAGTCCTTACTATGTTAATAATTCTTTAGCTGACTAAATGTCATCCTTCCCTTCTTACACACTTTCTTTTTTCTCCCCCCAAAATCTTAAGGTTTTAATTTTACAAAATGCAAAACCAGGGATGTTCTGAGTTAGAGTTGCCATACCTGACCTCAGTCTGAAGGTTCATTTTTTGATCAATGCAGGGACTGGGTCGTTTTAAAATAATTGGCATTGCTGTGCTACCTTTTCTAGCTAAGACACAGGAAGGTGTGACTGCAGGTGCTGTGGTAACTTGAATTGTTTTTTTGCTTTTGCAAGTTAACAAAAATCTTACCGGTTAATTTAAAGCCTTTTATGTCCCCTCCAAAATTTCAGTCTTTACTGGATTCACATCTGCACTTTCATTTAATAAGAGCCAGATGTTGAAATCACAGCAATATTTATTAGGAAGTTTGCACTGGCGAAGGTCTGCTAGCAACAATGTGCACTGCTAGCAAAACCTTCTAATCAGCAACCTTCGAACTTCACTTTGCAAGCAGGAAGATGCGGACAAATGCACATAAAATTCCAAAGCTCTGGCGCTTCATACCCAAAACGTTGTTAATGTTGTTAAAGCTGCAGGTTGCTAGCACACCAGTATAAATGACCGTGCACGGCTGCCGAATATCTGTGACAGGGAGATGCCAAGAAATAAGACAAGAGACAGCAGAGAGTGGAACACAACGTTAAAGAAGTCCAAAACCAACAGTGGGGATGAAAGGAGAAGCCGGGAGCTGGAGCTGCTCGGAGCAGCTCGTTGGTGGCGCCCGGCATCTCAGCTCAGCCACAGGGCAGGGGAGTTGGGATCTGCCACTTCTCTGGAAATGGCAGCATCTCTCATGCTCCCTGGAATATGTGCACATGCCAGATGTGGCTAAAATGTGTCTGATGTGTTTAAAATCCTGAGTTAGATACGTGGTGGCTTTTGGATCACTGTTAGGATGTAGGTCTTTGAGTGTCTTTCCTGGAAGGTATAAAGAGTAGAAGAAAGAATATATGATATAGAAGAGATAAAGATTTATTCACTATGTATTTTGCTTTGACTCTTTTTTTTTTTTTTTGAGCAAAATCATTATTCACTCAAGGGAGAGGCATCGCCAGTCTTTCGCCCTCATGAGCTGGAACATTTTGCTCTTGCAGCATAATCAGATTTTCCAAGCAAAACTCCTGGTTATTTCAGTCACATTTATGCAGCTGTATGAGGCCTTGGCAAAATTCAAGCACTGCAGAGCATGGTAACATTTCAAATATAAAAATTAAATCAATAATGTATACTTAAATTTTAAAGGCCAAATTAAAAAAATGTATTGTGCCTACAAGATATGCATGCAGGTAACTGATCGGATTTTGTACGTATTAAGCACAGTCTGCAAATGTGGAGAGAGCACCTGCACACAGTGATATCCAGCACCTAAATGGGTAATATTTAGTGTGCTTTCATTTCCTGACAACTTTTGCTTTGCATTTTGCAAGTGCGAAGGTTTAAGTTTAAGATCAAATCTTTATAAAGAACTGAGAATGAGTTTGAAACACAAAATAAAAGACTTCTAGAAAGTCTATGTAGGAGATGTTAAATTCCAATATACTTCTTTTTTCTGGTGTTGTCTGGGTCTCAGTATTAAAATAATTCAATAAATAAAACCAAGTGCCGTTGCATGTTTTGTAATAAGGCACAACTGTCGGTTCAAAAGAATGGGGTGAATGTTGTGCAGGTTTGGTGGGAGTTTGGCTCAGTGAAAGGATAGAGACACAGAATTTCTCTGTGCGTCGTTCTGTTTCCTGCTAGTTTTCCTGTCTATCCATCACTTGTTGTTCTTACTGTCTGGAATAGTATATGTTTGTGCTATGCAAGATCCAAATATGAGTCAGTAAGCTATAAATTCGTGAGTTATACTGTATTTCTACCACTGGTTTCCTCAGGTTTTCTCTCTTCTCATCTGTAAAATGGGGGAGAGCTACCTATACTTGGGAAGTCGCATAATTTTATTTTACCTATTGCTAATCACTGCAGTGTCTATGAATGTTTGTAAAGCTCTTTGAAGATGAAAATTGCCAAAGAAGTGCTAAGGATGATTATTATAAGTTAATGAATAAATTTCAACATGTATTTGATTGCCAGGTAATTCAGAAGGGAATCACCAACCCTTCCCTCTTTTCGAGGAAGGGAAGTTGACAGTCAGCTAGTTGCTAATTAGCACTCAGCTGAAATGCCTCCAAAGCTGAGTGCTCCCAGTTGAATCCTTTAAAAAGTAAGCTTTCAACTAATTGAAATATGCTGCAAGTTGAGCAGCGGGTGAGGTCTGTAACAGGTAGATCAGTACTGTGGAGTCAAAGAGTTGAAAGAATATTAAGCTTTTTTAGGTAGAGAGAAGAGGTTTTGGGGAAACCCTAGCCAAGATAAGCATCTTTCGTAGTCATACATCTCTTCCCTGTCTCTGACCTACTTTGTAAGCTTTCATAAACCGGCTCTCTTGTGAGAGCAACTTAGAGAAGAAGAATTGCTTGAAATCTGTATGTCAGTGTGGATTTCTATATTTTTTTAGAAACATATATTGAGACGTGGGTTGTAGGGACTCTTACTCAAGGCTGGGATAGACTTATGTAATTTGGCAAACACACTCTGCTTTAAGATTTACAAAGCTTACAGTAGACTTTAGTTAGCCTTATGTTACAGCTGAGTGCCACCTGCATTTGACTCTTGTTTAGGTTCTATGTAAGGTAAACTAATGGTATCAAAAGGAGACTTGGAGTCTTATGGCCCTTGCTTGTGTGCTGGACTGATTTTCAGCTGGTGAGTCAGTCTCCCAGACTATACTCTATTCCTGTAGCCTCTTCCTACCACCACTTTGTTGGGGTGTTTTTGGTCATCTGCCAAGTACATCCAATAAATAACAGAATTGTCTTTTCTGCGGCTGAAGGCTCTGGGAGATGTATGCAAGAGGTAAATGACAAATTTCATCCTTTCTTTTCCCTGTGTGCTGTGGATTCACCATTCTCAAGATCAGCTCTCCAGGCTTACCCCAGGGAGAACTCTCTTAACTAAACTTGTTGAGTGGCGTGGGAGAAGAAACTTGGTTGCTTCATGGGGCATTTCTTAGCATGAGCCTCCAGTACCCTCACCCACCCCAAACTTCACCAATGTATGTGGTGGCAGGAGAAAAAACATGGCATAGAGTAAGAAAGTATGGAAGGAGTTATAGAAAAAGTACTCAGGAAAAAGAACCCCGGTGAGTGGCAATGGGCAGATAGGGATGATATGAAGGAAAGAGGGAGTTAGCACTGAGATGAGGGGAAAATGGAGCAAGGAAGCAGAAGTGTTCCTGAAGCTGTTGAATTCTGGAAAGCAGCTTTCATGACATCCTCAGAACTGCCCTAAAACCGAACTATACGACATCTCTCTGGCTTTTTGCTAGTCTGACAGATGATCAGATCCTGCCAGTTGGCGAATGTTCACTGGTATCCTGAAACTATTGCAGTCAGTAGGGAAGAAGCCCCCTTGGATGTCAAGGGCTGAGCAGTTGTACTTGGGACCTCATGCTCCTTTCCCTGAGCCTCCTGGAGTTTCTTCCCTTGGTGGGTTCAGCTTTGGTGTGGTAACATTGTACTTCGTACCAGCAGCTCCCAGGTGCGATGGAGGATACAAGCAGTCATCCCAAAGCTATTGTCCCCCAAGACCGGAGCTGTATGGTGTGGCATCTGTCCTGCTGGCAGCACGGCGAGGAGCAGACTGAAGCCTCTAGAGCTTGAAGTGCAAATCTGTCCCTTGCGAGCTGAAGAGCCCAGCTCTGCAGCTAGGAGTTCCAGCAGCCTGGTGCCTTCCTGCACGAGGCACACGGGGAGGACAATTAACACCCTCTGAACAGGGTGGGTTTCCAGAGCTTCGCTGGAGAGCTTAACTCAATTTGTCTGCTGCGTCTTGGTATGTTTAGAGGGCTTGTGACTCTAACAGCAAGATGTGATTGGCTCCACTTAAAACTGGTCTCCTGCTTTCCTCCCCAGCCCGACCTCCCGTAGGTTGCTCTACACGTGCTGTACGCGTGATGCAGGAGGCTGCTTGCTCAGGGATCAGCCGGCTCCTCAAGGGCCGCATTCACTTGGGCATTCATAAAGTTCCTAGACAAAACATAACATCCTTTTTGATTATGGAAAAAGACCTTGTATACACTGGGGAACTAAATATATATATATATATATATATTTTTTTAAATCTCTTTTGTGCTATCATCTGTTCAGAGGCACTTCTAGCAACACTGGTGTGTGCTTAGAGCTCTAACTCTTGAAAATCACATTTATTATCATGAAATAGGCAAAAAGAATCCTTAGGTTTGTCCTCTGTGAGGAAAAGGGCTTCTGTCATGCGTGGCACGGGGCGGGCCACGGCTGCCCCCATGGAATCAACATGAAGAATTATTATATGTGTAATTTATGTAAGGCAGGTTTGAGTTTGCAAAAAGCCTGGAACGTTTAAAAACGTGTGAATCGTTCTTGCTGCACTGTAAACTGTGAAACACATTACTTCTTTTGGTGTGCCCTGCTTAGGCATTTTTGAAAAACCTTTCTGCTAAAAATAATCATGCCATTTATTAATGGCAGAAGAGAACATTAATTATGACCGAAAAAAAAAAGGAGTCTACATGAAAAAACCTGGAAGCATATACTGAACCACGTAAATATTTTTAACAATACATTCAACAAAATTATTTACTTTTCTATGTATCATTTGTCTGTGAATGGACAGTGCTTTTTTCTGAATATTTCATTTCTTTTTAAATCTCAATATATTAACATTTAATGAAAAGAAATCACAGCTTCTGGATTTCTTATAAATTGCGAGTGTGCCAAATGCTGTACTCTCTATCTGTAGGAATTAGTGGCAGTACCCAGTCTTGAAATCATTCAAAATTCTGTGTCTGACCTCCATAATTGGGCCTGTATTATGTATGATGGGGTAGCATCAATATTTTTCCCCGAGTATCCCAACTTTTTGTAAACAAATTTCGTTTAGCTACAAAACCCAACATCATGTACGAACATTCAAGGCCAAACAGTTTTGTTCTTTTACCTAAGGTTCCCTTGACTTTACTTATGAAAATATTTAATGCTATCTATCTGGCTCTTTACTGAGAAACCAAAGGGTTTTGTATAACCAAAGGACAATATAAGTAAGTAGGTGGCTCTGGTTAATGCTTGATAGAAATTAATGGCTGCTTGAGTGGTGTCAAGAAATCTCATTTCCTCTAGTTATTTAGCTCTTCACTTGCTGTGTACCTTTAACTAAGTAACATCAGCCTCTTCTTTCCCTGTCTTTTCAAGAGCTACAAACCACCTTAAATGCATCCACACAAACCTGACTTACTGACAGACCCAACAGTTAAGGCACACCAGGCACAAACACTGCAATTACACCTATTCACAGTTGTACCTCTTTTCTGTGTTATTATTATTATTATCATTATTATTGAGTAGTTATTAAAAACAGTGCTGCATGGTCAGCTCTGCAAAGCAGGGGCCGTGTCTCTGGTGTAGGCAGCATTTTCCACGCAGCGCTCTGTCACCATGCCGGTGTGCTGAGGTGTCACCATGCCGGTGTGCTGAGGCGGAGCGCTGAGGCCGCTGCAGCTGCGTGCAGCTCCCCAGGCTCATCGTCACGGCCACTAGCAGAGGCAACACTGGAGCACGTGTGAGAACATGAACGGCAGGGACGGATGAACGAGCCAGCCCTTCTTCCCCGCTACTCAGTCCCTGCTTGTATCCCGAGTGAGGCTGTCAGAGTGGTCTGGGCGGTTTGGACAGTCTGTCTTGGTAGCACATCTTGGCAGCGCTACAGCCTTCACACTGGTGGGCACAAAGGGATGGGATGTGTGCTATTCTCCTCAAAAAAAAATCCATACTTCTCCCTGCAGTGAAGAGAAATCTTCATGAGGAGCTGTCAGTGAGACATCCTTGACTTACACGGGTCCTTCTGTGTGTGCCCAGGAGAGGGCAATATGGCACACAGGCTGCGGCCAGCTCCCAGCACCATGTCTCGTGACTCCTTGGGGTGTCCGCGGCCTGCATGGTTAGTGCCCACCTGAAGAGACCCGAACTGTGTGTGTGCCTCTGCCAGGCAGGTCTGGAGGCTCCCTGCTCCTTTCTGGCTGTGTTCCCACTACAGGAATCACGCGCCCATCTCCTCATTGCTCACTGCTCCATCGTGCTGCCTCCTTTGGTGCACAGAGGCAGCTCCTGCACTTCAGGGCTGGAGCACCAGTGCAGCTGAGGTGAAGCGGGTCGAGATTTCAGGATCTCCTCTGGGGGACATGCTAGTACTCAAGTGTACATATGCATCCGGGTGAAAGCAACCTGCACACCCAGTCCTCCCTGTGCGTTTGCATCCACACGCGTTCACTGTGCAGACACACAGACGCGTTCACGTTCACGTGTGGGAACGCTAACCATCCTCTCCCTCTTGTTTCCCTGCCCCTTTTTCCTTCTGCTCTCCCGAAGCCCATCTGCCAGATTAAGGCATATATTGGTTGTCTTAACTCTTGGGCCAGCTGCTCACCGTTGTGCACGGCTGTGCCCTCAGTGGCCGCCTCAGCGCTGTGGCTGGGGCCCCCAAACAGTCGCGCGGCGCCTCCCGCCTCACGAGCGGTGCCTCACGAGCGGTGCCGCCGAGTGGTGATGGGGGCCACGCGGCCGCTCTGCTCGCGACTCCTCGGCCTCCCTCAGTTCTGCCTTCCCCGCTGGCCCAGATGGCAGCAGCAGTGGGAAGTCACAGGATCACAGAATGGTTGAGGTTGGAAGAGACCTCTAGAGATCGTCTAGTCCAACCCCCCTCCCTGCTCAAGCAAGGACTCCTAGAGCATGTTGCATAGGGTTGCATCCATAAAGCTAGTGTGATATCGAAGGATTTCTGGCTAGCTTCCCCTCCCATCCCACATTTTCAGACAAGGCTCCAAGAGTGTGGCAGCAGGGCAGAGTTAAGCGCAGGCTTGAGAGCAGGCTGAAACACTTGAAGAGTCCTGTGACCTCTGTGTTCGCCTTGCATGTTCATCTTCTCTCCACTCCCTGCTCTCCCCAGTAGTCAGAATGGAAAAAATAAATTTTAACAGCAGATTTAACTTCTTGAAGCAGTGAATTTTAGCCTGGCCAAAAAGTCCCTAGAAAAGATGCATTTTTCCAGTAGTGTAAAAATCCACCATTTTAATAACAAAAAGGAATGTATCCTTTCTTGGATAAACATACTTTACTTGGGTTTGCCTGGCAAACAAGAGAAAAACTTCCATTTAATGGGTAGTTCTTTTTTTTTCTGCTTACATTTACTGAAGTAGGTAGTACTTCAGTCATAAAAATGTGTACATCAATGCTGTAACTGCAGTTTTTGTGGTCCTTTTGGTCTTAGGCCTTAGGACAGCCTTGAGATACAAGGCAGGTGGACCTAGCGAAGCTCTCGCTTAGGTGCGTGTGTGGTGTTACAGGCTTCTCACGCAGCCACTGGACCTTGGCAGAGCACTGTCACAGTCAGTGCACCACTACTGATTCATGTGTTGTGCATACTATTTATTGAACTCAGCATATATGGAGAGTATAGCTACGTCGCATAGCTAGGAAACCTGAAAAGAGAAGGAAAATGGCCCATGTGCTATCTGCTGTTGGCTCTGTATTTAGGAACAGGAGCTGAGGGAAGTCTATGGAACAGCTCAACATTTCACTTGGTACAGAAACTCTTATTCCACAAAGGAAAATGGAGAGTTTTGCTAAACAGTGACCCCAAATAGGAACTTTTCAAGTTTACCTTGCAATATTCCTACATTCATTTGGTTCTGAATTAATTTTTTGATAGTGGATGAAGCTATATAGTGCTCAAATATTCTCCAGGATTATTGCATAAAAGTAGAAAATGAAATGCTTTGTGCCTTGATTTCCCCATCTGTGCAATGGGCAGCCCCGCAGGCTTCGTGTAAGGGGCTCTGGCTGCAAAGTGCTGTGAAAGCTGCTGAAAACAGTGCGATTGTTATTCTCTTAATCATATTAGTTAACTAAATCTATTCCTAGAGTGGTTCCATTTGCTTGAATGAATTTACATGAGAGATTAATTCAGCACTGTTTGTTGTTGTTTTTACATTTATTCAGCACTCTAAATAATTCCTGGTGCATTCCAGTTGTGTGGAAAGACACGATCTTTGCTTCAAAGGCTCTTTCCACAGGTAATTTGAGGGCTCCCCTTCTCAAACCTTGCACTTTCCCATGATGCAGATGAGCCCATTTTGTTTTCTCTATAATTTAAACACTTTATTATTTTTTTTCTGTGCACGTGCTGCAGGTTTCCAGGACTTTCTTGGAAGTGCAATACAATAAATAAAGTTCAGATTTGGTTCCCTCTTCCCTCACCCAAACTGAATTCTCTCTGCACACCCCCCTGTCAACCTCCTTCAGTTTGGGTTTTCTTTAATTTCTAATGTACTCCAACTGCTCCAAGATTTCTGCATTTGAATGATCCTGAAAATAGGTAGTAGCTTCCTACCTGGCTACCCCTACCTTTCAGCTGGGTAGCCGCTTTTAAAATTATTCATGTGACTATTTATCGTCAGCGCCTGCCAGACATTTTGGCAGTTATTTGGGGTAGTTTTGCCACCCTGTTCTTTGTGTTCTATATTTTTCTGGGCGGTTTATGTTATTAGCATTTGACTGTTCTCCATTGTGTGAAGTGAGGTACTGAGATTATTTCTTTGTGCAAATTCTCAATCCCCGGCGATTTTAGTCTCTGCTGAAACAGGGAGCCCAACCTCCCTGTAGCCTCTAACTGTTGATTTGAAATGTAAGAGGAAAAAAAAGCCCCCAAACCACACACAAATGTGCACAAGTGCACTGGGCTGTTGAAGGCACTGTGGATAAACACGAGCACTTTGAGCCGTCAGATCTGCTGCTGGAAGAAGCTGCCTGAGCGAGGTGAATCCCCGGCTCCAGAGGCAGCGCGTTGCCGTGGCCTCTGCTTGTGTATTTTGTAGTAATCACATTTGTGCTCGTACCCCAGTGTGCTCTCCTTAGAGCATGATTGGCTCAGGCAGCTTTTAAACCACCTATATGCTAACAAGCCTTGCTGCCAGGTTCCTAAGGGGTCCTGGCTGGGAAAAATTAAAACCAAACCTTAGACCCCTGTCAGGCTGGGAGGAAAATTATATTTTTGAACTAGTCTACAGTGTGGACAGGAAATGACCCCTTCAGAAACTGCTTCTTTAAAAGCGAGCGGCGGTGCCTGAAGCTACCCAGCGGCTGCCTCTCCCTCTCCGGAGCCGCGCGCGCTCTGCGCCGCGCTGCTCTGCTCTGCTCTGCTCTGCGCTGCCTCCCTCTCTCCCTGCCTCCCATGCTCTCTCCCTCCTTCCCCCCCTTCCCCGGCTCCTGCTATAGAGGGCTCCCACAGCACTTCCCAGCCAGTGTGCTCAGCCTGTATGTGTGTGTGTGTGCGCGCTGCTACTTTGCACTGTGAGCAACACACAGCCCATGTGCTCTGTATGGATGTTGGTGATACTCTGTGTAGCTTGATCCTCTGCAAGCAGGCAAGATGTCCAGCACACCACATGACCCCTTCTATTCTTCTCCTTTTGGCCCATTTTATAGGAGACACACACCATACATGGTGCAACCAGAGTACCGAATATATGAAATGAACAAGAGGCTGCAGTCGCGAACAGAGGTAAGTCCCTCAGCCTTGTTTTACTGTGCATGGACTATGCGAGGTTTCAGCCTGGCTTCTGTCTGAAGCGTCCCATTAGGCAGTACTGTATATGCAGGCATGAACCCTAATTAATTTAGGACTTTAATTGGGTAATCCCTCATTATGTTTCTATGCAGAGCAACTCTTTGAGTAGATACCAGCTTAGGCTGAAATCTCGAAATTACAGTACAGCACTTCAGGATTGATTGTAATGCTGCTCTGAGGAGCTTTCTCTGCCTCCCTGTGCTGTTTGCTGAGAATCTGTCCTGCTGGCATTTGTGTCTATAATACTGCAAGCTCTTGCTGGAGCATTTGCACAAAACTCATTCGGAAATGCTACAGATTTAGAGTGGGGAGAGGAGGTGTTATCTGGTTTTGTTTTGTGAACTCGTTAACGTTGAAAATGAATGATAACAGCAAACGGGAGCGGAGTTTTAAAAACTTATTCCTAGGCTGCGCTTAAAGAACACATGTTCAGAGCAACTGATAGAGAAATTTGTGTTTACGTTCAGAATACAGTGGCTTTTAGCAAGAGAGATGATCAGGACCTGACTTTATTATGTAGCTGTCAAAAGTACCTAATAATGCAAAGTACATTCACTGTTGGTTATGCTTTGTAGACTCTAACTGGTTTATACACACTGCATTTTACACCAAGAGCAGCTACCACAAAGAATATGCTAAATGGGAAAGAGGAGTACTTTTGTCACTTAAAAACATAGTGGAGGCTGCATCTTGCTATTTAAATGGTTAAAAAAAGCACACCTTGGGGGCTGTTAAAGTGAAGACTGCGTGCACTGAATCGGGCTGCATTTCTGCCCATGTGCCTGTGTTTGTGCAACAAACATTCTTGGTGCTGCAATTTTGCGGAGTAGTTTCCTGGTAGTGCCCTGCAAACAGTTTACAAAGTATGAATCTTTTATAATTCCTACCTTTGTGTAGAGGCGAGTGTCTGCTGAAGCGGTGTCACGCAGCATGGTAAAGGATTTTCGACTGATCTGTTTGTTCTATCGTAATTCTTTCAGAGAACATGAGGTTATCAAAAAATAAAACACACATGCCTGAATTGTCAGCTAAGCCATGGAGAATCTGTGACGTTCAATGTATATGATACAGCTAACAAGATGTGACCTGCTTTCTGATTGGTTAACTGCTGCAGGATAACTGATTTTCTAACACTGTTATCCCTGCTGTCCTTTAAACATTTTTCTTGAATAACTGCTAAATACAGCTGGTGGTACCTAAAACTGGAAGAAGCTCTTTGCCTCCACAGTCATGGGAACTGTTTCTCAGTTTTGTCCCAAGTTGTTGATTGCTGGTGATCACTGATGTTTAGCTAGAAAGAGGCGTTTTGTTTTGTTCTGCTTTGTTTTGTTTTTGTTACTGCTTGTTTGTCCATGCACTGCAACTCTGCTCCTTACATTCCTGTACGCTCTAATATAATAACTTCTAGACTTTGTCAAGTAACCAGGGGAAATATATATCATTAAGTGACTCCCTCAGTGTTTTATATAGAAGCTGCTCTGAAAAGCTGTCAATGTCAATTTAGCCTTTTTTAACGTATTATTTTAATACTTCGTGTATTATTTTAATACTTGAAAGTGACTAGTTTCCGATTACAGCTCCTCCACAAATGTTACAGCAGGAGAAGTTTTTGGTGGACTTGTGAAGCAACTTTCCCGTCGTGCGTTGCCGAGGGGCGCTTAGCTGGACTTCAGGGCGTTTAATTGCACTTTTTGCTGCGCGCGTTCTGACAGCTTGACTTTTTTGAACAAAAAAAAGGAGAAATGACTCTTCCTTACTAGTACTGTGGTGGGTTTCAGCAGAATTTTGCTTTGACAGATAGTACTTGGTTAATGAAGGCCTTATGCTCCAGCATTTTTTGTTCATTTGCTCAGAGTAAAGATACTTTTGCTCTGTGATTGCTTGTTGTTTACATTCCTGCTCTCTGTTTTTTAATTTCTGAGGGCTGTGCTGGAAGCAGTGTTGCCTGATGAATTTATTTTCTAGCTAGCTTTATACCATCTCATTCATCCTATGGTTAAAACACCTTCCTTAATAATAATAAAAAAAAACAGTTTCCTGGGACCCTTAGAGTGACTAGATGTGGCCAGGCTGGGAAGAGTCAGGCTGGCTCCCTGAGCAGGTTGGCAGTGGAAGCTTCACGTGAATTTTGCATGTTTCCAGGTGTGTTCGTGATGGCAGCTGAGCTTTCTGGAACACGTGTGGCTGCCCCTGAATTTCCTGAATCCAGACCAGGGGGGCTCTGAGTGTCATGGGGAGAATGGGCTTGTGCCTTGGGTGATACAAGCTCAGCGGATGAACTTTTCTCCAGGCGCTCTCTGGAATACTGTAGGCACTGGTCTCGGAAGGAGGCTGCAGGCACGCTGTGAACCCCAGGGGGTAGGTGAGCACAAGGAAAGCAGCTTAAGGGGAAAGGAATTACAAAGAAACTCTCCAAAAGATTGGGGGTAGCAAGCTGTCAGCTTCCATTTGGACTGGAGGAAGCCAGTGGCAAGTGGGGGTGCTTTAAAATGGGAACCAACAACCCATATTCGTTCCCCCATCCCAGACAAATACTTGGAAAGCCTTTGGGATCTTCTTTATTTTTGTCTAAAAAATAGGAAACTTCTGAAAAGTCTTCTAGTGCCAGATTCCCTTCTGTCCATTGCAGTGGTTGAAGTTCCAAAGCAGAGCGAAATGACTGTAATGCAGTTTAGTTTTACAGATGTAAGAGAGCCTGTATGTAACACCTATCTGTTCTCCATCCACCACGGGCAGAGCGCCGTGGATCCGCGTAGCTGCTGCTCTGAAGAGCTTGTGGACAGGTCGGGAAGATCCCAAAGGCCATGGTCTGGCTGAGAAACCATCAGAGAATCAACTATGAAATGCCCAGCAGCAAAGCCTGTGGACCTGGGGAGGTGGGAGGCTCCTCTGGGTGGTTCTGACTCCAGGTCCCTGCGGGACCCGTTGCTCCCACGCTGGGGGCAGCAGTGGGTGTGCAGGAGCGAGAGCCGCTGCGAAGGATGCGCTCGGGTGCTGCGCACACCGGGTCCCGAGGGATAACGAAGGTCACTTGGGCACAGCCTGCATAACTTGGCTGTTCTTGTTTTCTTTAGGAAGAAAAAGTAGTTATGGAAGTGGAGAATTACCAGCTCTAACCCTTGCTAGATGTGCAAACTTTTGCTCTCCAAGTTTCTCCTAACTTTCTGGGCTCCTCAGGCAGACCTGACAGCTGCCTTTTGAAATTCAGGGTCAGGCTTAGGCGAAGAATTCCAATCACACCCAGGCAGGGGGTGGTTTTATGATGTAAGTGCTGGCAAAAATCCACCACCTCGCTGATTCTTATGTGATGTAAAGTAAATTAGGGAGCCTGGGTTACCAGCTAGCACACAGGGACACCTTAACTTCCTTAGAGGTTGTTCAAAGAAATCAGATTTTGCAATGCCTTTTCTAAAAGGAAATTAATACATGCTTTCTTAATAAGACTTTGGGAGTGTCTTGTGCCATTTTGTAAAACATCAACAGGCCTGATTTAAAGAGGCAAAATGAATATTTAAATGTTTGATATTTACTGGCAGATATAAAGATAAATTTTACTTACTCCTAAGTTGACTAAACTTTCTGGTTAACTGAAATGCAGATGTCTCTCTGTTGTGAATTACCGATACAAGGATTTCTTCACTGCTCATTCACACAAAGTTTATTTCAGTACTTTTATATCTGTGATATTTTAACAAGAAAACAATGCTGTTGTGCCATCATCAGCAGTTCCTAAAGTTCTATTTGGCAAATATACAATGTAAGTAAATTAGCTTAGATACTTTATCTCTCTGTTCTTCATAAAACTCCATGCAAGAAAAAAAAGCTGTTTTCCTCTTTGATGTTGCAAATGGTTTTTTTTGTTACAATTTTTAATCATTTGAAGTTGCTTACACTTGAAAGGTGATTATTTCTCATATATAATTACTTTTCACAAGCATTACAGTGTGCTTGCTGCAGAAAGATCATTGAAAGTTGCTGACGGTTTAAAGTTCGATGCATTACTTTATTGTCAATAATCAAAGAAATTTTTCAAGCCTTTCACTTGTTTATGTAGCCTTCTATATTTTTAGAATTTGTATCACAGGAGATTAAATTCATCTATATTTATATATTTATCTCTACTACAAGAGGTCTCCTTATATGCAAAACGTAACATCCTTCTGGCTCAGAATACAGAGCTATAGGGATGGCTAGAGAAGGTGATTAGTAGTGTATTTGTATTAAAGACAATCACCTTAATCAAATTATATTAAACTCCTATTAGACTGTACAGTAAATTTCACAAAAGGAGACATTTCGTGATGAAAAAAAAATAAAGAAAATTAGGAGGAAAATATAAGGGCATGTTCTGATTATTTAAAAGCTACTAAATGAACTGGAAGCTTACACAGACATTCTTACTCAACCAAATATTTAAAGCAAATCAAATCAAAGCAGAACAAAATTTCTACAGTTAAATGGAAGTCTCCTATTTTGCTTCCTCATGTTGCTATCTGATGAAATAGTCTTTCTTTTTTTTCTTCCTGATGCATTTTTAATATATTAGTCATAAAAATCTGTGTTGTGACATCACATTTGTTCACATAGTAACTTAGTAGCACAAACAGATCACTGATACTGTATACATAAGCCTGAGTTTGCCCTCTGAGTTTGTTTTGTTGAGAAAACAAAAATACTTTGAAACAGAAGTTTATGTGAAGAAATATTCTTTATCCTCAAATATAGTAATAACTAGCAGTTCTAGGAACGTGAAAAAGTGTTTTAAAAGATTACTTTTAAAACTATATGTTGCTGAAACTAAAAAGGTCAGTTTTAAAAGAAAACCCTTGATTATGTTTCCACAGACATTGACTTCAGAATGATTTCAAAGCTCTCTTTACTGATTGTCTTTTACTTCATGTATTTTTTTTCATCCCTTTAAAAAAATCAGTTGCAGCTGTTTTCAATTAAAATTGTTACAAACTAACAATTCTTATGAGGCTGGGAAAAAAAAGAAAGAAAGGAAAAAAAAGACTCTACTTCCTTTCCATGCTGATCCCTAGCTTATGATCAGGGATGTCTTGCTGCTTTTTTTTCCTGAAGTTATGATACAGAATGTGAACTGCCTGCTTAACTAACAGGAGTTTTGGAGGGCCAGGACTGGCGAGGGAGGAGCAGGAGGGTCCGTGTGAAAGGCCAGGAATGTATCTCCTCTCCAAGTTGCTGTGATCCCATAGAGAGTCCTTTTCACCCCTTCTTTTGCTTTCTCGTTCTTTACTCTTTAAAGTGTAAATCCACTTTAAGAAAAAAAACTTGAACTCAGTCCTTCTCTGATGTAAACAAGATTTACCATGCAGATCCAGTCTCTAAAATAGAAGCCGCTGGATGGTGAGGAGGAACAAGACAGGGATCATAGCAAGGACCTGATCCTCCACTCTTGTTTCAGCTGGAGTTTTGCCTGCATTAGGGCTGCAAGATCAGATTAGGGAAAAAAAGATCTGTTTTTGGTACATGCACTTTCTTTGTTTACAGAGAAGTGCATGGGTAGATTGCTAAACTCACTGCAGGATCTGTAGCTGGATTCCTCACCTCGAATGTTTTTTTCTTTTTTGTAGCTTTTTGCCAGAAGTTGCATATCTGCAGTAAGCAGGCTTTCCAACGGTGCTGATACTTCGCTCGGTTGCTTCCTCCCCAGGCAGAACTTTCTTTCCTGCTCTGGCCTGTGCAAACAGACAAAGATGTAGCCTCGTTTTTGCTGGGTCCTCTTTCTGCAGGTGTCCTCTGCCACCCTGGGAGCCTCGGAGCGGTGATCGTGGCGGGGACAAGGTTGCCCCAGAGTAGCTGGTGCTTGGCGGTCTCCAGAGCAGACTTAGGTAGGACAGGGCCATTGGCCAGAGCTCAGTGGTTTTGGGGTAATAAGAAATCCCCATCTCCAAAATAAACTCAGGACTCAGCCGAAAGCCTCTGCAGAGGCAGGAGGTTCTGCCTGAGCAGGCTGGCCTCTCCACGAGGCCTTTGCTCCCACCTCGCTGCCTTGAGCACTGTCAGCAAGACCTGCTCCTGAGGAGCCTCCTGGCCATTCCTGTCACCTTTGAACAGGCTGGGAGTGTGAGACTGGAGCGCTGCTAATTAAGGGCTTTAGGACTCTTGACAACTGCAGTCAAAGTGTAGGCAGCAGATGAGACTGTTACTTCAAGTGAAGTCTTCCTGACGTCAGCAGGCGCATCCAGGTAGATTCCCAAACTCACAACTGCCCCAGTGAAGCCATAACTTTGTGCAGGTTTCCAAACCCCTCCCAGCTCTGCTGTCTGCTTACCTGCAAACCCAATAGCTCTATCTTTGAATCCTTCCACGCAGCTGATAAATCAGAACATGGTTGTGATATCTAGCACATGGGATCTGAGCACCTGGGGGTGTCTCTGCTTCCCAACTCCAAGCCGCAGCTAGCTTGCCAAGTGCAGTTAGCTGAACAGAAATTAATTCAAATCTGCCTGTACCATATGTGTGTGTGTGTGTGTGTGTTTAAAAAAGGAAGGGGGGAAGCTAATCTCTTGATATAGTTTTGCGATCAGACACCCACGTACAACAGATTCAATATCTGTCCTGATGCCATCCATTACACAACTGCTAGCTGCAGACCACAGCATCCTTCATGCTCCAGAAGAATCGCAGGGGCCACTGGTTGACCTTATCTGTTGCTCTCTGAGGGCAAAGGAAACATTGGACGTGTATAAAACTGCTGATATTTGGAAAGCCTTTATTAGGGCAGAGCCAGGCCAAGACTTAGTTACAGACCTGCCCTGCTCATTCTTCAAAAATTAAATATATGTGAAAAGCTTCTTTTGAGTATTTCTATATGTGGTCCTGTATCACCTGTGCAATTGACTCTTTTTTTTGTATTATTTTCAAACATAACTTTCTGATTATTTTCTAAAGTAGCAAAGCATTTTTCAGGTATAACCTGACTGAGAGAAATACAGCTTTTCATATCTTGCATATCTATGGTATTTCATGTGCTGTATTGTCCTTCTTGATCCAGTTGTGTAGTTTTGCTTCAGCTGTTAGCAGAACACTGCATCAGCAAAAAGACTTGCCATCTGTCTTAGAGAGGGATACAGGCAGATTTCTGAAACATTAATAACTGTATTATACAAAACTACATGTTCTAGGTCTGAGGAAGAAACGCAGCAGCATGGCTAGTGCAGTCCTCGCCTTTCTGCCATAGCAGAGAGTGTCCTCCAGATTAGCTGAGCTTCACAAGGCGGGAACCTGCTCCACCAGGACGGTATTTTACAGTTGAGCAAAGAGAGTATGAAATGACAGGTAACTAGCCTGCTAGGCTTCCTTATGCGCTTTTTATCAAAGTAAGTTGCACATGTGATGTATATAAGGGAGTGGAATAGGACTGCAAGTGCCTGTTTCCCTCAGCCCCCCATTCTGGGAGTTCCTTGCATTTTCAGAGGAGTGTCAGTGTCTTCTTTTGTGCTTCCAGTGTTTCCATACTGCCCCATTTCACATCACAGCTATGTTACTGTGACTAGGGGACATCACAGAGTAAAAGAACCACTGTAAGGTAATTAATTACTTGAGAGCAATGAAAATTCCTCTGCTTGAAGTTGTTTGGAGTCTTCCAGGAGCCTCTTTCCTTTGGTACTTAGCCAGCATTTCTCTACTCCTCTTTTTTACGGTAGCAAAATGCTAAAAAACAGGATACAGAATCTATATGTGCATGTGCAACCCAACCACCTGCTTTAGTGCAGGAAGGCAGTACAGCAGCTCCATCGCTTCTACCTAGATTTAATCACCAGAGTATCAGTTAACCCTTAGGGTAATTAGGTAATAATGCTGTTGATGTGATTTGAAGTATCGTTTTCAGCAATTAGAAGTTCAGATATAATGGGCTGCAATCACGTAGCTCATGTAGCAGCGGCTCCTGGAGGGCGGCCCCGCTGCGCGCCCCGGGACGGCCAGCGCCGCGGAGCGCCTCGCTGCACGCTGCGCCGGTCCTGCAGGCAGCGGCTCCTGAACGCCCACCTGTGCCTCCTGCAACTCCTGCGAGTTTCCCTGCTGTGAGCGTTTCATCAGTGAAATCTTATTCTCCAGAACAGCTGAAGAATGCAAACCTAGTGTGCTCAGCATTCGGAAAGAAGTGGCTCAGTGCATGTGGGGCGAGCTGAGAGGCCGTATTTCCCCTTTCGAGGTTCCAGAATTGCCCGGGCAGACCGGTGGCCCTCAGCAATTCCACACGCCAGCGCAGCGGCTTGGGCTGCCTCGCACGGGGACTCCCTGGCATGCGCCTGGAGCCAGTTAATGGCAACGACTACTGGCAATGGGAGAACTACGGATCAGTAAAACCCTAAATACGACACACTTGTGTGTTTTCCCATGCGACAGAGCACTGCTTGCCATGCCGTGGCTGTAGATGAATGCAACAAGAAGGGAATTGTTGATAAAAGTGCCAGGCTTCCTCGCTTCTTAGGCTCTGGCTTTGGTTTAGGTCTGTGCTCATCCAGTCAAGGATGAGACCCGCTAACACATAATACATTACCAAGCAGTTTATATTCTTCATAGAATATTGCATGCTTACAGCAAGCTGCCTGTTTTAAACACTGAGAAAAAATGTGTCTTTAATTTGAATAATTAATGCATTCAAATAAATTGTTATGAATTCCCCACAAGTCCAAGCAGGGAGAAGTGGAACTCATAAAATGTGTTATTTGGTATGAATGATTAGCTCAGCCCCTTTCAGCATCTCCTAACACTCTGTCAGGGTTAATAACGCAAAGTGAAACGATGCGCTGGGATGGCGGGACACCAAACCAGCTCCTCCCTCGTACGGTTGGTCAACACCGGAGCCCCCAACGGCTCCAAGTTTCCCGCAAAGGGCCGCGCGTCCAGGCAGGCAGCGGAGCCGCCTCCTCGCGCCGGTGCCGTAACCCGGAGCCGCCACCTGCGTGTCTGGACTGACAAGGACGCTGCCGCCTGAGCCGCTGTGACACCTTGTGGCTTACGAAGTAACACGAGGCTCTGGTAGAAAATACACAGGTAAAATCTGGAGGCTCGAGCGTGTTGGTAAATGCCCTCCCGTACAGTATCAGCAGAAACCTCGTTGCTGGATTACGTGTGTATACATTTAGCTGTATGCACACAGCCAAATTACGCAGCAGCGGGCTCTGTTCTGTTCCCCATAATATGTACTTTAGTGCTACATGTTGCAAGATGGGACAGCACTTCATTAAGTCTGACCTGCTGCTCTTATCTCTAGTGCTCTGGTATTTGTTCATCGTTCAGATTACGGAGAGAACCGCTGTTTTGGCTACCGCACAGAACAAATATTTTATTTGTTTGCAACCATTAATTTTGCTAACCAGAAAAAAAACGTGTGCAGGGAGTAAAGTACATATTGGTGCTGAGGATGTTTAAACAGTAGCAGAATTAAATTCAAGTAACTAAAATACAGTAAGCGTTTGGCATTGGGCATGCAACTCTATAAACCCCTGAAATTGGGGTTAAATAGAGCGCAGTGTTCAGTTCACTAACTGTTTGCCTTGCAGTGAAGCCTTATTTTTGTGAGAAATCCTCAGGAACAGTAAAACCGGGCCAGTGCATCGAGCGCAGGTGAAGTCTGTATCCACAAAGGCTCATCCTGATCCTGATGTTTACTTGTTATGTCCTCAAACCCACACTTCCGTGTGTCCATTCATGTTGATTGAGTGTTTGTGAGGAGTTTCCCATAAAACTACACATCCCATAACTGTTTCCCTCACCCTGATGCCTGCAAAGCCCTTGGCAAAAATAGGGCTGAAATGGGTAGTGCTGTGCACTACACTATCACACTGCCACATGAGCTCCCTCATTTGCTGCCTGCATCCCTCAGCCATCCCTTACCTTTAGGTGGCTCCACAGTGTTCCCGCTTCAACGTCGCATGTGGCTGTACCTGCCCAAACTTGCATTAACTAGCGAGTGTTGGAGGCAATAAGCAACGCGGGGCTCCGTGCCTGCTGTCTCTCTTGTTGTGCAGGTGGGTGCTCTGATCCCCTCCTGGACTTTGTGCCCGTACACTTGCGTGGCTGCTGGTGCTCGCACACGACGCGCTCCTCGTGATGCGCACTGTTATTCCTGTTACCATCGTTTCTGTTCTTGTCCAGCTGGTACGGTGGGGTTCTGCTCCATGTCTGCAGCTCGTTTTTCCTGCTGTGCTATATATCATAATTAAAAGAAGGCTAAAAGTAGATAGTAGTATTTAAAATGCTTGCAAAACCAAATGCAAATACACCACTTTCATCTTGATTTCACAAATCAAAATGTTTTAATTGATATTACATGTATTTATGCACTACACATGATTTCCTGACTAGAAAGTACCATAATATAGTAGGTTCTTGGAAGATGACTGTTTAATGTTCTTAACACATCTCGTTCCTTCTCAAATAACTCAGCAAACCTGCGCAAGCCTACTAGCTTTGCCAAGAAAGCACAAACACGTTTTAGTGCAGCATTTTGCTGGTTGATTTATACATCTGATATTGTTATTAAAAATAGTGCCTTTTTAGTGTGATTCTTTAGTAGTTTCATACAAAGAAGCTCCTTCCAAGTGCATTTTCTCTTAGCAGTGGAACCTTACCTTCAGTTCCCCAGGAAAAGTGTATTCTCCTGAATAAGAAGGGGTCTATATGCATCCTACTTCAGGAGCAATTTGAATGAGGGAATATTGTAAAGCCTTTTAATGACTAAGTTCCAGGTGGAGATGAACCAGAGAGGTTGTTCTGGCAAAGAAAGGCAACACTTATTTTTTTCCTTTTATTGTTTGCACTCTGCTGATTTAATTAGCCAGTGAGAACAGACCCACTTTGAATATTAAAAAGACAAAATCAACCCCCCTTCCCCCATCCTCACATCTGTTGCCTTTTGGAAACTACACATTACCAAAACTATCCAATGTCTAATGGATTTTGCTTTCTAGCAGGCAATACCTGTATTCACTTGCAAATAAAGGACATAATTATAAATATTTTATTCTGGTTCTGAGGGAAGGGGGCTGTTTAACTTGTCCCTTGGCAAGGCAGGGGGCTGCGCTGTGGTTTGGCGGGGAGGCAGCTCCAGCCTTCGCTCCGGCACCGTCCCGGGGAGCGGGGCTAGCGCCGGGCGCTGGGCTCCGCGGTGCAGAGCTCAAAGGTGCTTCCCGTGGTCACGGCCCTGCCTCCTTCGGGACCTTTTATGCTCTGCGCAGCCCGGAATACCCTTAGTTTTGCCCAATGAGGCATTTTAAGATCCGCATCAAAAAGGGTGGATTCTGCAGTAGTTTCTCCCCCTTCTTCTGTGGGAGCATACTAGACACTTTATTGAAGTATTTTTTCTATTAAGAGTAGTTTTGCGAAAGGTGACTCTCTACAGACACAATTACCTATATGATTTTCAAGATTATTATTAGGAAGCATGCAGAACTGTTAGGAGCATGGGAACTTGGATAAACCCACTGATGAACCCTAGAGGTCCCTTCCGACCTTAAGGATTCTATGATTCTGTGATGTGCAAACCTGGTTACCAAAGCAGCCTCACTGAGCAGAGAACCGAGCGGGGCTGTAGGAGCTCTGGAAATGGAGGGCTCAGCCTTTCCCTTCCACGGGGATCGCTGGCCCACGGACGCGTGATTGCAAACAACCCACTGCTTTCTAGGTTATTCCAGATGTTAATGCTTGCAACTCTCTGTCACAGCAGCTCCTCATACCATGCAAAGTTTTTCTGTTTATGCCAGTGAGAGGAACATCCACTCCTGTATTTGAAGTCCCTGGAGAAAAGTCACGGAAGCAACTGCTATCACACACCTTATCTCAGCAGCAAGTTTAGTCGTGGGACCTGCCTTTTCTAATGGGCTTTCAGGTGACTCAGTTCTTAGGGACTAATTTGAGACACCTTAAAAGGACTAGAAGGGCCCATTCAGCTTTTTAAAAGTGTTGCCCATGGTTGGCTGTGTGATAAAACTGCGTGTTCGAGGGCTTAGATTATGTTTGCACATATCACTTCCCAAATGCCAGAGGCAGAATAGGAAGCCCAGCTAAGGAGAGCGGCTCTCACTGCCAGACGTAGCGTGTTGCGCAGTGAATAACAGAAAGTGGGCGAAGCTTTTCCAAATCAGAAGTTCAGCTGGAGAGAAATATATGGCACATAAATACATCAGCAAAATAATAGTCAGCTCTGTGAAGCAAGCCACATGAAGTAAATCATTTTGCTGAGTTTATCCAGGCCCTCGTTGGAAGCGGGCTCGCAAGCCGGCACTCTTAGCTGCCACAGTAGATACAGAGTTCACAAAATTTGCCGCAAGATTTATTTTTAGTTTGCTTGGTTTTAACACCAGCCCAAGCCAATGCTGGCCACCCACCGTTAGTGTTTTTCAGCATCCTTCTCAAGCAGCTGATTTCCTGGGAAGGGCAGAGAGGCGACTGGGTGAAATTCCCTCCTCCCGCGCGCGCCCGCGCAGCCCCCGGCAGCCTCGTGGCTGCTGAGCCGGCAGCCGCACGGCGCGTTGATGGCGTCGGGGCCCCGCGTGGATTTGGGAGGGACACGGGCTCTTCAAAGGCTGCCCCCTCCCGGCTGCCCTCCCTCGGGTGCCCCGGGACCTCTGCCAAGGGAGACCAGGAGCAAAGGCCTCGGCTGAGCAGCAGGCTGGAGCGCTGGGCAGCCCGGGCTCCGTTGTTGGCTGCAGCGGCGGGTTTTGGAGTTGCTCGTGCTGAATGGTGCTTGATTTGTTTAGTAGAGTAAACTATAATTTGCTGCTTTAATAAGTGAAAAACGAATGCAGCTAGCAGACCTTAGTCCTGCTGAAATAAAAGGCGCATTTTTCATCAGCTTCAAGAGCACAAGCGTATTATGCCCTGTGTTTACTTTAAAGTATAGACTGTTCAGTTCATTATTTGTATGAATCTTTAAAGTTCTAAGAAAATGAGAATGATATAATTCTATCTACGAGGTTTTATATGTGTGTGGACAAAATGTTACTGTCTGTTTCACATTCAGATGCATTTAAAACCACTGGGTGTATCTCAGGTTATAATATAACCGTACAAAATTATGTCTCCTTGCACTCTTGGATTTCTTCCTTGCATCTACTTTATGATTTATTTATTTTTGAGAAATTGCATTTGAAATTCCCAAACTTCTAAGGCTTTTTCAGCCTCAATTTGACTGCTGATCTTGAAAAATCATCTACATCAGCACCACCTCAATCATCAACAAGGGCTGGAGGAAATTAAACATCTGGGATCTATTAAGATTTTTATTTATGCTTTTAAATATTGAAATGTGTATTGCTACTTGCCTGTTATGCTTTGAGCATGAATCCATTAAAGAAAGCTCTCACAACACAGTTGTGTGGTAAAGTGATTGGGGCTAGAAAGCCAGGACACAAGCATATAATTGTAGAGGAATCACAAGAAAGTAGATGACTGTGTTGAATGTTGATTTCTGTCACACCAGAAATTACCAGATTATTCCCAAAGATGCTAGGCCCTGAAATTCTCTTGCGGCTTCTCCCTGAAAAGGCTTCACTGTTGTTGCATTTATCTGCTTTCTACAGGCTGTGCCTTTGAGGTGAGACCTTGTTGCAGCTTTCAGCCTTCAGCGGGAGAGTGGTGGGCCGAAATTTTCTCATTACCACATTTCACACTTTCAAGCAATCCCCTACTTCTTCCCTGAGCAAAAGACCAGGATTTTTTTGCTGTTGTTGTTCTGTTTTGTTTTCTTTTTGCCGTGTTAGCACAGATTATTTTTGGAGGAAGGAACCGTCCTGTACGTGGGTCTCGGCAGGAGTCTGCTGCGTTTCCTGCCGCGGTGCCAGCAGCTGGTGCAAGTGCTCGTCCCCGCCACCCCTCTGCGTGCCCGGGGGCGGCAGGGAGCGAGGGCGCCGCGGGGTAGGTGCAGCAGTGCTTGCGGGGTGCCCTGTTGCTAATAGATACATTATTAGATCAAGAGCCCTGGGCGATAGGGAGTGCTGGTCCTGGGGGCTTCTGGAAGTCCCTTGGGGAAGGCTCTGAATGGGCTGTTCTGGGTTTCTCACCGGTTTAGCCTTGCATGCGGAATACCGCTTTCAAGGATCCATGCAAATGATGCAGTGATTGTGCTTGGGGCTACATTTTCCTGATTGCAGGCTCTTATTGTAGTTTCCTAATCCTTCTCTCTCTTGCTCCTCTTTAAGACAGTAAATTTAATAATTTATTAAAATACAGAATTGTGTAGGCTGTTTTGATAACACTTGCAGACACCTCTTAGAGAAAGAGAAGACCCTCAATGAATTAAGAGTTGTAGGAGCCTATTGCCAAACTCCATCTGAGGGCATGGAATAAACCAACACCTCCCATCTGCAGACACCCACGTCAGCAGCACCTGGGATTTTGAGCAGCAAACACAAAGCTGTAGCAGTGTCTCAGTTACCTGTCAGGAAGTCACTATCCCCTATTCTCCCTGGGACCAGTCACTAGAGGGGGTGAGATCTCGTATGTTAACCTAGAGTATTGCAGGCGTTTTGGTGAAGGATTGTAAATCATATTTATAGTGACTGGCGGGGAGAGGAGCTCAATGCCAGGTAGCAGCACTTTAGCCGAGACCGATTTCCTTCTGTCTTACAGAAAGGCCCTTGCAAAGTGTACTCAGGGTTTTGTAAATGGCTTGGTGATCTTACTGGAGAGTCTGAACACAACGTCTAGAAAGAATTAATTGGAATCCGTGTCATTTGGGGAGGAAGTGGAAGAAAAAAGGATGCACGCTCACTCATAGCTGATACATTCAATGTATGCTTTCCACAGTGAATTTTACCAAAGTTTTCCATTTTTCTCTTTTGGATTCAGTGAAGTAGGAGACTAGTACCACAAAGGGTATAAACTAACTTTAGGAAGGAGAGGAAAAAGCTTTCAGAAATGACTTGTGGTAAATACGACATTCTGATTGACCATAGACAGAATGATAGATCTAAATATCATTTTTGTAGAAACACTGGTAACTGGAAGATACGGGACCAGCGGGAGGGTTTGCTGAGGCAGCTTATAGTGTCTTTAAAATGTCATTTTCAATTCTTGTGACCTAACATTCAAGATCGGATAATATCCCCTTGATGAACTACTTTAAAATTTGCCAAGGATGTATCTAAAACCCCGTATTGAGATAATAAGTCAGTGAAACGCTGTTATATTAAAATATCAACAGATGTTCACTAGATTACAAAGACTTGACTATCCTTTGGAATTTTCCTTTGGATGTGGTCAAAAAAATACACATGAAAATGTTAAGTATGTCAGCATAAAAACTTCAACAAAAATGATTATAGTTCAAGTTCCACTCAGAACCGCTGATACAGAGAACTGCAGTGAATCCTGGTGATTCCACAAATGATCAACATCCAAGTAACGTAGCAGGTACGGATCTTTTGCCAGAGTGAATTGGCATTTACTGAGGTGCCCAAATTCTAATAGCTGAAGAGCTAAACTTTGTTGTGAATGAAAAAGAACACTGAAAGATCTCAGGGGTCTAGCAGCCCAGCATGGAAATGGTGCCAAGCAGCCTACTCGCTGAAGAGTTGGTCACAGCGCTCGTACTAAGTGCTTCTCAAATCACTTATTGTCACTGAGGAATGGTAGCTTAGTACAAGAGATGACATTCCTTTATGCAGATTGAATGCATTTGGCAGGTGTATCGTGATAAACGGTGAGGATGAGTTGGTTTGTGATGTATCTCTAATCTCTCCTGTGAAGATGCTTGTGTTTTACAGGAGTAGCCCCTTGAGACACCAAACCCTCAGAAGTCTGTGGCAGCTGGTGCTGTCGGCGGCGTGGCCCAGCTTGCTGCGAAGCTCCGCAGTTAGCGTGACCAAGGCTTTGCCAGTGGCCTTGCTTTGGTGTCCTCTCCCCTCCTTCCTAAACTCGTGTCCCCACGCGGGTTCTTACACGGGGAAGACCCAGCACATCCGAGCTCGTCTCTCACTCCCGTCTTGTCTTTCCCTGTGAAGTTGTTCTTTCATTAGGCATCTTGCATATTTTAAGTGCAGTTGTTCACAACAGGAAAACATTAAAAGAGAACAAATGTCTTAGAAAAGCCTATCTATCATTCATACCCTGAGTTCAGTTTTTGGCTAAATCCTTGGAGTCAACACTGACACCAGCATCACATTAACTAATTCATTTAACTGCAATCAATTACCAATATTAATTAGGCCAGCTTTCCTTTTGATTAGTCATAAGGAATAGTTAAATTACGATGCAGCTGCAGAGAGTCTGAGGCAACTTACAATATCAGAAAAGATTGCAAAGCTTTTGGAAAATATAAAGTATTTTAGTGGAATACAGTCAATTAAATAGATGTAATATAGAAGCTTAAAATAATTAAGGTTAGAGATGTGAAATAAATGCTTATTTCAGATCTGATCAGCATGTCTGATCTTTTTGCAGCTAGCTTTGAGTGATATGAGTTTAGCTGGGCACTGGCTTTTCTTCTGAAATCAAATACCCAATTTCGTGTGTGTTTTTTTATACCTCGCATGTTCCCTTTATATGTTCATATTTTAGAATATTTCTCCTGAAGTATTTTTGCTACCTTCTTCACTATACTTCATCTTAAGTTTTTATTCATAATATTTAGCTAGTTATGCAGAAACTTGTGTCTTTAGGATTACTTCTGGCATTCCTTCCTTCTCAAGTGCAACTCCCGTAACTTGATTTTTAAAAAAATCTTTTAAATGTCTGTATTTGTAATGATTTATTGATCATGGCTTAGTGATTTCTATTAAATCTTTCACAAAATTCATGTTTTAATATATCAAGTCAGGAATTTTATAATTACTGAGCCGTCCCTCACTCTACTCCGCTCAGCATGTAGCTAAGCATAGCTTCTGTTATGGTGAAAACTTAACTATTTCTGTTTGCATTACACTTCCTTTTATTGTTTAAACCATCCTCAAAGGCTTTTTCCTTTTAAACACGTAGGATACCCATCTAACCATAATGTAGTGGCTTTAAAAATGAAGAGGGCCAAGGAGCTGTTTATTCTCGAGATCTGATATGAGGAAAATTAGGGGAAATCATTAACTTCTGTGATGGATTCAGCTTAGAAATTCTTTGCTTTTGAGGTTGTACTTGCAGCCTTGCGTGGAGGACGACACCTGGCTGCTCCCTGGGAATGCCGGGATTTTGGGCAAGTTCACTCACATTTTGAAGGCACGTTTGCTCCCTTCAGCAAATTATGCGAGTTAGCTGTTTACTATTACGATTTGCAAAACTTTACAGTTTCACAAGACATTGTGGTTGTAAAGAAATGACTGAAAAACTACACTACAAGCCTGAGTCAGCTGCCTGTGACATAGGAAGGGCTTCTAAAGACCCGTAAAAACTCCTTGTTAAAATGTTGTTAATGAGTTAAGGAGGAAACTCTGGTGGCTTTTCTGTTTCTGTGGCACTACATTGTTTCTGGTTATTGCTGTATTATTTTGTGTCAGGATGATTTTTAGAATCATGGAAACATTTGGAATGATTATGTATTTATTAGAGTTCATTTGTAGAGCAAAGAGCAGGGATTTTTTTTGACTTCAGGAAGGAAACAACAGTACCAAAATGATAGATACAATCTTTTCTTTAAATAAAAAACCTCCAATATTCTCATATCATAGAATCATAGAATCATAGAATCATAGAATGCTTAGGGTTGGAAGGGACCTCTAGAGATCATCTAGTCCAACCCCCCTGCATACGCAGGGACACCTAGAGCACGTGGCACAGGACTGCATCCAAGCGGGTTTTGAAGATCTATCTAATTGACCTTTTATCTATCTAATTGACCTTTTGCAGTATAGATCTGCAGAGACTATGAAAAGATATATTTCCCTTCCACAAATAATTCCTTGCAGGTCTCATCCAGATCCAATAAAAACTTTAATAATTTGGTATCTTGTAGTGCATATTAATAAATGATGTTACTGTATGCAAACTTGGATTAGGCCTAACTGTTTCTAATTGAAATGTCACTTTTACATTTCTTCCTCCAAGTTGAACCAGAAAGCTTCTCATACATCTAAACCATTTGTATATGCATATAAAATAATAAATGGTTAGATGCTTACTATTCGTGCTGGGAGTGCAGGTTTTTTTGGATGCAAAATATGAGACTTATCTTGGGTATTAGTGTCGGGGCTGCGTTCTGGCTGGCGAAGTTCACAAAGGCAAAACGTTCAGCACGGGATCATTTCCTAGGCTTTCTGTAGCAGCGCCCAGGAGAGCAATATGGCCACAATTCTAAATTTTCCAACTTAATGATGTTAATTTTGTATATATAAATAATAGCAAAATAGGAAACTTTGCTCAGTTTTATTCTGAAAATCATCTCTATCCATGTTGCAAGCGAATATCCAGTACAGCAGCATCAGTTAAGAATTCTGTGTGAACAGAAATGTCCTCAATAGTCCTACATCCGTTGCGAACATCATGAATCATAACCCAAATCTCTTATCTAGGGCACCTTTTGACTTTGCTTATGAGTGGATTGCTATCTAGTGATCCAGTGATCTGTGGAGAAGAAAAGCTGCTTAACTGTGGAGAGGCAAAAAAAGGAAAAAGGAGAAAAAAGATAATGTCATCAAGACTAAGTGCTTCACCGATAGCTGTGCTCACACAACTGATTCCGCTTTTTAATCAATAATATGGACTGATAAAAAGGAGTTTGTATATTCCAGTGTGGCAAACCAAAAATGTTTACTCAACAGTCTGTTTGCCTTTATAGTAGAAACCAACCTAGTCTTTTATTTGCAAACTGTGAACAAAGATTCGTCACTGAAATAGCTGTGATTTTTGCGGGGGGAGGAAGGGTAGTGGGTAGGGATGCTTTCCACAACCACTCAGTAAAGGAGCACATTTTTAAACAGCAGTGATCGTGCACGGCAGCAGTATAAGCTGCTCAGGGTAATTTCACTTCCAGGAGTGCCAGAAAAGCCCTGAGAACTCAAGCAGACCCTTCGCTGGCTTTGCTTGCCCTGGGCCGTGTGGGCACGAGCGCGGAGATGGGGCGCCAGGCCGCTCGCCTCGCGGGCCAGCTGCCTGCCACGCGAGCACGAGCCCACCTGGAACGTTCCTTGGAGCACTCCTCGGAGCACCAGCAACTCCAGGGCCCATCCCGGGAACACCGGGAGCTAGCGGAGTAAGAAAAACATTTGCAGAGTAACAGCTTGGGGTTTAGAGGGACCCAGAGTCTTCTACTTTTTGTTAAGAAGTAATAGTAAATATAGCTAGTATATATAATTCAGATTAGTCAGGTTTGATGCTTAAATGCTGTCTTTCTAATGCTAAAGATCTCACGTAAATCTCAACTTTCTATTCAGAGAGGAACCTTCCCCAGGAGTTAGGTTAAGAAGGGTCCCCTGGTGAAGATCGATAGAGTAACTTCTGCTTTTTCAGGAACATAATTGCTTGATGAGCATTTGCAATTGGCCTATGTGGATATTGTGTTTATAGAAAGGCCAAAGCAAGCCCTGAAATACGTTATTTGGCCATTTTCCGTGAGCTCTAACAGAGTGGTGAGAAGGCAAAGGACTGGATCCACTAGTTTATCTAATATCTTATAGCTGTAAAAGGACTTGATATTGCAGGATTTTTTATTTTTGGTAACAAAATAATGCATGAAAAAAGACTAAAGACTGTAAACTCCTGAGATGGTCTAGAGCCAAAAAGTGGAAATGCGACTGACTGCAATAGAATGGGCAGTATGTTTGCAATTAAAGAATATCACAAAAAGGAGCAACTGAACACATATTCTATAAAAATTATGTTTCTAGGCCTGTGAATTTCTGGTAGTTGAAGCCAATATCACGTCTGAGAATATACAGCACTTGGAAAGGCACAGAAGCAATAGCCGGGATGTTCCGTTGCTGTGTTGTCACTTTTCCATTCGCGCTCCCCATCAGATTTTGTCTGAGGCTCATATTTGAAATTCTGGTTAAAAATAATGCTGTCAGATTGGAAAAAAAAAAAGTTAACAAAAAATAAAAATCCTCCCTAGTAGCACTATAAATAAAAGAAACAAAGTGTTAAAAGATCTGATTTACTTAGCTGTTCAACTGTTCAACTTTGCATAGCATTTTCTACCTGGCAGTGAAAATTTATTAATCCAATATTTTTTTTATCTGCAATTGGTGGACTTCTGGGATGGATATTCTGGAACTGGTTGACGTCTAGGACTGCTTCTAAGGGATTCATAAAGGGTAACGAGGAAAAGCAAACCCTCTTGTCAGCAGTCTTGTATGTGCAGGAGTTGGCACGTGTTTCATTAAAAATTTGTAGGTGACTGCATAGCCAAAAGATTGAAAAGTGGTGCATTGTTTCATGGTCATATTTGTAAACACTAACTTGACCGGGCAGTGTCTGCATTACAAATAAACTGATTTGTGGTCCTGTGCTTGGATGTGCAGGCTCAGAGGTCTTTACAGAGCTCCACTCAAGTTCACTGGCTCTCACTGTAGCTTTCAAGTCAGTTTGCTAATTGATAAAAATAATGCGGAAAGCCTTAAAAGATTACTCTCCTCCATTAGAAAAAAAAAAAAAGGAAAAGGAAAAAGAAGAGGCTTGAGTGCCTGAGTCAAACTGCCAGACGTTATCTGTTTAGATTCTCCAAGATACAAGGTGAGATCTACGAAGGAACTCAGAAAGAGCATCTATAGACTGAACATTTTCTCACATGCCAGTGCTCTCGCAGGCTGTGTCAGAAGAGCCTTTGCGTTTCCGCAGTTTTGTTTTTCAGCGTGTCACAAGCTAGCACCAGCGTGTGAGACTTTGCATGAAAATTGAGGAAAAATGAGCCCCCTCACACAAAAGCATTTGGGGACTGGGGAAATTCTGCTGTCTTCCTTCCCTCTATCCTTCGTCTTCCTCCCATTCAGAAAGTTCATTTAGATGGTAAACTTCTATCCAGGACAAAATGTTTTGAAATATGGGCCTGTTTAGCCTAGAGAAGAGAAGATTGAGAGGGGATCTGATCAATATGTATAAGTACCTTAGGGGAGAGTGTAGGGAGTATGGGGCCAAACTCTTCTTCGTGGTGGCCAGTGACAGGACGAGGGGTGATGGGTGCAAGCTGAAACGCAGGAAGTTCCATCTCCACATGAGGAAGAACTTCTTTACTGTGAGGGTGACAGAGCCCTGGAACAGGCTGCCCAGAGAGGCTGTGGAGTCTCCTTCTCTGGAGATCTTCCAAACCCGCCCGGATGCCACCCTGTGCCACGTGCTCTGGGTGTCCCTGCTGGAGCAGGGGATTGGACTAGGTGATCTCTAGAGGTCCCTTCCAACCTCAACCATTCTGCGATTCTGTGATTCTGTGATGAGTTGGGGTGCTTGTGTGCTGTACATGGACCCTCATCCTATGAAAAGATCTGCCCTGGACAAGCCCTGCATCCATAGGGAGTCCCCTTGCAGGCCTAAGCTGGCTGGCCGGCCTCATTGCAAGGCTGGGGCCTAGGCGGAGATTTTTAGGCCAGGTTGCTGTGGCGAAGATAACTTTTACTGTGTTTTTTATTGTGCTTGATCTTTTAAAAGCTTTTCCCCTTTCTGTGCCTCCACACTCACACAACAATTCATTGTTTCAGCTGAGATCAGCAAAAAAAAAAAAAAAAAAAGGCATTAGGTTGGATAACTGGGTGACTGGAAGGAATGAAGTTCTCAAAGCTAACAATGAACCTTTAACTTGAGTCCCATGCTGCTTCCTTCAGCCTTTCCAACTGTTTCAGTGCCCTCCACAAGAGCTCACTGATGGATGGGCATATCTCTCCCGTACAGTGAAACAGCTTTTGGAGTCTGTCCTAATCTGCCCATCTAGGATCTTGCACGAGCACTCATGGCCATTGTATCTGAGGCCTTCCCAAGCGTCAGAACAACAATGCTATCTCTCCTTTCCTTCCCCGCCGGCGATGGAAACAGTTAGTTTGTTCTTTCCTCGTGAGAGAGCTCGCGCGGGGCCCGCGAGCCGGCGGCTGTGCGGTGCGGCCCTGCGGCTCCGCGGGCCGGGAGGCTTTCGTGCACGTTGCTGTTTCCTTCCTGCCTCGCGCCGCCCGCGCGCCTGCTTGCCAGCCGCCCTCCGCGGCCGTCGGCGCAGGGCACGGCGCAAAGGGAGCCTCTGAGCGGCCGCGCGCGGGCGTGAGGCCGCGAGAGGGGACACGTTGCGTGAAGCCGGCTGATAAGGAAGAGCCTTGATGACAGGGCAGATAAGGAGGCTTTAAAACGCTGAAGTCAGATGTGCTGAGAGGAATTTACTGCACTGCCAAGAGGCTGTGTATTTTTCTCATATAAAGTCCTAAAGAAATGCGCGACAGTGCAGAGCTCTATCTAAAAGGCAGGGAAGGGGACTGTCGTGCACCAGCAGAGAAACAGAGTAATCCACTGAATTCTGTGTGCAAATGTGGGTGCTGGTGGTCACACAACTGAGGTGGGCTCCAGCTTTAGCTGCACCTGGGTCCTATCTAGTAGTTACTTATCCCAAAGGTAGCAAACTTAGCAGGGTCCTTGTAGCTAGAAAGCCCCCCAAAATATGTGAAAAAGTATGCTTCTGGACAGAAGTTGTATTTCCTTTTTTATTTGGTTCCAAACCACTTTAGCAGTGACTTTTTTTTTGGCCTTAAACTATCTACCCGTTGCACAGGAGCCGTGAGGGGTGTCGTGCGGCTGCCTGGAGCCCGGCTGGCGGCAGCAGGGAGGGGGTGCTGACCGGCACAGAGCCGGAGGACTGCGGGGGGCAGTGGCTTTGCCTTGCAAAGGCAGGATATGGCATTGGCCGCACCGTGGCAGGGCTGGTAGCTGTGTAGTTTGGTCAGAGGAGCACTACGGCGCTCATGTTAAATTTTGCCAGTCTTTTCAGAGCGTATGGAATGAAGAAGGGTTTTTCCATTTTTCCTTTGAAGAGATAATACTTCCCTGTGCTGTGTGTCCACCGTGACCTTCTATGTAGACAATATTATGAGTAAATAGAACAACGTAGCATTAGGCATGGAGTTTCCAGAGCATTCATTGTTATGCAGGGCTCTCAACGCAGTGAGTATGTACAGTATGAAGAGCTGCCAGAACCACAGGCACGTTGCCACTACAACAGCAAGTGCCAGAGGGCTAAAAACATCAATGGCCAAAATTTGCAGTTGGGTCAAATACGAGATTTCAGAGGGACTCCTGCAGGGATGTTACCTGTGTGCTGCTTGATGCCTGTCTGTGCAGGAAGCACTTTGCTCATTCAGTTTTTGTAGCAAAGGGCTCCTTCAGATGGACCTTATGTCTTTTGGGAGTGCAAGTGCCTGGCCTTTGAGGTTCACTCCTTCTCGTCTTGTTTCCCAGTTTATTTTTTAATACTTCCTTGGTTTCTCCCAGCTTTGGTTCACAGAAACAAATGTCCGTAGTAGCTGTCAATGCACAGGATGCCCAGTGATAGCTGCTGACTGAGAGCTCCTTTGCTGAGCTCACGTCGTCCTTCAACATCCCCTTCCCTTTCCGTCTGCCATTTCCTTTTCCCCTCAGCTACACAGTGACTTCCAAACTGGATGTCTTTGGCACGCTTTGCTTTAAAAATACTTCACATTTACATGTTTTGGGCGTTCTGGAAAGGAAAAGAAGGGTGAAGGTTTCTGCGGTCCTCTTATTTTTTGCTGAAATTTGAATTTTCTTCAGTTCCTGGGAACTGGGAAAAAGAACAACTTTCAGATGCAGCATCAGCCTTGCCGGAAGACTAAGAGTTAGATCCTGGGAACTTGCACATCTGTTCACTGTAATATGAATGCACCAGGCAGACTATCCTGTATCCTGTAATCTCTTTTATCTGGCAATTCAATGCTTTTGATTCAAATTAAAAAAAAATATTTAGTCCAATATTAAAAGATGTTAGAATATCTAGTTAGCCACTTCTGCCTTGGCCTCTAAAACTGCCATGCCAGGCAAAGCCTTCTTACAGCCGCTGGTGCTATGATCTTTTGGTTGTGAAATAGGCCATATTTTGTAGCAGATTTTCATTTGCTGATTTTTTTTTTTTTGGCTATTCTGGTGTGTTCTGTGCAGTTTACACTAGAGATTTGTGTTTTTTTTTTTTTTTTTCCTGTAGGTGTCTTTTATTTCAGTTTTGCTAGGTAGCCTTAACTCCATCCTTTCATTTTTCCTTTTACCTTTGGTTTTGCCTGATATGATTACTCCTCTATAAGGTATAGGCAGAATATTAGAGGCAATACTTTTCACTTCGCACCTGCAATGGCCTTCCACCACGATTGCAACTGCCTGGTTGGTTGGAAAAATCCTTCATTTAACAATTATCTGCAGTTATTTATTTTTTGTTATACCAAGCTCTTTCCAGTTTTTGCAGCCTCTAGATTTGAATGGTTTCCACTGAACTCTGCCCTATATGAACCTGAAAGTTCCTGGTGGCATTGAGACACCCTGGGAATGGAGAGTTCTGGAGCCAGTCCTTCTTCAGTTCATAAAGGGAATGGGAAGTTGGTTTATACAACTGGACAAGGATTTACCTTGCATAGAAACTGGTGGGTAGCTGTGATGGTGGAGAATTCATAAAGGAATGTGCTTGGGCTGCCAGGCAGTGGCCATCCTGGACTGATCTGAGCCGTTTTGGGGGCAAAACAGCTGCTGGCAGAAAAGGGAAGTGTCTGGCCAGTCTGTTTTCACATGTTGGAAGGCTCCTTTGGCCACTTACTTTTTTGAGTAGGGTTTATTAAGTCCTACCATGATCCTTTTGGCTTTGGTGGCCGGGAATGAGAGTAACAAGAACTTAAGATGACTCAGTTGCAGGCCATGACTTCCTGCATTGCTGCATTATCTAGGCAGTTTTGCCTTTTTATCTACACACTGGATTTGGCTTAATAGTTCAGGAAGATATTCCAGAAAAGGGCTCTCATGCTTTAAAAAATTCAGCAAATGTGTATTTATGTTAAGGTAATTGAGTGCAGATTGAAGCTCACGCAAGCAATACGTATCGCTGCTCCATACACACACGCTCTCTGCAGCCTATTTTATTTAACAGCAAGTCCATTTAAAACAACACTGCACAGAAATGCCAGCCTAGGCTTTTTCTCTTGGGCACGACCTTGCTGAACTCTTCTCCCCATGGTGGGCTGTTCTACACTCCCTCTCAGAGGACTTTCCTCTGCTTAGAGATAATCTCCATGACTTTTAAGGTTCACAGTGTAGCCAGTTCACTAATAATCACTGAGCCTTTTCCAGGCGGAAGAACACCTGCTAAACGGGATGTGGGGAATACGAAACAAAACCGTTCCTGCTGGCCTCTGACAATACATGATGTTTTGTTAGTTTTAAAATTAGTCTCCTAAAACATACAAAGAACGGAGGGAAGCTCAGGGTGTGTGGCTGTTACACAGCCTTGTCTCAGCGTGCGTCAACAGAGTTGATAAATGCTCCTGCTAAGCTTGTATTATTAAAAGGGAATACATAGGCAGACTATTAAATGAAGAAGATGACTTGTCGCGCTGGAGCATTTAGATTTCCTCTTCTACCTTTAGGACTGAATGGCAGTTTTAGGAGAGTGAAAGCTTAGACAAGATCAAGACTGACCCTGCGTCCTCCTACCCTACAGAATGTGGTATAAAATGCATTAGCTTAAGTGTTAATGCTAGCAGTTTGTGCAGCGTGCCTTACCTTGAATTTACGGGGGATAACAATGTGCATGCAGCCCATTACTGCTGCTTGGCTGCTGTACAGACACTCACAAGGCTGCGGGAGCTCATTGTCTGGGCCTGAACCCTACGTGAAATAGCAAAAAGGGTCTGTGTTTAGGGTTCCTTAGAGGCATTTCTTACAGACACTTCTGCTGTAAGAGCTCTCTAAGACAAAAGATCCTGAGCACTATGATGAAAAAAAGGTTATTTTAAAATACGAAATGAGAAAAAAAATCTTTATGAAGAGGTATGCAATCCATTAGATAAAAAGCACTGCATTGGCATCTCAAGAAAGAATAAATATGTCTGATAACTTAGTCATGGCCCGAGGACATCTTCTTACTCTCTTGACCCGGTTTTTCACTCTTAAGATTGATTCTGAGATTTCCAGATCATAACTGATTTTTTCCACATTTAACTATTCTTCAACAAATATATATGTATATATATAACATATATTTGTATATAGCACATTTTATTCCAACTTTGACTTCATTGTATCTTCCTTTCAAATGAGGGAAGGTGATAGAGATGGCCTAGCACCGTGCATGTAATCCTGCTGTGACCCTGTGCTAAGCTGTGCTGAAAGCCCAGGAAAAGCAGGAGGATCCTGCAACAGACTCCGTTTTAGAGCAGTTTTCCCCAAGTAGTCGCTCTCAGGCATCCCTCTTTAGTCCTTGGCCTGTTGATCAGAGATGCGGAGATGTCAGAGTTGGAGGTATTTGCTGCCTCTCTGTTTTTCCCTCTCTCCTCTGGGCCACTTTTGAATCCCTGCAGTTGGTTCTGTTGGCATTCTTTCGTTCATTTTTAAGAAATCAGGTTACTTTCACTTAAGATGTCTAATACAAATTTAGTAACGTAAGTATCAGCAGTCAGATTTAAATATCTTGGCCATAATGTTCATAACTGCACTGAAAAAAATATTGAATCTGTTCTCACTAACAGGGCGGTTTTTCACACATTGAAGGAATATGCCTAATGTTGGATGTTATATTCTTGAGGAGTGTTGGATCTCTCCCTTTCTCAGTGCAGTAGTCCTCATCATATATTGCAATTAAAATACCAAATACCATTGAATCATATGGATTCTCCCTATGTTTCACTCCTACAACGCACAAGAACTGGAGCTCAGTTGGCCTCTTGAGGCTGAAATGATAATTCATCGATGCTGCTAGAAGAGAATGCCTTAAGATGCTAATGTAATTTTTTCAACGCTAGCGTACTTTTTGCCTTATACCGCCTGTGTCAGATCATTGGAAACACAAAGCTAAGGGTCAATAACACATACTGACTATTTCTTCCTTATATCTTTTCAGGTTTACTGTATGGCACTGTCTGTGTCTCTTCAGAGAGCTTGTTTCAGACCAATGTGCCTATTAGGTTTCTGTAAACTCTGTTTATATGGTCTCCTGGACCTCTGCAGGAGGAATACAAGCCAGTGATAAATACTTCAGCTCTTTGCTAGTTAAATGAATTTTGTCTTTCACTAAAATAGAGGCAATAACATAAATCTTGACAGAAAAAAAAAGTAGAATGGTTGATACTTGAAGATACTATTTAGAAAAGAACATAACTATATAAGATAGAGTTTCTGGTGAAATCATAGGCAGGACGGTACCAGTAATAGCTTTTAAAAACGACATTACAGAATGATTTTATTTTGGTTTTTGCTAGCAAGCAGTACAGAGCCGCACATGTAGCCCGACGCCGTGTTCAGATTGAGTAAACAGGGCACCAGCTCCTGCGTGGAGAGAGGATGTGGCAGAAATAATTCCGACGGGATGCGATAACCTCTCCTGGAAAAAAAACCCGGAAAACAGCGAGTGGCGCGAGGCCGAACAATGCAGCGGCGGCGGCCGGGCCGCAGGAAACGCCGACAATGCTCCCACCTTTTTCCGGAGCCTTGCCCGCGGTTCCTGCCAGGCGACACGGGCGCTGGGAACACGCCGCGCTCAGCCCGCGCCAAGGGGAAGGAGAGGAGGGGGATTGTTGAGTTGTATGTGGTGACGCCGGGATCTCACCAGCAGCCTCCGCGCGCGGCCTTCGCCTGGTGCAAAACCCGCCCGCGGCGCCTCCGGCCCTGCGCCCGCCGCTCCCTGGCCCGCGCGCTCCGGGCCGTTATTTATGTCCTATACTTAGCAGCCAAGTTGGGTCTTTTTTTTTCTGACTGTCTACTAATGAAGAATAAGTCCATTTATCCTCATCAGTTAAATTATAAATACAGGGAAAACAGAATAAAAATGTCACCACATGGAGATAGCTTCTCTTTTTTTCCATTCCCTAAATCCTGGCTTATGTAAACTGAGATAAATATTTATAAAAAATGCTGGGCACAGTAACCCTTGTTGTTAAACTATTTGGATTAGCTCGTGAGATGTAATTATTGATAACACAGTTTGGTACCTTGGTAAATAGATGTCCTTGGCACAATTATGTTTTCCACTCAGTTTTAAAGCAGAGGTGTTTTATTTGAACCGAGTAAGAAGGGAGCTTGCCAACCACCAAAAAGAAGAGGCATTGGAAGCATAATCTTCCTAGCATGTACTGTGGTTTCAAAAAACCGAAAATGCTCCAGGCAGCGGCCAGAGCCAGCGCAGGGCACGGAGAGGAGGGTCTCCCTGGACGGGACGCGCAGGCCCTGCAGAGCCAGAGGTGCGCGCGGGGCCGGGGACTGCAGCAGCCTCCTGCTCCCCGCTCCCCGGCGTCGCAGCTGTGCTGGGAATTAGGCTGCCCGTCGGTTCAGTGAAGCCTTCCTCAGAGGGGCTGATCCTATTCCAGTGAAATCAATGCCAGGGTTTCCTCTTAATTCAGAGGAACAGGATTAAACCCCCTATTACATGCCCTGGGGGCTGTCCTCTGGTGTGATCTCTTTTTGCCATCCCAACCTCCCAATTATTACTTCTGCCATAATAAATGTGTGTGCCAGAGGCGTCTGTGTATTTCTTTTTTTCCCCAAAAAAATGTAGTGGAGGATTTCAGCATGTTATGAGTTTTTTTAATAATTAATTGTCAAAAAATGCAACAAAAATAGATGGAACATTAAAGCAAATTTGCAAGCCATTGAAGTAAAGAGCTGCAAATAGAAGCAATGCCTGTATTCATTCTACCTTCAACTATCAGTATAAAACTCATCAAAGTAAACCTGTTTTATTTAGACATCTGGAAAATGTACTTTGACAAACATCTACTTGATGACTGTCAGTGTCTTATAAAGAGACTTTGATATCAAAGATCCTCAGAAGCTGTCAGAATAAATCGTATGTTTTTTATGACAGAAGAATGTTTCCTAGCCATGATCTGTATTGCCTGATTGATATGTTTTTAGCATCTTAATACAAAGGATTATTTTTACAGATGTTTTTGTACCGACTTGTGCAAAATAATGTGATAATAAGATATTTTAGGAAGTGGAGCACAGTCTGTATTCTTGCTCCTTCTAGCACTCCTCAAGGTTAATGATTAGCAACTTTTAAGACTTTGTGTATTCCATAGATTTGCAAAACTAATTTGTCCCTGAACTGTTCCAGGCAGTAAGCAGGACTGCGGTTACCCAGCAGGGCATCGCGCCTCCTCTCGCCTTGTTTTTTTTAATCCAGAATGATGGTGTCTCCTTGCAGTGTGACTGGAGAGGAGGAATCCGTTAGAACAGGAAGAGGAGAGGAATGCCTCATGGGGCCTTCTTGTAAGCATATGGCATGATTGCTTTCTGTTGGGGAGGGCATTTCTGAGGCGGCGCAGTGCCATGCACGTGCTGGAAGGGCTGTGAAAGCATTGACTTGTAGAGAGGATGGGGCCAGGCTCTTCTCCATGGTGGCCGGTGACAGGATGAGGAAGAACTTCTTTACTGTGAGGGTGACAGAGCCCTGGCACAGGCTGCCCAGAGAGGTTGTGAAGTCTCCTTCTCTGGAGATCTTCCAAACCCGCCTGGATGCTGCCCTGTGCCACGTGTCTAGGTGTCCCTGCTGGAGCAGGGGGTTGGACTAGGTGATCTCTAGAGGTCCCTTCCAACCTCAACCACTCTGTGATTCTGTGATTAACTGTGGAAATCTCGTCATCCTCCTGTGAGCACTAAGGAATTGTCTCGCGCTGTGGGAGCCAGTCCTATGACCTGTGTGATGCTGCCCGTCTCAGCCCTGGCAAATTCGGAGTGTGGAGCCTTGTTCAGTCAACAGCAAACAGAGACTTCTCCCACATGTGAGCCAGAGCAAGAGGCAAAGTGAAGTTTATAGATACATCTCCTGGCTCAGGCGAGGCTCTTTTTTAGCCTCGCTTAGCTGGCCTGATTCCTCCTCCGGAGGACTAACCTGGTAACACAGGATTGCTCAGGTGCTGTGAATTCCTGCACACTTTCTTTCCTGGTAGCAGAGACACTCTGTGGTATTGCAGCATCCCTTTCTCATAGGCAGTTGGTTTGTAGAGGGTGTTTTATCAGCAGATGAAAAACATCCAAGAATCTTGAAACCGTTTGTTTTAGGAAAGCAGCCTCCCTTGTGGTGGATATCCGGTGTGGAGATGGAAGGTACAGGACACGCTGTGCTTACAGTGGCTGCAGATACAGAAATGGATAACAGAGGGAAAGTTACTCTCCCGTCTTTCTCTCTCTCTCAGACTATTTTTGTTTAACAGCTGTTAATCAGTCAATATTATAAAACTGTCCTCTAAGGGAATCAGGTATTTTAAAGTTTACTTATTGCAGATTTTCAGAAAGTTCAGCCAACTTTATCTCAAAATGAAGTGACTGAACTGATTTCGTTATTGACCTGCTGGATGGCTAACCAAGGCTTCAGTTCATGTATAAAGCACCATGCTACTTCAGAAAAACTTGTTGTTTGTATCCCAGGTATTCCTGCGCTCAGGGGTGCTTGTTCAAGGTATCCCGGGTATCAGCTCGCTGGCTGCAGCCTGAGTATTGGCCTGTGCTGTGGCCAGCTGTGCTGCAGCAGGGTGACACTGTGTGTCAGGTGGGGACCGCTCCTGCCTTTCACAAGCCATCTCTCTTTGGTATTTCTTGGATATCCTTCCACATTTTGGGTGAACCTCCACCAGTGCTCCAGCAGAACCAACTTTAACTTTCAATCTGAATTTAATTTAACCGCAGCTGGAATCCACTTTTTCCTGAGACTAAAAGATCACGTGCTCCTTTGTCTGCTATTATTTAGTGTGCGCACAATGCTTAATCTCAAATTGCTTGAGGAAATAACAAAAAAATCATCAATAATTTAGATTTTAGTGGGAGGGAGCAATGCTCCTTTAGCAAAGAGCTTAGAGAATCACAGGAAATAAGTAAGTGGACGCCGTTAAACTTTATCCTCTCAGGCAAGACTTCAAATTATTGTAGTATGACAAAAAACGTTTTTTAAGCGGTAGATGAGGTTTCAGCAAAAACAGCTTGTATCTTTGTGATCATTTTGTTGTGGATCATATTCCCCAGTCTGTTTCCATGATCGCGTCTGAGCTGATCCCCTCACATTTGTGGAAAGGAAGCTCCTTTGGACTGGTCAGACTCAATGAATTTGCCTGACCTGGGGCACAGTGCTCTTCCTCCTGGAAGAAAGCGGCCCTCTCTATTGCTCAGGCGAAGAAACCAGAGTAGTTTGCACCTAGACCTATTTAGCCACACACAGATTTACATTTTCAGCCTTGTGACTGCAATATGTCAACCACTTCTCAACTTACTTTCCCTCTATATTAACAGTCTGTGTCTTGCCAAATTCTGATTTTGGGATACTCTTTTTTTTCCCTCCTTATGTTTAATTTCCAGAAGTTAGGCAGAATAAAATGTTGGCTTCCCCTCATGCTCTTTGCCATGGAGAAGTACCCACACTTTCAATCTCTGTGACTCAAAACATAGAAAATTAGTGCCTGCAAAGTGCAATGAGCTGGGAGAAGCTGTAGTTCCCATATAAAAGCTCCTAGCAGACGCAAGCCAACGCTGTCACTGAAGAGGGTGGCTTTCCTTGAGTTTATTCCTGTTGCACACTGCCTTTCCTTATGGCAGCATGCATGTAATCTGCCAGGTCAAGGAAGGATTCTAGTAATGCAACTGCACAAAACAGAAGGTTGGATGTGGTACTTCTGAGGAGTCTCAAGAGTTTTAGTTGATTTGTTCCATATATTTAAGAAAATTCTATTAAATGTTTTTCATTCCACTTTTCATGAATTCTATAATGGTGGCGAATGCTTAAATTCTGTTTTCAGTATTGCACAATGCCTGAGGAAATGTGCAAAATCATGCATTATGATTTTTTTTTTTGGCTTTCCTGTGGTAGTCGGAGACCTGCCATTGTTTTTCTTCAACAAATATAAAGAGTCCCTGGGAGTTTCCCAGACTTCCTATGAAATCTCACATCAGCTATGAATTTGTGAAAGAAAGAAAAAAAGGAAAAAGAAGTCTTTTGTTTTACTTTGTTTAAGAAGCAAATGCTAGTATCGCACAGAAGGAGTTTCGGATTGTTGCCTGATACCTGACATTCTCCTTTGAAAACTATCTCTGTTTAAGTGGAAGATGAGAAACATGAAGTGCTCACAGCATTATGTCAGCACCTATAGCTAAAAATTTGGTTTTCAAAATATTTTAAAACAGAGAATTAAAGTCACCATGAATATTTACATCTAAACCCAAACTAGTCTCCTTATTTGAGTAAACATTCAAAACTGTGTTATGGTTTCTAATAATTGTGTATCTGATATAAGTTCATACATGGTTTAATTATTATCCAGGAAAATTGAAGCTTTACAGTCAGAACAGCTAAAAAATTTAGGAATCCAAAGGACTATGTTTTTGGATTTTGATTAAGCAAAATTAAATAGTAGACCAGTTGCAGAGAAAACATGAAACAGATATTCTGTCTTTCTCACTATTTAAGTATAGACAGCCCTGTAGTAAATACAGTTTAAAAAAATCTTTCTGTTAGATAAAAAATAGCAGTACAGAAAGAGTACAAGGGATCTGTAATAAACCAAAAGAGAAATAATCCAGGAAAGCTCCACTGACTATATTTCATTCAAATCTGTGTGAGACCGTCCCTTTCAGAATCATAAAATAACGGCACTTTAGCAGCAGAGTGCATTTGGAACTCAACCATATTTTTTAACATTTGAAACCGGGCATAGTACCCTTCTCTGTCCAGTGCTGCTTTCCGGAAGGATTCCGCCTGTTCTGCCGCGCTGCTGCGCGCGCTCGCTCGCGCCAGCGGAGTTGTGACAAGCGCAGAGGCGGCTCCTCTCCGTGAGGTAGAACGCGGCGCCCGCGCGCTCTCCCGCCCGCCGCCTCTGGTGGCTGACGGCCACTGCGCGGCCAGGCCACAAGGTGCCTTCTGGAGCTCGGTCATGGCGAGCACGGAGCGTCCCCGCGGCTCTTCCCTTGGCACGGAGGCCTCCGATGCCCGTTTGGAAACACGGCTGCATGAACTCTTCCAGCTGCCGCACATCCACAGTAAATGCATCCCTCCTTAACCCCTGCTGGAGCTTATGTCTGTTGAGGTGCCCGTTTGCTCCCTCACCCCTCTCTGGGCAGCAGTCCCTCACAGCAAGGCCGGCTTTGGGGTTTGGCCAGAATCCGCCTGCAGAACCAGCTTAGAGAGCGGCTGGACAGACAGCCCAGCCTTGTGGGAATGAGTGAACACGGCCTCTGTGGAGCTGGCTGCAAAGAGACGGGGAAGGAACGGGACAGTGTCACTAAATAAGCAAGTGCTGCTGGCTCTGCTTAGGCCGGCTCTGTGCCGGGTACTTTGGTTTTGAGCTCTCAAGCTGCTGCTCCTTACAGGAGCAAAACCCTGTGGCCTCCTGCCAGCCATGTCCTCTCAGGGCTCCTCTTGCAGCTGCAAGGGCATGTCCTGAACCGTGCCATGGACTGATTCAGCTTGTTAAACAGAAAAATACCCCAGGAAAAAAAAAGAAAAAAGAAAAATGGAAGGCCAATTCCTTTTTTTTTTTTTTTTTTTCGAATAGAATGACTCGAAGTTTCTCAGAGGAGTCAGACAAGCACCAGAGCTCAGCCAGGGGAGGTTGTGGGATGCCAAAGCCAAGAGACGGGGAGTAGTTGAGGCGAGGAGGGTGGGAGCTGCTCATCTTGGCATGGTGGGCTCTGCTGTGATGTCTAACCGCACTCTCAGAGTGGGATTTGCAGCACGGTGCCGGGAATCCTCCAGCCATCTGGTAATGCTGAAGAGAAGATGAGAGCTGTAAATCCTGCTTTCGTTTTGCTCCACAGGGAAGCAGTTATTTCAGTCTGGGATTGTCAGCTAAAGCACTTCCCAAGGCAGCCACTTGTCCCTCTGAGGCCCCAGGTTACCCTCTCCTCCTCTGGCTCTCCTGCTGGTGGTGGTGGTAGAGAGAGTCCTCAGCTCTCTTGCTAAGGCAGGACAAACGTGCACACAGAGGTGATTCCATGTTCCCCGGTGGCATGAGGATGGAGGAGGTGGCATGGGGACATTCCAGGTACGTGGCCTGGAGGCCACAGGGCAAGGAATAAGGCAGTCAGCTGGGCACATGGAAAATGGGATCCAGCCCTGTGCCCAGCACCTTCCGGTCACAGTCCCAGTCATGTTCCTGATCACATGGCAATGGCTGCATATCTAGACTCTCTTTATAACAACTGGAGGGAAATATGTTCCCCTCGGAAACAATTTACGGCCTTCTAATGTGGACTTTTACAACAGAGAGTGGAAACATAGCCCCGCAGCATCTCTTTCTCTCTGCTGTCTGCAAGGAGTTAGAAAAGCAGCCCATAGGTAGATGTCTACACTGAAGGAGCCGGGTGAGCCGAGATGAATCTTACAACAGGGATCTGAGGAGTCCAGTGAGCATTTTGAGAACACTCATTTGCAATTCTATTGCTTGAATTTTCATTTCGGCATATAAGTCATTTGGTGGATTTGGGTCATGCTGTTTAACATGATAGGACTTGAATTTCCTTGAGTGGAATGATTTTCATGTCCAAAAGTACACTTCATGATACACAGTCCAATGGAATTTATAGCAAAAACCCAGCTCAGAGGAGACATGAAGTGTCAGAGGATAATCATCTACTCACTTAAATAGTGAGCAGAGTTTGTATTGTGCTTTTTTTCCTTCAGCTTTGTCAGCCTGAGCGTTTTTCTTATCATTGCCATGTATACATTATTTAGATTGGAAAAAGAAGATGCACGTTGAACAATAGTCTGGTAGTCACGGAGCTGGGAAAATATTTGCAATATTTATCAAGTTGCTTCCGTTGTAATATTGCAGCCTGAACTTGCTAGTTACGAAAAGCCCTTGGTTTCCAGGCTGAGGAGGTTCTCCCTGAGAGCAGCGCAGCGAGCGAGCTCTGCCTATGCAGGCTGGTGGATTACTGCATACAGAGGCACATGCAGGGGACACGGAGGAGAGAAAGAGAGGAAAAGCAGCTCCTTTCTGTCCAACGAGCTTCGTTTTATCACTAAAGTGAAAGGTGTGGTGAAGAGCAACTAGTGTGCCATTTTCTTGAATAGTATCTGAATTCACTTCTGGTTTTGTTTCCTCACTATAGACCTTTTATGGAAATGATGTTTCTGCTTGAGAAGGGGAGGGAGAACTAGAACATTGGAAAAGGGAGCTCAGAGAAAGAGAGAATCTGCGCTGCCGACTGCAGCACGGCTCCACTTCCCTTATTTGGCTGCACTGCTGCACTGCTCCTTTATGGAAATCACCAACTTTAAATCATAAAACAGGCTACTACTAAATCATAAAACAGGCTACTTGATTTTCTAAAATTTGTCACACAACATAAATCTGGAAAGTCTAAAGGTTTCTTTTCAGTAGGACAGATCTAATAAACACTAATTCAGCTGCAGAAATGACAAATCTTTTTGCTCTGGTAATATATAACTAAGTAAGTAAGTAAATAAGCACGTATTTATATATAAAGCTGGCATGGTGGTGATCCAGAAGGGTTGGTGCTCTGCAGCTATGTGACAGTGATGGTGTCCTATAAAGAAGCAAAGCACAGAGGGACACAGGGCCAGCGAGTAAAGGCCTCTCCATCCTCAGAAGACGATCTGCAGGTAATGACATATTTTGTTCTGCGTGATGGCATTGCTGTGTCACACTCCCATCAATGTCATACGCAAATCCAGAACTCAGGTCCAAAATCAGCATTTTTATTTTTTGTTGAAACAGTAATAGGTGAGTAAAAATGAGCTTGCAGTTTTAAGAAAGACAGATACCAGGCCATTATTACGAGCATCTGAATAAAATCAATTCATAAGCAGCTAATCAAACTTCAGCATTCTGTATTTGTGTATCACAGTGTCATGCACTTCAAATAGTTATGAGTTCCCCTTTAATCCAATGACAGTTGCTTTATAGTGACTACAGGACTGATCAAAATGAAGCATCAAGTGAAAAATGTAGCAATTTAATTAATTAAACCTCAAGAATTAATTATGCCTGTACTAGAGTCATTGTTTTGGGAAAGAGTAACAGAAAAGTTGTGTTTGAAATTGGAAGTTGCTCCTGCATAGCAGCTCTATATTTTGATAATTTTTTATTTTCTGAGCTTCACACAGTGGTTTTGTTCTGATTTACTTAATGTTCAACCTATTCATAAGGGTAAAATTACTGGAGTGAGCTTTATTGCTGTATTGGAGGTCTTGAGAAATTTAAATTGAGAAGCGTTCTAATGCATCTCTGTAGAATATTATCTGCCTCCCGTCTGGATGCTTTGCTGCCGTGTGCAGAACATGGCACATAAGTGGCTTTTGGGGCATGATGCATTTATGCAAGTGTTTTTCCTTGTCGTCTCCTAACACAACAAAAAGCCACTTGAAGCCTCTTCTTGGGGCTTACTCTTATTGCTGACTTGAATGCAAAGAGACTAAAGTCCACTGCAATGTGCCTGTAGGTTTTTTTTCAAAGGTAGTTATTTTTATGATTTTCAATGAAAAACTGTGTTGCTGAACTGTTGAAATGTTGAAGGTTTGTAGAAGTCTATTGCGGAAGATGGAGTGGGGATTGAAATAAACAAAATTAATTTTGCAACTTGTTGTAGATGGAAGTTGTTTATAAGCTTATATTAGCCAGTCTGGGAACATAAACTTTATCATGTACCTTAGCCAGCCAGTTCTACAGTGGAAATGTCAAACTGCATATAACGAATTAGCTGAGGAATATGCTTTGTGAACAGTTGCAAACGTTATATGCTGAGATATGTTCAATATGCTGTTCACTGAACAACTCTGAAGAGTAATAGTAATAATAATAATAATAGGAGCCTATTTGCAGACAGTTGCGAGCAGGAGAAATGGCTAAATGCTCCAGTTTATTCCTTATTTGCCTCGTCATACTATGTGGTAACAGTTAATAATATAATGCACTTTAGTAATTGCTTGGGTCAGTTGTTTTTTTCCTGTATTACTTCCTCCAGCCGGAGTATTCTCCTCCATTAGACCATTCTCAGTGGTTTGTTCGTGAAGTTCTTCCAGGGACTGGAAGCTGAATTCAAACTTCACTTTCTCAGTATGCCCAAGTTATGAAAAAATATCCCTTTGAGGATGCTTCCCAAGCAGATCTGCTAGTGGAGGGTTTTATTTCTATTGTGTTGATATTTTTCCTAAAGGAATGATAATGCCAATCAAAGTTGAAAATCAAAGTTGGAGATGGATGTGATTCTCCTTTAATTTTTTTCAGAGGATTCCTAGCCCTGTTTTCTGACCTTTCAGTATTATAAAACACAGTAATGACTATTATGATTAAGACTTTCAAACAACCAGACTTACTCAGTCCATTAGTTTTGCAGTGCAAATGCTGCACCTTACCAAGACTTCCTATTTGTATTTAACTCATCTGTTGTTGTTTTCTGCTTGTGGAAAATTTTATCTCCTCTTACCTGTTTACGACAACATGATCAATATAATATATTTCAAATAGTATGGCATTTAGGATTTTTTTTAACTAATATAACAGTTCATGCCAGGCTTTGTAAAAATGCTTAAGGCACCTCATATACTCAGAAACATCCATCTAGAAGGAGAGCAGCATTGCGCATTAGAGGGAAGCAAGAGGAATTTTAGTGTGTGCAATGGATACTGCCACTTGCATAACAATTCATCTCCCTCCGTTGCTAGTGAATATTCATATTCCCATGGCAGGTCTCTTTATATTTACTCTTCTGTCGAAGTGTGAGATGGCATCCAAGCCCTCTAGCGTTTTAACAGGGTAGACACGTTATTTGCAATGTTATTCGAAACCTTCCTGAATAGAACCAGCTGAGATGAACTCATTCCTGTGTATACCTCTCTTAGAACTCCTTAAAATGTAAATGTAAAATGATACCCACTCCTGTAGAGTGTCCTGCTGCTGTAAAATCACATAGACTGGCTTAATTTGGAGTAGGAAAGTGAAATAAGAGGAAGGGAGATGGTGGGTGGTTCTCAGGACAACTAGCACAACTACATCACTTGCAGTCCATAAAGCAAAGTCCAAGAATCTCCTGTATAAGAAGGAATAGTTTCTAATATAATAATATAGAGGAGAGAACGTTTACACAGAAAAGGAAGTATGAAAGGAAGAGGCTATGTTTCCATCAGGGCTCTTGTTCCATCAGAGCTGGAGCACAGGCTTCCCGAGGGAGCTCTCGACCCACCTGTAGGATTAGCCTGTGGTTGCAAGGTACAGACTGATGATAAAGCAAGTGCTCAGCCTGGGTCCTGGCATCTTCCAGCCCTGCCTTTGCCTTGCCGTGGTGGCCCTTTCCTCACCGCCTTCCTAGGGGCCCCACCACAGCTTTTTCCTGCGCTCTTGGCTGTGCTGCAGCCGTCGCTGGTGGCACTGGCCCAGCGTAGCCCTCCCGTTCTGCGCCTCGCGCTGAGAACAGCCCTCACCCCTGCTCCCGCGGCCCCTCTCCCTGGGGAGTCGTGGTTGTTGGCCTCCCTTTCCTGCCTCCCCTCGGCTGCCTTTCCACTCCAGCAGCTCTTCACCTCGGCGGATTAAATCACAGCCAAGAGTTACATGCAAATTTGAGCACAGTTTATTTGCAGCTGCATTTGCAGAATTTTGCTGTGGGAGGCTCTGGGCCGAAACCGGGGCAGTACCAGGTTGGGAAGGTGCTGGTGTCTCCGTGAGGTGGACAGGTTGGTCTTGGAGCAGCTGAGGCTGCAGCTGAAATCTGGTCTGAGACTGGAACTATCCAATTTAGACCCAGACAACAGGCAAGTGTATATCACAGCTTGAAGAGCATTTCAAGACATGGGTAAATGCCTTCTTCTGGCTTGAAAGGGAATCAAACCCACCTGCATAGTTCTTATCAACTAGCTGCTTCTTACAGAGTGAGCTTCTGCGGTGTTTGTGTGCAAACAGCACTTTAAAGTGATCAGTCAGCATAATTAAGCAAGACTGCACTTTAGAGGCAACGAAGGAGTTTCCTCTTCATCTTGGTGGGAGAAGAGGAATCAGACACCAGGCATTGCTCTTCAGCAGCTGAGATTCTTGCGACTCCGTAGCCACTCTCCAGTATCTCTTTAATCAAGGTATTTCTTTCAGGCTCCTGTGCACTGTAAGGCACTGGGGACACCAACATGGAAATACCAGTCAGTTGTTCTGACAGATTATACTGTATGCTGATGGCATAAGCACGGGAGCGGGGTGTTGGTGAACGCAGGATATCAGAGAGGGCAGCTGGACAGGTAGTTTTCAGGGTGTTGGAAGGGACTGAACCCTGGTGTTTTTGCAAAGCATTGCTTGATCCCTGGCCTTGAAGAAGACTCCATGCTGGGAAGCAGAGCTGAAGCACGCACGGTTTCCTGGTGCCACCCTGCCCACTGCTGAGCTCTTCTCCAGGGGGGCCTCAGGCAGGCAGAGTAGCCTAAGGCGAATCTTTGGCTCCTCTTCTTTGCTGCCCTTGTTATATTTTCATATGTCCATACACAAAAAGGCAGAGTTTTTGCTCTGGAATTATAATCCCTGTACATGTGTGACAGAGGATTTTCGTGCATGCTCGGTATTCTTTAGAAAATGCACGGTCAGCATGCACTGGCCCTCCCAACGTGATTTCAGGTAAGCTGTAGTTATCCCAGTAGTTACCCACTGCCTTTTCCCTTGTACAAACCTTAGTGCTACCCATTTAGTGAAGGTGGGGGTCACCGAGAGCAAGGAGTGGGAGTTGGGCATCTCATTCCAGTTGGGTTTCTTGGCTTTCAAGATGTGTGATGCTGTTGGGAATCTTTTTGCTAGTGTAGATACACAAAGTTTAAATGAATAACTTTATTCGGTGAGTGATGTTATCAATAAAGGTAATGATAATCATCTTCTTTCTATAATCTTCGCTTAATTTTTCAGTGTGGTAGCGCTACATTTGCAATTTTACTTTATTGCAGTCTCCGTTAATTCAAATCCGATTTTTGTTACTTTATTACAGTACTTGGCAGCCATAGCACTGTATAAATATAAATGCCTTATGACTTGAAACACCTGAGTGGGATGTTGTAACTTGTCATTTTGTATCTTTGAGATCAGATTTTCATTATTTTGTCAGGCAAACTTTAAGCTAAAATGCCTCTATCAGTAAATGAACAAAATGGCATACCTGGACTGGGAGGTTTAAAGTAATTTCAATGAAGCCGGCTGAAATGCTTGGGCTGTGTGTTTAACAAACACAGGTGATACTTCCATCCGAGATAATGATTCTTTAGGACCATCTCTTCTTGGTTTATTTTACATTTTTTGCCCTCAACAAGTCAGCTAGCACAGGAGCTTCTTTTAGGAACGTGCGTGTCTGTCTACGTGTGGCTGCGGCGTAGGAAGAGGGTCTGTTTCAGATGGCACCAGCTGCCTCTGATGCAAGAGAAGGGGAATGCAATTACTTGTGTGGAAGCTTGTACATATTTGCCAGAATTTATAAATGTTTACAAGTAACCGGTCTTCACACAAGCAGGGCCCTCAGGGAGTGCTAGGCCCCCATCTGCTGGAGAGTTTTATGTCAATTCTGGTGAGTTTTCGGTAATTTCCCGTGCATTTCTCTCTAAGAATTATCACCCCTTGGCTTCCGTATTCAAATTTTGATAGCGCCTGTTCGGATGCTCCGCGTACATATGGCGAGAGGCAGCTCCTCTCCCAACAAGTTCTGCGTCTGAACAGATGAGGAGGGCCGGGAAGGGGCGGGAGCGGCGGGAGCGTGAGGCGCCGCGCGCTGCCCCATCCCGCCGGGCGCCGCGGGCCTCGCTGCCGGCAGGGCCTGCGGCCTCCGGAAGAGTATCGGCAAGTTGAAAACAGTTGGGAACGTCCTTCAAGGAAAACAAACACTGCAATCTGCTTGGAGACCTCGGGAGACGCGGTGCTTCTGCTCCTGGAAAGCGCCTCATCCCAACACCCTCCGGGGCGCAACGCGCCCCGGAGGGTGTTGGGATGAGGCGCTTTCCAGCAATTTTGTGCCCTTTTGGGGACATTCTGCAGCCTCCCGAGGAGGTTTGATTTATACGGCCTGTCTGTGCCATCGCGCTGCCTCGAGCGCTGCCTCATGGCAGCGCCTTCCTCTGAATGCAGTAAACCTGGCTGCACGCTTGGATTTTGCCCACATCTTTGAGGGCACCTTTAACTACTAATTTATGCTGCAGTTGAAAATTACTTTTAAAATTCAGAAAAAGAAAAAGGAAAATCAAAATGATAAGACCAGGATGTTTAAAACAGAGGTTAGATTTATCATCAGTAGGGAACTGCTTAAGGAGATGAATCTTACTTTATCGCTTCCCTGCTTTCCAAGAGAGGAATAGCATTGGGCTAGGTCTGTCCCTGCGGAACCAGTTTGTAAGTACAAGAGAAGCCCCTCTGGCCAGGGGAGACAGTTGGAGACTCCTGGGCTGACCCAGCAACGTGAAGAGGATAAAACATCCAGGTTGGGAAATCTTTGGAGAGGCTGCTCTTTCTCCTGCCTGAGAACTAGGAGGGGGAAGTAGCCTCAGACCAGACCAAGGGAAGCGGGTCCCAGACTGTGCCACCAAAAGGTGCTTCACGGTTCGTATCAAAGAGCAGTCCCGGAGAGCTCAGGCAAGGGCCGTAGATGTGCCAGGCTGGTTGTAGCACCCAGCGGATGGGCAGGGGAATGGATCCTCTCTAGGCAGAACTGCATCTGTTGCTGCGAATTACCATCACTTTGACGGTGACTGAATTCACCTGATTTTCCCTAATCCTGCTTTCATTCTGTGACCCAGTGTGGCGTAGAAAGGATCAAACAAGCTGTATAGGGAGAAGAAAAAAAAAAAAAAAGACAAAAGAGAGAAACTGTACTCAAACCTTGAAAGGGGTTTGGTTTCTTCAAAAGAAGAAAGGCATTTTTGCCTTCAGTTCAGTAAACTGCATTTGTAGTGCTCCAACCCACAGATTTAGCTTGTAACAAGGAAATGTGCTATGTTTAAATGCCCAGAAGAAGTCTGAAAGACAGATTTGTCCTGAGAGCTTGTCATTTACCAAAATGGGTAGTGATAATTGCACACAGGAGACACTTGCATTTCTGCCTTCAGTGACAGTGCTGGTAGTTACTGAGGATGTAAAATATCTCCTGGTGGAGCCTTTCCTCTGATCAGCCCCAGTGATGTCCCCAGCAAACACCGGATGCACCAAGCTCAGTTTGGCTTTATCAAAATACTCTCAGTTCAATCCCTTTGCCAGTCTTTAAAACATTGCTTGGCTGTGGGCACACCACAGTTTACAAAATATTAATGAGCTTGGAGAAGTACAGGATATGGAGGGATAAGCCCATCCTTCTGCGGGTGCCTTTGGCTCTGATAGCTCCACAGTGCAGCAAGCATATTAATTACCTACCTCGTTTAAAGCTGTTTTTCAAACCTCGCTGCCCTTGATCAGCTTCTACTACTCATCTTAATTTTTTAGCCACCCTTTGGTATCCTACAGCACTGGGCTGAACGCTGCTCTTGTGGAGCGGAACAAGCTGAAGAAGAAAACAGTTTATAATAGCATAGGAAAGGATGAAAAATCAGAATTAACAGAGCATTCAGGTATCAAAAACCCTCCCAGTCTTTCTTAATTATAACCTTTTCTTTTGCCTTGTTTTTAGGCATTGCATGCTGCAACTTCCTGTTAATGTTTATGCTTTTTAAAGAATGTGTTACATTTTAAAGGAGCGCTATGCACAGTTACCCTCTATTGCTAGTAACCTCAAAAAAAGTCTTGCATCTTTCTGGCATTTCCTACTGTGCTTCTACCCCTCCAGTAATTTAGGAAAATTTCTGTTTTATTACTGGTTTTAGCACACTTGGGTGCTGTATTTTAGATGTGGGGACCTGTTTCCTTACTCCATACTGCTTTTTTGATGCTTGACATAGCCTCTTTCCTGCTTAGTTGCAATGTTTGCCTGACAAGAGAACTGCTTAAAATGATATTCAGATGAAGCTAGATTGCAGGCTAAATACCGAGCCAAAGAATACTCAGTAAAGTCACGTGTGTTATTTTATTATTAATTGCATCAGGAGCTTCTAAAGAACAATACCAAAGATTAGACAACCTTCTAACCTCACAAAACAGAACCTACTAGTTACATTATCCTCCATAGTGTACCTTATTAAAAATTTCCCATTGTCCTCATCATACATTATGAACTGAGAAATGCTATTGCTGTAGTTTAATGAAGGTATTATACGAATTAAAAAATAAAGTCTATCTGAATAGGTACTTTTATAGAAACAAAAAAAAAAGAAAAGAGTAAAGAAAGGTTGATTTGATTAGGTCTAAACCACTGCTTTTTAGGCTAATATGTATGACTTAAAAGGTAACTTTTTGGTTCTGAAATGAGACTCCTCCATTAATGTATGCTGGAAAGATTTAAGAGCTTACTTAGCTGCCCTTTTGCTTATGTTGTTACTCTAGATAGGAGCTAGTTAGGCTCCATGTTATAGTTCACATCCACTGCTTCTAAGACAAATGACCTGAAAGTAGCAAAAAGATGATTTTATAATGGTAAGAATCTAAGAGGACAGGAAATGAGGCCAGTAGCTAGTTCCTGCAATGGAGGCTCTGGTTCAGGAGAGCCTGCCTGTCCGGGAGGGTTGGTGAGTTGTGTTAAAGCACGTGGGGTTTAGGCAGGTGCACAAACACATCCCGACACCTTCTCCCCAGATGGGCTGAACCCCCGGTAAGGTCTTGCTGAAGGGAGAGGGATGGGAGCGTGTGACGTGGAGCCGTCCCGGCCGTGTCACGCGTTACGCAGGAGCAAAACCAACACCGTGGCTGAACGGCTCCCCACAGAGCACTGGGCAGCGCCAGGCTCAAAAACCCAGGTCACCAGCACTACTCCCGTGTTACTGCTGCCTTCTGGGCCAGCAGAACGGAGAAAAGACCTGAAAGAGAGTAGAAAAGTTTCAGCAGCACACAGGGAAGGTGAAGGAAAATCTGCACCTTTAAGGAGGGGCGCCAGAAAGGGAGTCATCTCCTCAGATTGTGTCCAGACCCTCTTAGTCATGAGCACCCAGAAAGGCTAGAGATATAGATTCTTCTGACCAATAATCTTCTACTAACTATCAAAGCAATTTGTTACAGCTTGTTACTGAGCCAAGAGAAAATGTCTGAACCCATTGGCGTGTTATGGTCTCAGTATCCTGTGTGCTGCAATTGCATCATTTTATTCAAACATTATTGGGCATAAAATATCCAAGGGAGTTCAGTATCCCGGACTGACTTGAGTTCTCAAAACAGCACAAACACTGAATGTATTTATAGATTTAACTTTGAAGTACACTGCTAAAAATTGCTTACATTTAAAATTTGCTGCAGTGTGCAGGGTTCTCTGACTGCACGGCTCATGCATATGGGGTCCATGTTGGCTCCATGCTTTGAAGCAAGATACCTTCAGATACCTTTTAAGGTTTTTTGGGTTGTTTTTCTGGTGCTTAGGATGAAGACTGACTAGAATAAGTCTTATGTGAATAGACAGCTAGCCAGAAAGCACCTTTTTAGGAAACCTGAACAAACTGAAGGCAGTGGTAGCCAGGAGTGCCTATTCAAAAGCACTTGTTGAAGAGGATTGCAAACATTTGTTGTGTAAACACACAGAAGAGATGAAAGCTTCAATTTCAAAAGAGATAATGTTAAATCTGTGGTATGATCTGTCAGTTGTCCCAAAAGTACTCAAAATTAGAGGTGAAATTCCATCTCTTGCTTTCCTGCTATGGATTGCTGGAATGTAAAAATATATAAAAGAGGAAACTGCTTTTGCAGTTAGATATCTTCAGTTTTTAATTTATTCTTCCATAATTGGCGCAAGTTAATCCAACTCTGACAAACATAATGTTACCATCTGTTTGAAACTCTTGAGGAGAAAGAGTGCTTACTGAGAACTGGTTTTCAAGCTTAAGGGCATTTATTTACTTATTTTTCCTGAGTGTGTGTGTCTGAGATGCCCAGAGCTGGGTTAGTGGCTTTCCTAGGTATCTGATGAAGAAAATCAAAAACATGTGGACTCTTTACTGTATTTGTTACTCTGTGTAAGATCAGAGGGTGATGGGATGAATTGGTCCTTGCACTTTGTCTTTACCTAGGTCTGTACAAGCATAATCAGACATTCGGCTTCTTATCTGAATAATAATAAACTAAGTAGCTCTATTAGTTCTCGGTATCTATTTTACAGCAGCAGTAAATATGATACATCTTTTTACAACTATTTAATTGTTCTTTTCTGTTGTTTACAGATTATAAAACTAGATGTCCTGGTGGAGGCTTTCAGCTGCCAGGAGTGCAGACATAATGCTGGTGCCTGACAGTCTCTCACAACGGGCTTTCCCCCAAATTTCCATGTGTATCAAACCACTGGGCTCTGCAAAAATCATCTGCCACTTGTCTGACCTGGGATAGTTCTGCCAGTTGTGGGAATTGGGATTAAGGTACCCACTTAGAGGGTCTAATGAGCAATAATTCACATGGCATTTGCAGCCGTACTTATCTATGCTGAGAATATTTTGAAGCGAGTCAAACATCCTCCAAGAGGCCCAGAGCCACCTGAGGGTAAGTAGGGCCCCGATGTGGACACCAGGGCTGGTGCAGGCTGCACCTTGAGTAAGTGAGAGTTTGGACATGGCCTCCTGTGAGTAAGTGTGTTCCCCTGAGGAAACGGAGAGGAGCAGCGCGTTTGGAGCGATGCCGGTTGGGAATGATGTCCCGCTGCTCATTTAGGTCATGAGCTGTTTGTCAATACCAACAATTAGTGGGCTAACGATTCCATTGACCACAGGACAAGGATCGATTCGCACAAGACTTGTTAGTTATTTACCACAGAGTGTATTAAAGCCTATAGATTCACCATAAATCCTTTCAAGCTCTCCTGCTATGATCCTTGCCACAACATGCATTGACACCTCAATAAATCCTTTTGACAAGGGCGATATGTGAAAATCAATACCAGTTTATCAGCTATTTCCATGTAGTCTTTTCAACAAAGCTTTAAAGATCTTTTCCCAAAGCTATATAACTGACAAGGTGTAGGGACAGATCTTGCATCAAATGCGCACACACAGGGTGACCTTGATTAATGCCTTTCACTCAAAGAATTTTGTAAATCCCATACAAGGGAAATAAAACCAGTTTTGATGAGGTTCACAGTTTGGAAAGTGCTTTTCAAAGCTTTTACAACAACTATTGTTTTTGTAAAAATGAATGACCTTTCTGCACAGAGAATACGTTAAGCCTTTTTTTTTTTTAAGTTTCTTCTACCAATAGAAAATGTGAAGTGCTTCTTTTTCACCAAGTCATTTTCTAGGATGTGATGGCCACCACCAAAGGCTTTGATGTTTACTTATTTTTCTAGACAAACTTTACCATACTTTAAAAACATAGAACATGCCAATATGTATAATGTAAAATATATATAATTTAGAAATAATATACCTATTTTGCTGGTTCATCTTTAGTACTTGAGGAATTTCCAAGCCATCATTTAAAAAAACTAGCCTCTTTAGACTTCTGCTGGTCATCTTTCATGTCTAGGTAGTAGGTTATTTAGATTTTCTACGTTGATTCTCCCTGTGCTGACTTTCCTCCCAAATGTGTTCAGTACTTTGCTCCGTGGAGTTGTGAGTTGTTTTTACCAGCAAGTTCAGATTGTCTTGCAGGATGTGATAATCCTGAAGACTACTGGATAAAAGCAAAATCTTGAAATACAGACATGTATCTGAAGCAAAAGTTCCACAGAAAATAATAGCTTATGCTGTTAATTTTTATTCTTTTTAGAATTTTTTTGTCCCTATCCTCCACAATACATGAACAGTTCAAATTCCTCAATAGGCAAAATATTAGATTAGTTCTGTATCTCACATTCAGAGGCATGTAAGTCATCCAGGAGCTTAAAAACCATCTCAAGCTCCCCAGAGAGGAAAGGAAAAGGAAGCCTGTTCCATGGCTCTTTGGGAGTACCTCGACCAAAGTCAGCTTTGATATAAGCAAATCCAACTCCCACTTCAGTCACCGGGAGCTGGTGTTGCTAATGGTAGGGTTGGATTTTGTCCCTTCTGTGTGACTTTTCTTATGAAAGCTGAGTATGTTGTGTGTTACAGCTCAATGAGAACGTTTCCTGAAACGATGTACAGCGGCACCCTCCCTAAAAGGAAGGAATAATAGTGCTTTGGCATCCTTTGCCGTGGTTTTAAATTACCGGGCGCAAAAGGTAGCTATAGCACTTGTCATGGGAGATTCTGCTCTCTCCACCCCGCCGCTGCCTGCTATACAACCTTTTTTTTTGCCATTAAAATCTTACCTAAAGCCTCTTCTCTGTAATCTCTGTTCTTCTGCTGTGCATATTATATAATTCTATATATCGCGCTGTCCGCCTTTCTTTCTCCCTTTATTTTCATGACCTCTCCTTCATTTCTCCTTTGTGCTGTTCCCTCTGATTAATCTCTGAGTACTCATGAATGTGATGATAAAATACAGGGAAAACTCCGTACTGTTTAACTGCCTTGTTTACTATGATGAAGATGTTTAGAGGGCAACACCCCCCACCCAGTTAACACGACCTGTCTTTAAAACTTATTAGTGAGTTTTCCACTTTCCACGAAGGATTTGCTAAATACCTCTTCTCTCGCTTGTCTCTCTCTCTCTTTTAAAGAGGAATACTGTATTTCTTTAAGAGCTGTTCTTTCCCATTAAAATAGTTTGGATTTCTCAGTACGCAACAGGATGGGCTTGTGGTATGTGCTGTAGGGACTACATGCTGAAAGGGAGCAAAGTATGAAGAAAAGAGTGGAATAAAATCCACACAAACAACTGAAGAACTATGATCCCTGAATGAAAAACAAGGTAGACTAGCCTCGGGCAACGGATAACCCAAGCTTAAGCTGACCTTGGCAGTACGGCAGGGTCTTTGTGTAAGGACAGAATCCTCCAGCAATTTCATCTGTTTCGCCCCAGTGTCAACCTTGCACGTATCGTTATTTTACATGTTATTTTCTTATTCCCCACTCAAGTGTATTTATCATGGCTAATGCGAGGAAAATCCTAACTCTCCATGTCTGAGCTCTCCTAAGTCTCTCAAACTCCAGAGTACTGATGAAATTCAGGACTGTTGCTTTTTTTGTTTGTTTCCAAACCACTGAGTCAGGGCCTCTGCTAGTTCTGCCCCAGCGGGGCTGAATCGTGGGCATAATGGGGTGTGGGTCTTGCTTTTCATTTTGGCATGCGTCTAGAGTATATCTTTTGCCCTCTCTGCTGTGAATGTGCAGCTAAACTAACAGCAGAGGCTGGAAAGGCAGCCATTTCAAGCACGTCAGTTGGCAGCAAAAAGACCTTAAGCATGAACAGATTTGTTGAGGCAGCTTTCCCAGCCTATTCAGTAAAGGCAACCAGTTCGGAGCTGTGTGTACTATGAGCTGATGGAGTCTATTAAATATCCTCGCACAGAACACGCCAGGGGCCAGTGTAAGGGAAAGAGGGGAATGTTCATTTAGAGACCTCAGTTCAAAACTGTCAACAGTCTGGTCTCAGCAGGGCAGCTCGGTGCGCTGGGATGCGTGAATGCATCTTACTCTGAAACTGTAGAGGCTGCCTGAATGTTTTACTGTATGATAATTTTGCTGTTTGGGTGGAACAAATGCTGGTGCTGTTGCCCCCCAGCTGCTCTGTGCACATGAACTCTGGCAAACCTGAAGAGGGTGATTTCGTGGCAGTCCTTTGGATCCAGAGTGCCTTGGAGCCCGGTGCTGCTGCCCCAGGAGAACGTGTGCAAGTGACAGTGTGTCAGCAAGCACCAAACCCTTGCGAACTAAGGTCTAGAGGCTAAAAATATGCTACTGCAGCGGAGAAAACTATGTTCGGTGTCTTTTGATGTCATAGCAGATTTAAATGCTAGTATCACCTAAGGGAGAGAGTTGCAAGTTAATCCATGATTATAAAAGTAGCACTTTTACTCTTTGCATTTTGTATTCATCTTTCCTTAAGACTAATCAAGTCCCTTCCAGTATGTTTGTTTTTAAAAGAAGGACTAATAGAGCTTTAAAACACTTCAAAAATTCTTGTAATGCTGCTGAAAATAAAGGGGTCTTCTAGTTGCATAGTTAAAAAGAAAGTCTTCTTTCATACAGCTAGACTGAAAAATTATTATATGGAGTCCAATTTGCTCTTTTCAAAAGCAGAGGGAAATTTTGCCAGTCTTTTGCTGATTGTGCCTGTCCTGATCAGACGTGTTCCAGATTTGGCTGCAGTGGAGCTGCAGTGGCAGAAATCTGTGCAAAAAAACCTCTAGGAAATATTGCTGCACATATTTATGCAAGGAACCACGAGGTCTTTTCAGAAAATAATTATCTGTGTAGTTGACAGTTCAGGTTAGGAGCAAAGTTAGAAGTTTGAACAAACAAAAGATAGCAAGGAGCAAGAGAGGTGATTTCAGAGGCAGGGATTTGTTTGGCAGCCAGAAAGAATGGTTTTATTCTTGCCCTCCAATCTGACCTACTTTCTTTGCTTTCCTTGTTTTACTTTTTTTTTTTTGCATGAGCAGTGATGTAGCATGTGTGTTAAAGAAGTGTTTGGGGAAAAAGGTTGCATTTCAGTAGAAAGACTATCAATTGCTTTAGAGAGCATGTAAATCCATTAGTTGATATACCTTAAGTCTGAAGTCAACACAAGACTGCATAGATATTTAAGTCAATTAATTTAAAAGATGTAAAAACATCCCAGAGTCTGTATGTTAGATTGGGAGGTGACAAGCATATTTTGGTTTCAGCATAGCTTCAGCTGTAGTGTGACAAAACCAAAGCAGCCATTTTCCAATTTGTGGTTTGCACAGTGGGGATATTTTACTTCTTTCCAAGTATATGACGGTAGTGTGCTAAAACAATAAAATCTTATTTTTTTCTTCTAGAAATAGTATTTCCTTAGTTTGTAGGAGCATGAGGAAAATAGAGATTTTAAGAAAAGAAAATGGAATTTTGCAGAAGTCTAGGTCCAGGATCACCATTTCTTCTTGGGAGCTTGTCCGTTGCCTCGCGGCGTTTGGAAATCTCTCCTGCTCTCCGACTCAGACCCAGGCCCGCAGCGGGACAGGCAGGAGAGGGGAAGGCCTTGCCTGTAACGAGGGCTCCGCGTGGATTTGGCCGAGGCTTTCCGGAGCCCGAATGGGGTCCGATGGGGGAAAGTCACCCCGGCGGCTGTGGTGGTTGCTGCTCGGGGAGGCAGGGCTCGCGCTCCCCACCGCGGTGGTGCCACGGCGCGCGCAGCGCAGGCGGCTCCGCGCCAGCGCCTCAGCGGCCCCGCCGGCGCGGGCGGCACCGCGGCCGGCCCTGCGGCATTCGGGGCCTGCCAGGCACTGCGGGAAGCCTGGGAGGAATTACGGCGTTGTTCTACCCTGAGGCTTGTCCCTGGAAAACTGCTATTCTGGGCGCCGTGTTGTTTCGCCATGATTCTCGGTATGAAATGTGATCAGTTCAAAAAAGGAAAAAAAAAAGGAGGGGAGAGAAGAAAAAAATGTGATTACTTGCCCCGCAGAGTCCCCCTGTGAGCTGCAGGCCAGCCTGCGCCCTCCTGAACCTCACAAGTAAAACTCCTTCAACGGCGATTTAACTAAGATTTCTCTTTGAGAACTCAGTTCCATCCTTCAGAAGTTATTTTGACAAACCACTAAGCAAAAAGACCCCTGGTAAATAGCGGTGGTGTTTAAAAGACCACTGGTGGCACACATCCCTGGCAAAGAGAGCCCAAACCAGCTGAGAAGGACTATGCTGTGTTTGAGTTTAAAATCTGTTCAAATGACAGAAATTGAAGCTACATGACAGCAAATTCACAGTTCAGGTCTATTTTTGGAGATATTGACTGGCTTGTAGGAAAAAACAAGGCCTGTAGACTGCTGGGTGGAAAAAGTGATGTCCTCTGAACACTAGTGTTCACGGAGATCCTGGTTTCACTTATGGTGCCTGCAGAAAAACTGCTCAAGTTGCAGCTGCAAGTCACGGTCCAGTTCTCCACTGAGCCATCTTATGGCAGCCCATATCGCCCTGGACCTAGTTCATTTGTAGGGAGTCCCTGGAAATTTTAACTGTGTGTCTGTATAAAATTCAGGGTTCATGGCAAACTTCAGTAGCTCTCTGTATATACCCTGGAGACAGAGCCTGGGGCACATTGCTTGCCGTTACTGTTAGACTAGGGGGAGAGGATAAGCTGTGCTCTACTGAAAGCCTCCTTGTTGCTTTAGTAGCGTAAGGTACATCTCAAGTCCTGAAGTGACGAGAATCTGTAAGAATTCTGAATTAAAAGCATGGAGGCAGCAGAGTCATTAATGATCAGATCTTGCAAGCTCGTGAGTGGCCTTTCTAAAGCCTGGGAAGTGTGCTATTGGTGTTTTCATGTTGAAAGCAAACAAGTAAGCTAAAAGTCTCCTTGATTTGTGGGAAAAAAAAAAAAAGCTTTTCTGGCCCGCAGAGCAGTAACGAAGACACTTGAACTGCTCCCTGGCGGGCTAAGAGCTTGCTCATTATTAGTTAGTTTGGGAGTGTACTTATCTACTTAAATATAATTAATATAAAAAAAATCAAGCTTAATGGACCATTGAGTATAGTTTTCATCATAGAAAAGCCAGGAAACACCGAGGTCAGATTTTCAGATCTATCTTTTATTCTGATTACTCCTAGACAGCAAGTCTTGATAGGGAGTCATCTCCGAAGGACCGGAGTAAAGGCAGCGAGTGAGTACCCGGCTTTGCGGCTGGCAGCCCCCAGCCTCGTGCCACTGGCCCGGTGTCCTGGCCTGAGGGCAGCCTCGGAGCGTGCGTCCCCAGCGTGGTGCGTCCCCTGCGTGGTGCATCCCCAGCGTGGTGCATCCCCAGCGTGGTGCGTCCCCAGCGTGGTGCGTCCCCCGCGTGGTGCGTCCCCAGCGTGGTGCGTCTCCCGCGTGGTGCGTCCCCCGCGTGGTGCGTCCCCAGCGTGGTGCGTCCCCTGCGTGGTGCATCCCCTGCGTGGTGCGTCCCCTGCGTGGCCTCGCCGCCCGCCCCGCACCCAACCCAGCCGCTGGCTGCCCATACGGGACGGCCTCGTTAAGCCAAAGGGATCAATTACTCCCTCAAGGCCCAGTCTTAACTATGAAGCCTTTTGCTTATCTCCTTTTAAAACTGTCTCTTGCTGTTAGGAGGGCACATTTTAAGTAGGGCACAATTATTTTCCCATTGTTGAAAATCAATTATAGTACGGTCATTAACAAAAACTCTTTGCAAATATTTTCAAACACGGAGAATTGCAGGGCATTTTTGTTGCCGTCATTGCCAGGGTTTATGTTTTCATTACGTCTCGTTTTAAAAGAAAGGATTTTTCAATCTAATGGCTTGTTGAAAAGTAAAATAATGCACACTTAAAATGACATGCAGGAAAACGGTGATGAAAATATCACAGAAGGCTGTGCTTTCGTTATGTCCGAAATGTCAGTAATCATGTGCTTTGTACTGTGTCTTGTGTTCCTTGGTCATGTAGAGATGAGGTTTTATTAAGAGTGCCTGACATCCTCCATGATAACTCACTGTTTGCAATTGTGTGTAACTTTGCCAGATTTTAACCTTTTGGCATCTAAATGGGCTGAAGTTTTCCATATTGGGTTTCTTCTTAGTTGAATCTGTTTTGGAAAATTTAATAAAACTGATTCAAACATTTCCAGGCATTAAGCAACTGGGAAATATACTTTTTGTCTGCATTGTCAGCATCCTGGCATGTATCAGGAACAGTGTAGGCAGCAGGACCAGGGCAGTGATCGTCCCCCCCCGTACTCGGCGCTAGTGAGGCTGCACCTCGAACACTGTGCTCAGTTTTGGGCCCCTCTCTACAAGAAGGACATGGAGGTGCTGGAGCTGGTTGGACACAATGATCTTAAAGGTCTTCTCCAACCACAATGATTCTAATAAGCATCTGAAGTTTGGCTGGCGGGGCATCTTTGTCCTCTAACATTTTCAGGAAAAGGCAAAGTACAAATGTTTGAATAAGTTTAACGAAGGCAGGTGGGAGAGTGGAATTAGCTGAGAAAAGAAATAGTGTTGTGGTTAGTGCCATCAGGGTGTAGCAGAGGAGGGGTGGGTTAAGAGAAGAGAACTAGTTGTGTTGGCTGAAACGCTGATGTTAAAGGAGGAAGCAAAGGGAACTGTGCCATTAGCTATAGGAGTGTGTGGCGAAGGGCTCGGCCATCCGCAGCCTGTTGCCCCAGGAGGTGCTTTGGGGAAGCGTGGATGAGAGGGACAGGGTGGCGATAGGACACACTGTGGTACTGACGTGTCAGCTCCTCCCGAGCTGCAGGTGGCATCTGCACCACTGTGGCTAGTAACTACTTAACTACCAGTGCATTAAGCCTCCATAAACATACCTAATATGTTTTTAAATTTGCTTATGCTTGTGACTTCTACAAAGCCCAGCAGGAATGAGTTCTACAGTATGTGTGTTGTAGGAAAAATTGCTTCCTTTTATTAGATTTAAAACTGTGTGCTAATTTCATTAGATGTCCCCAGACTTTTTTTAAAATTAATTTATTTATTTCAGTGATGATTATTATACAGAATAATCATTCCCTAATTCCAGACAGGAAAGTCCAGAAAGGTCCAGATCTTTTGTGGCTTGTAACCCTCTATTGTGCCCATCCCCAGTTGCCTCTCCTCGGAGCTGAAAGCCTGCGGTTGGCCCTTTATCACTCCAAATCACTGAGCCAATATTTCCATGGAATTATCCTAAGGGTTCTGCAATTTTTGTGCTGAGTGATAATAGCTGGGGTCCATTGTGGTTTAGATCTAATTAGGATTGTTTTCCCTCATATGGGTTACTTTGCATTCATCAATACCCTCTGCTCTTTTATTGTTGTTTAGTATTTTAAGGCCCTCATAACTCTTCATTCACATTGACTCTTCAGAGTGACTTTCCATGATTGGTGAACTTTTCATTGTTGTTATCCATCTTCTTCTCAAAGTCCTAGATGAATATACCTGGAACTCCTTCCTTCCTTCCTTCCTTCCTTCCTTCCTTCCTTCCTTCCTTCCTTCCTTCCTTCCTTCCTTCCTTCCTTCCTTCCTTCCTTCCTTCCTTCCTTCCTTCCTTCCTTCCTTCCTTCCTTCCTTCCTTCCTTCCTTCCTTCCTTCCTTCCTTCCTTCCTTCCTTCCTTCCTTCCTTCCTTCCTTCCTTCCTTCCTTCCTTCCTTCCTTCCTTCCTTCCTTCCTTCCTTCCTTCCTTCCTTCCTTCCTTTTCCTTCCTTTTCCTTCCTTCCTTTTCCTTCCTTCCTTTTCCTTCCTTCCTTCCTTCCTTCCTTCCTTCCTTCCTTCCTTCCTTCCTTCCTTCCTTCCTTCCTTCCTTCCTTCCTTCCTTCCTTCCTTCCTTCCTTCCTTCCTTTTCCTTTTCCTTCCTTTTCCTTCCTTCCTTCCTTCCTTCCTTCCTTCCTTCCTTCCTTCCTTCCTTCCTTCCTTCCTTCCTTCCTTCCTTCCTTCCTTCCTTCCTTCCTTCCTTCCTTCCTTCCTTCCTTCCTTCCTTCCTTCCTTCCTTCCTTCCTTCCTTCCTTCCTTCCTTCCTTCCTTCCTTCCTTCCTTCCTTCCTTCCTTCCTTCCTTCCTTCCTTCCTTCCTTCCTTCCTTCCTTCTTCCTTCCTTCCTTTTCCTTCCTTCCTTTTCCTTCCTTCCTTTTCCTTCCTTTTCCTTCCTTCCTTCCTTCCTTCCTTCCTTCCTTCCTTCCTTCCTTCCTTCCTTCCTTCCTTCCTTCCTTCCTTCCTTCCTTCCTTTTCCTTCCTTCCTTTTCCTTTTCCTTCCTTCCTTCCTTCCTTCCTTCCTTCCTTCCTTCCTTCCTTCCTTCCTTCCTTCCTTTTCCTTCCTTCCTTCCTTCCTTCCTTCCTTCCTTCCTTCCTTCCTTCCTTCCTTCCTTCCTTCCTTCCTTCCTTCCTTCCTTCCTTCCTTCCTTCCTTCCTTCTTCCTTCCTTCCTTCCTTTTCCTTCCTTCCTTTTCCTTCCTTCCTTTTCCTTCCTTTTCCTTCCTTCCTTCCTTCCTTCCTTCCTTCCTTCCTTCCTTCCTTCCTTCCTTCCTTCCTTCCTTCCTTCCTTCCTTCCTTCCTTCCTTTTCCTTCCTTCCTTCCTTCCTTCCTTCCTTTTCCTTCCTTCCTTTTCCTTTTCCTTCCTTCCTTCCTTCCTTCCTTCCTTCCTTCCTTTTCCTTCCTTCCTTTTCCTTTTCCTTCCTTCCTTCCTTCCTTCCTTCCTTCCTTCCTTCCTTCCTTCCTTCCTTCCTTCCTTCCTTCCTTCCTTCCTTCCTTCCTTCCTTCCTTCCTTCCTTCCTTCCTTTTCCTTCCTTCCTTCCTTCCTTCCTTTTCCTTCCTTCCTTCCTTCCTTCCTTCCTTCCTTCCTTCCTTCCTTCCTTCCTTCCTTCCTTCCTTCCTTCCATCCTTCCTTCCTTCCTTCCTTCCTTCCTTCCTTTTCCTTCCTTCCTTTTCCTTTTCCTTCCTTCCTTCCTTTTCCTCCCTTCCTTCCTTCCTTCCTTCCTAAAGCTGACCAGTTATTCCTGTGCTTTGTTTGCTTTCTTTTAATGACTTAAATATTGATCAAGTCCTTGGCTTTCCCTTACTAATGATTAGGACAAGATAGAAACTGTCTGACTTTCACATAAAAAATGTTGCCAACATTTAAGCCTAATCATTTACTATAAGGAGAAGCTCAGAGATGCAGGAATTCAATTTGCCTATGAAGTTTAACTGGAATCTTTTAGCTTATAGAATTTTTTAAAAAATTAAATGATCACATTGATCTTCATCACGTGATTCTTGTTTCATTTGATGCACAGCATGGTCCTGTAGTGGGAATGAATCAGGGTAACACAGTGAAAGGGACACTTGCCCAGTGGGTATTTGTTCCAGAATTTGGTAACTGCCTCATGAGTAAAGCTGGGGAAAAATATATATTCCCCCACTTAAGACAGTTAAACACTTAGCTGAGCAACAGTTGCAGTTTCACATCATCTAATTTTAAGGTCATAAAATGTGCAAGTAACACACAGGTTCACAAAGTGGCCAGGACCTTTGCCTGGCTATTTAACACAGAATGCCATAATTTACTAGAGATGTGAGTAACAAATGGTGTGTCGTTCTTCAAGAAGAAATTGTAGGTGAAAGAAGGCACACAACCACACAGGGACAGGCAGATCCATGTACATACGATCCTTCTTCTAAGTGGAATTGAATATTCCATTCAGTTATTACTAGAAAATTTCTTTTCCAGACAGCAGAAGAACCACTGTCCACTATGGGACAGAACAATTGCTTGCAAATGATTAGGCTTAAATGTTGGCAAAATAATATCTAAACTCTCAAGACAGCTCTGGTGTTTATAAATCAACACCAGCTGTTCCTGTTTATATAATACTTTGTAAAAATGAAAGAATAAAATGGAATCTGATGTGACAGCTCATATACCAAGGTTCGGCTTTCTGCAAAAACAAACCAAGCCATTTAAAGATGTGGGGCTTATTTCAGGTATTGCAGCAGAGCCGGCCGGTCCCGTGATGATGGACGTGACCCTGCTCGTGCGGCGCCCCAGGCCCAGGCAGTCCTGGGCAGGGAGCTCCCGAGGCCGGGCAGGGGCGTTTGGTCGCGGCCCTGCGAGAGACGGGCGAGAGGGGCCCTCTGCTCCACAGCCCCTGCGAGCCCTCCCGGGCCGTGGAGCCCCCGGTTGGCCAGAAGGGCCTGATTCCAACTTGGGCACACCGTTTCTGTCACTGAATCTGAAGGGATTTCAGTGAAGCCGGTGAGGTTTGTTTGGCGTCATTGGCCTCCGAATTCAGCCCCGTTGTATCTCCTCGGGGCTGCTTGCGAAATGCTGTTGAAGAATTACTCCTTTGTATTTAAAAGCTCTTGGGTTGCTTAGTTTGATTATTGTATCCTGTGTGTGCTATGGCCCAGCTGACATTTGTTGCAGTTAGCTAAAACCAGTTAAATGGGAAAAAACGTAAGAAGACAGAGTCATCTCACCATTGGAGCTTGGTTCTCAGAAAGGAGTAAGAAATTAGTGCTGGTTTTCCTTTTACAACATGCCTAGGAAAGGAAATGCTGGTGTTTTAGTCTGTGCTTGGAATGCCACTTGAAAGCAAACTATCTGGAGCCCCTGTTCCTGCCGCGCGGCGCGGAGCGCGGAGCGCGTTCCGGGGAGGCCAAACTGCGGGACGGGCTCCAGGAGCACCCGGCGTCTCTCACCGCGTCCCGGCCTTCAGTCCATGGGACTGGCGGAAAACTCACTGAAAATGAACTGTTCTCCTTCACCCCCAGCATCTGTGCATTGCGGGTGCTGGACTGTGTGCACCAGCTGTTCTGCTCCTACTGCAACTTGCTAGTGTAGACAGAGGCCGTTTGTGTAAAAGGCTCTTGGTTAGTCTGTGAAAGCCGAGGTCCCTGTCTCCCAGCAGTGCCCTGTTCCCTTAGCTCCAGGCTCTGGTTCCTTCTTGCTTCATCTCTTCTTGGCACTGGTTCTGTTCCCTTCTAAAAACAGCGACAGAGCCTCCAAAGGAAGGTTAAAAAGGAGTAAATGGTGCCTCTTTTGCACAGGAAATTCAGGCACTGCCTAGATGCTAGAGAGCCGCTTTCGATAGGTTCTTACATGAATTTTTCTCCTTGCTGTCCGTGCTTCCCAGAGCCAGCCCTCCTGGGGACCTGGGTGCCGGACGAGGTGTGCTGGGCCGGAGCCAAACTGCAGCCCTTTCTCCCTGTGCATCCCTCAGGGTAGACATAGTGATTTCAGAAGGGGAGAAATTGCTTTGTGGAGGCTTTTTAATTAAAAACATGGATGCGATGGACTTCAAGTGACCTGGTCCAGTTTTAGGTGATAAAGTCATTCCTTGGATCTGCCTTCCTTTACCTTCTACACAATCTATCTATAAACTTTTCATTCATGAGTTGTTCAAAAGCAGATCATAAATTTTGTGACTGCTTTTGAAAGTTGCTCAGATAAGTATTATATCTCACTGTGAGGGTTCATGAACTGCTTGCAGCACATTTCCTCACTCTATTCAGATTTGCTACTCTTGCTTTATGAGTGGTCATTTTTTCAGTCTCCGGTTTTTTTCCTTAGAGCAAACAGAAACGCTAACAGAAGTCCCATCGTGTGGCCGACTAGCTAGTAGCAATAGTAGGTTTTCATGCTGGTTTTCTCTATTCCCTAATTCTGCAACTCATTTTTCATAAACCACCTCTGTCTCCCCTGGAAATAAGTTTAGTTTAATCACAAAATGATTTCTCTTCTGATGATTACATTCATCTTGGCAACATGCCCCTAAATTCATCGTTCACAGACATTTGTATGAACTAAACTTAAGTTGCAGAAATTGAAGTGAAAAACTGAAACTGAGATACTGAGATCAGCTTTGTAATTTGAGGAACTCCTTACAGGCAGATTTTTACAATATTCAGCAACTACTTCTATTGACTGTTGCACTACAAAGAACTGCCCATAGATTTTTCACCTGCGTGGTGGTAGGACAAGGCATTAAATTGAATTCTTGAGAAGTGGGATGTACTTTCTCTGGCTCAATTTTATGGGCCTTGCCTTGATAGAATTGTTCTCAGAATATTTATTGTTCAAAAGCCACCTTTATTTCTAAACAGTGTATAGCAGGAACTGTATACAAAAGGACGCCGTAATTTTTTCAGGGCATGGCTCAGGTGATGTTTATCACGGTGATTTAAAGCTAATCAAGCAGGGCTGGGTGAAACAGAACATGCAGCCTCCTTAGAAAGGCCTGGTTCCTGAGTGGAGGAGCAGAGCTGGTTGGGAGGGAGCTGTGGAGCTCTGTGACCGGCTCCTTGGGGCAGCGTGGCCGATGCGTCGGGGCTGTCACGTGTTGGTGGCCAGCGAGACCCAGAGGCGGCTGTGGAGCCGCGTGTGCAACGTGGGGCGTCTGCAGAGTAGGGACACGAAGCTCTGAACTCTCCGCTTTCCTGTTGGGCGCTTTCTGGGGCAGGGTGGCACGTCGTTTTAGTGGCAGAATCTGCTGAACAGAACACGTTATTTTGGAACGCTATTTTTAGCTTCCTTATTTACTCCTTGGCAGACTCTTAGTCAAGAGGGGATAGCCCAGGCCCCAGTGATAAGTCTGAACAACTGCATGTTTATGCACCAGTAGGTATCAGGAGGTCAGTCATAAAAACCTGTCAGTTTGTATCACTTCTCTGCTGCCTTTCTATCAAAGCATGAAGGAAGGAGTGCTGCCATCTTTCTTGTTCTATGAGTGGGCAGTATGTCATGAATTAGATAAGATAAGCTGATTTTTTTTCTTATATTGCTTCAGAATACTCACATCTCTGACAACTGGCAAAAGAAAATAAATTTCCATGTATTTATTCTGTCACTGAAGTGGAGATACAGCTTTTGCAGGTGAGGGCAATGGGAATAATGTATAAGACATGATGCTTCTAGTTTTTTTAGAATGTGTTGGCACTGCTCTGGGGTGCTTGTGAGAGTGGGCTGGAATTCTGGTCAGGCTCTTCCGCAGAAGATCCGTGTGGATATTAATGAATGGTTAGTTTTTAAGCTGTGCAACAGGGAATAGTGGAACTTTGATTTTCTTTAATATGTTCAGGTCACTTTCTTTTGATACCAACACTCAAATCAAAGAGGCTGGTGCGAGGAAAGAAAATATCAAAGATGATCACGGTTTCTTCTGCTACAAATGAAAAATGTGCACTATCTTTAGTACCCTGCCTCCAAATGAGCTTCCAAGTGGCAGTTATTGAACACCATGAGAATGAACACAAACCACTACAAATGCAGAACCATTCATGGCTGTATAAAACTAGAGGGAAGCTCTGAAAGTTCATGAGATTGGCTTAAATGTCATGGCATTAATTTTTTTTTTTTAATTCTCTTGCTCATGTTTAACATGCATCTTGTTATACTCGAGCTTCTCTTTGCAACCACAGCTACCAAGTCTCCTTTTCTTCAGAATAACACACAAATATTACTGTCTCTCTACAGAAGCTGAGAGCCATGAATTCAAATTTAATTTTTGGTAGGACACACACCAGAGTGCACAGTCTGCAACAGAACCTTCTTGGTCTGAGCTGGCAGCAAAAAGGTAGAGCTTGAAGACCATCTATTCTAAATGTAAAGCAACAAGGTCTAATCCTTTGCTAGGATGACACTGCTGCTTCTCACATGGGCAAGACCTGGAATTCTTTGTTATCTGGGTGGGGAATAAGTATTTTGCATATTTAAATTTGATGCATGATTATTCTCTTAGAAGCATTTGTAGTAGCAGTAGTTGAACAGATTATGTGCCTCTTTATTTCTTTATTTCACTTTCATCAAAGTGTGTTACTTTGTGGGTGTGGTTTTTTTTTTTTTTTTTTTTTTTTTCCTCTTGCAAAATCTGGCTGAGTTTTGACCTTCTCGGAAGTGCAGAAAGTCTCGATTAAATACAAGTACACCTGGCAAGTGGGCATTTTCTAGGAATGAAGAGGGAGTATAATCTTTCAAGTTGGAAACATCAGTCTTGGAGAGATGGTTACTTCATGCAGTACCACCTTTTCACCTTACATTTCTTGGGAGACATTTAGTATGCCTGACTACTGTGCCTATTATCATAGGAACATTGTGGAACATCGTGTTCCCTTTTATGTTCGCAGAGCGCTGCTTCTGGTGGTCGGTAGGTTAGGTATTTCCATATGACATTCCGGATTGTGAGACTCATCCTGCGTAACTTAGGGAGCACTTATGTTTTCATGTCCCATCCTGACCACTGGGATCACTTGGCATATATCGGCTGACAAGCCATGAAATTGTATGTCTGAAGCACACGGTGTAGTACAGATGAAAATATTAAGTTCGTCTGCAGTTTCCAGGCCTTTCCCCCTGGGCAGTTTGGTATTGCCTCCTTGGTTGTTACTGATTGGTGTCCATGGAATATTGGCAGAGGGATGGGAGAAGGTGCTGGCAACTGAACCCAGCTTGTGGTCCCTTCAGGCAAAGGTGTGGGTCTAGTTTTGGGTAGGAATGGGGAAGCTGCCTGAATTCTGTGCCTGTTCTGGGGGATCCGCTGAGGCCTCGGGACGTGATGGGCTGCACTTGGCCGCTGCGCTGGGAGCAGCGGGTCGAGTCGGGGCAGCCAGCGCCACTCGGACCCCCCGCAGGCGCCGAGCCTTCCTGAGCTGGAACACTTACACGAGTCCAGGGAGCTGCCTGCTTAATGCAAAGCATATTTTGATCCTCAGTGCAGTCCTTGTCCTCGCTGATGCACCGCGAGATGCGTGGAGGGCTCGGTGCTGACCCGGCGTTTCTGATGGGCCTCTGGTTGTTTCAGACCTCACACGTTGTGGAGGTTATGAAAAGTTTATTTTCTTTCCAGAGTGCCTCAGACCAGGGATGACTTAATACAGGATTTTGAGATGGATGACCTGGTCCAGCAGACGCTACTAGATGAACTGACATTATCAATAAAAAAAAAATGGACACGCATGTGTGCTTGTGGAAGAAGCTTTTGACAATCAGGCTGTGGAGACAAGAAAACAGGAAGGAGGAGAAAACATGTCACTTGCTTGGGAGCAGAGAGTGGATTCTGCAGCTTGTCATATATGAATCAGGTTTGAAAATTAACCTGACTCCGGAGGAGCTAGTTTGGAGGAGGAGAATCCTAAGCTATTTGAATGAAGAGGATCTGTGAGCCTTGGGCATAGTCTTTGTGTGAGGACCTAGAGAGAGATCCAGCTACAATCAGTTATAAAGGTCTGATGAAATTTGGTGTGTAGAAATGTAATGACTTAGAGCAGTTGTTACTGCACTGGTGGAAACCTGACTGCTTTGGATACTGTGGGCTGGCCTTCAAGTTCTTACAGTCAAAAAGAAGACATTAGCCCAGAGTCCCAGATGACTTTCTGCCTTGCTTGTGGGTGACAGCTCCTGCCTCAGTTGCACATTCCCAGAAAAGGGACCAGGTAGTTTCTTTGCTTTGTCAAGTCTATTCTGCCTTCCCGGGCTTTTTAGCAGGAACATGAATCTTCCCAGAAAAGCTCTGAAATTTTAGATGCTCAAGGTTCATTCTTGAGGAACACAGAACAGTTAATTTTGGTTTTGGGGGTTCTAAACTGCTATACCTTATTTTAGCTAGAAATACATAATTGTAGTAAAAAGAAAAATCCATGCCTTCTTAAAGACACAGGATTTAGATCTTGGAATGTAGGTGTGAGCTTCCAGAAAAGTGCAGTCCTATATGCAACTTCTATAAATTATTTCACTTTCCTCTACAACAGTTCTGTATAGAAGTATCAGGCTAAACAAAATGATTTTCTTTCCTAAAGCAGTTTTCTGTGTCTTTGAGCTTTCTCCCAGAATTCATACCCTTTAGGGTTTTAAAAGACTCTATCCACATGTGATATTTTTGTTTGCTGTAGAAGTGTACCGTGTCTATAGATTCTGTTTAACAAAACTGGAAAGGAAGGGAACTGGTTTTCCCAAGGCTTTGCTTTCCCTTTGCCTTAAGATGCTTTGGCTTGGAAGACAACTGAGGTAAAAATTCTACACTGACTGTCCCAGGTGACTGTCCTGATAATGGGCAAGTTAAAAATCAGCCACCTGGGTCAGGTTTCACACTGGAGTCTCTAACCTGGTGTAAACACACCAAGAAAGCCCAGGCTTTCCAAAGGAATTCACCAGCTTTCCATAAACAGGCTTGCCAGGATGCCACTGCATACTGTGAGTTTCCATACTGCTTCACATCCTACAACTTGATATAAAGAAATTATATAAAGAAATTTTAACAGAGTTTGAAAGCAGGGAAGGCCAAATGCTATCCATTCAAATACAAGAAACCTCAAGTGAATAAGCTTTGCTGCTGATCTAATAGATCCACAGAGTCTGAAGTGATAGGTTGTAGTTCACAGGAGACTCCTGCTGTGATGAAAAGATGTTTAAAATTTCATTAGATGTTTATAGACCCAGAGGTGAAACCCCAGTGGATTATCATATACAATATTAAGATTTTTTTTTTTTTTTAAAAAGATTAAACTCTGACCTGTTGTGATCTTTCTACTAGATCGTATTGGGTCTCAGCTGCAAGTTGACCTTAGTGGGTGATTTCCCTGACATTAAGTAGTTGGCACTTGGCCTTGCTTACCTTGTTTAAATTTAGTTTATACATTTTTCATGTTTAAGCAGTAGGGTGGCTGGTAACTAGGTATTGTTAGTAAATAATTGCTCATGCTGCTACTAGTTGACTGACAACAAATGGAATCCTACAAGGCTTTTTATACGTTTTGGTGGTAGTGATACAGCTAAGTGGCCACTTGGTAGGTGAGAGCTTTGTTTGCCTAGGGTTTTAGCATAATCATTAAATCACAGCTTTCTCTAATTGCTTCAGCCGCAGCCAAACACAGTTGGATGGGATTCTATAGCAAATGGAATTCTGTCACATTCAATATCGGTGTTTGCTTTATTAAATAGCATTTCTCCAGGGACCCGCAAAGACTTTTCCGAGTTTTTAATTTGTTACAATATGTAATAGCTAGCTTCTGTGGAGGAATTGTTCACCAAACTGCATGCTCATTATTACTTCTGATGCCTTTTTACTTTAAATGAGGCTGACAAGGTAAGATATGCCATTTAGAAGAAAGCTGCACTTGCTTTGCTCAGCGCAGGCAGGGTTTTGAAAGGGAGTGCTGTTTGGCAGGCATAAATTCTCCCATTTCTTTGAAGTGAAAATTTAAAATTAATAATTAAAACAAACATACACAACCACTCTGTAATCACCACCTCTGGGTTTCCCAACGTGAACTGCTTCTCTGTATGTTTCTTGCAGTGCCTTTCAGGACAGGAGTGTCCTTTGTGTTACTGAGCTACCACAACCTTCTATCAGTCATCTGCTAGCCTGTTATATATAATGTTACAGCAGCAAAAGCAGTAAAAAGTTTTGGTTCTAAATAGCTTTCCTCCTAGATGCACACTTTCAATATTTTTAACCCAGGTGATTCAGACATCCCCATTTTATCAGAATTTTAATCTGTGAATGTAAATGCCAGCTCTGGCAGCCTCCTGTTCCGTGCTGATAGTGCTTCCCACCATGTACATTTTGGGACAAGGGTTGATGCAGAGAATCTTGTAGGGTCTCAAGTACAGCCCATTGCTGCTTTGGGGGGCAGACATTGGCCCTGGATTCTTGTTTCTGCACAGAGCAGAGGTGCCTGTCCCAGGCCCCTTGGTGTGTGCCGCAACAGGCGGCGTCCGGCTGACACGAAGGTAGCGGCAGGGCACATGGGAAAGGGCAGTACTTGGTGTGTGTTGTCTTGACTTAGGATTTCCTACTATTTTGCATTTCTGAGATTATAGGAAGACACATTTGAACAACCCCTAATTGTGTTTCCTTTGGGAATATCTTAGTATTGAAAAAATAAATGAAATACAGGGCATGACAGCCTGTGTTGGCAAGTGTGGCTAGCTGGGGAGTGAAGTTAGGAAGCCAGGCAAATAATCACATCTTTTTCATTCAAAACATTTTGTACTGGCAGAGAAATCTTTAACCAGTGCTCCAACTTCTGTCTGCCACTTGGAGCTTTTTATATGAAACAGCAGGAACCTGGCAACCTGGAGAGCTTTGAGCATTATGAGAGTTTTAAAAAAAAAAAGTGATTTTATATATATATATATATAGATAGATAGATAGATATAGATATAGATATATATATATATATCTTTTCTGCCAAGACTTTAAAAATCTAGACAAAGCAGATACAGTTGTTTCTCCCAGCTTTCTGCTTATGTTTGTCCTGCTCTTCAGCATGTAAGCTCCCCAAACCTCCACCAATTTTCTTCAATTTTAAATTCTGTGTGGGTATCTTGGATGGGGTTTATCTTACCTTCTTTATCCCTGTAAAAGTTAGATGGTTTGCCTGAGCTATTCCCTAGGCTCCCTCTACAGTCAGTGAAGAGACAGATATCTCCAGGAGGCTTTTTATCTCCTATGAATTCAGACAACTGGCTTGGGGTGCAAAGATTTCCAGCCCTGTCATCGCCCTCCAACCTGCATTCAGCAAGTGTCATTCTCATGCTGGGATTTGGAGTGCTGCATACAATATGCCAGCATCAGCTTTTCACTCAATTTAAGGGGAAATGGATGCATGGGTCTTTTCATCAGCTCTGAAAATCTCAGCAAAAATGTCTACCTTTGCGTGCACATACATTCCTGTAGCCCAAACGACAAGCAACAAATTTAGCTATATTCAAAAACCTGAGCATCTGGCCACTTCAGCTGATTAATATCTCAACTAGGTTATATGGATAGTACTAATTATGCAGTGGTTTTGGGAATCTGATCAAGTAGAGTCTAAAATATGAATTTAAGAACTTAATTATGAATTTAAGAACTCAATTAATTAAGAACTTGGATGTACTTTTTTCTTCTCTGCCTCTTGAGCAGAGTTTAGGTTCTGCAAGGTACATGCAACATTTGCTGCAGAATGGCATTGCCAACTGGCAGAAATGTCTGTGGGTAGTAGCTCTAATAAATACATAATACATATATGAATTAACTTGAAAAATACTTTTGCTACAGCTAAGAAATTCAAAAAAATGTGAAGAAAAACTGGCACAAGCATTTGTTAGCTAAATTTTAGGGCCTCTGGATCATTTCTGTTGGGTAGATACACCTAGAAAGACTCTTTTACTGATGTTGCTGGGAATGTTACTTTTTCCCATGCCCTTATGACATATGATATTTGATGTTCTGTGTTCACTGATGGCAACACTAGTTATTGCCTTTTCATTGGGATAGATGGCATAGTAGCTTCCATTTCCTCATATAGATGGAAGTAAACAAGGTAAAAAAGAAACTGGGTCAAAATGTCAGAATAAAATAAGAACATTTATATGACTGACAGTAGTACAATAGATAATAGACACACTTAATATTTCATCTCTATAAACCATTCTCAAAGGATGGGCTTTTGAGTATTCTGTTGCAGAGAAAAGATGAGTAACCACAGTTGATTTTTGATAAACACCAAACTCCAGTCTGTGATTTGTCTGCAATGATCATGGATGGAGAACACTACAAAGGAAACCCTTCACTGTTATCAGGCAGCTAGAGACATCTGCACATTGACTGAAGAGAGGCCTGAAATTTCAGACAACTCTGCATATGGGTTTAGCATGCACTATATGCAGCAAGGCCAAACAGCTGCTACGCTAGGGGTGGATGTGTCTGTGTTAACAACTGCATAACGGTCAGAATTTTGTTGTTAATGCCCAGTCTTTTTGTTTGTGCAGCCATAATATAGGTCTTACCCCTAGAGACCAAAGGCGATCTTATGAAGTATTTGGAGTAAGAAGGACAAAAGAGCATCCTCTGATTGCCATTGAATATACTGCTGTGGAATACCAAACATGGTCCTGTGTTGATAATAGTGGACTGGTGGTAAAAGGTTCCTCTGGAGACCAGCTTCATTGCTGGTGGTTTTTCTCCTTTCTTTCATGTACCATTCTTGTGTTATAGGTACAAGTTCCCAGTCAGGAGTAGAAATAATTATTTGAAATTAAAGATGCATGTGAAATGACCAGTTTCATAAATTAACCCTCTCTGCCATGTATTGCTTACAATGATGGTATAAAACACTGCAATCTGTGTATGTTTGCTGTAGGGGAAAAGTGATTCATGCACAGAGTGAGTATTTAAGGATTCATTCCTCTCTTGTCCACAAGCTGCAGTAAAATTTAAACAATGACAAATAAGAGGTTTGAGCTGAGGCATTCTTTGTGGATTCTATTATTAGACTGAACTGGCTAGCTTACCATCTTATCTTTTCTTGAAAGCTTAAGTTACAATTATAGAGATTTTCTAAGAACTCCAGTTTTAAAATGATGTCCAACTTGAAATACATATGACATCTGTGTAGATGGCAAAATTGTATGGCTTAGATGTAATGGAATAACTATACTTTTATGGCTGTGCGTGGACTTTTCTTGCTATTTGCAAGCAAGCAGTTGCCACAAGCAGTCTGACAAAAAGTCTCTCATCCAGGCATAGTGTAATGACCAAATAAAAAGAAATAGGGCAGCCTAAACATACGGGAGCTGCAGCTCTTCTCCCTACCAGTGTCAGCAAATTTCAGTTCATCTCAACTCCTAATTTAACTGTTGAGTGAGGACCTGCCATTTGAGAATGTAAGTGGAACTATCTCAAAATGGTCTGTGCCAAACTGGGTTGCAAGATCAGAAGAATTACTGTATAACTGTTCTGCTGCTGCGATTTTGAGTCTCTGGTCCTCAGGTTCAGAGCATATCAGGAAAATAACATGAATCACATTGCATATTCTGCACAGCTGCTCTAATCTTTTTTTGTTTGTTTCTCCCACTTGTATCTGGACTCAGATAATTAATGTGTGCTTCTCAGTTTCCCTTTCACAAAATGATCAGTTACTGCTTTTTCCTCTATTTTGTTACCTCATGGCATGGTGCTATCGCAGATTACTATAGGCAATAAAAGTTTGATCCTTGATATATTAGGTCTTCCAGTGGACTTTAAGAGTAGCTTTCTGTTACGAGTTTGTTTTTTTTTTTTTTTTTTTAATCAGCAAAAACCTCTAAATCTCATTCTTAAGATTCCTCACAATTTACATCAGGAATAGAGTCTTTGCCCACTTTTTGCATGGGAGTCAGCATGCGTTTTCTCTTCGAGGCAGTATTTGTGGTGTGTTTTGTTGCACAACCGTTTTCTGTCTTTTCAGTGAATTAGAAACATTTCAGTGAATTAGAAACACGATGTTGTTTCTTTACTGCACAAACTAAGATAAGTTCCAAAGTGGAATGTAAACAACAACGTAATTAATAAGTAATCTGAAGAAACTGATATGCTTTGGGCACTGAGTAGAGTTTTGGCAAGAAGCTAGAAGTATATAATGGAACAGAAAACTACTTATGACCAAAGCCAAGTCTTAAACTCTTTCTGCCAGTTTTACTACACATTGTTTGAGAAATGGCATTTAGCCACACAAGTGAAGTAAAAGCAAGCAGCACCATTAAAACTGTGAGTATGTGTGAAATAACAAATGGAAGCAGGAGAGTCAGGCATTCCTAGCTGGGGGAGGGCAGCTAAAGGCATCACATAAGACGCCATTAATTGCAAGGTTACGGGTAGAACGCATCTAAGATTAAAAAATAATAATAATAAAAGGTAGAATGGCAAAAGCAATTGGGATAGCCCTGTGCAACCAGATTTTTTTTTCCTATTTATTTATTTATTTTGCAGTGGAACTGGTACCACATTCTGGCAGGAGAGTTGTTCTGAAGGAGCATTGGTCGCACTCTTTTCTTGTGTCTGTTTTTGCTCCTTATCCTAAGCAATGATAAAAGGCCCTTTGGTTATACAGGTTTCCCACCTGTGTACTGTCCAGGAATGTGCCATTCTTTTGCTCCATTCATATTGTTTCCAAGAAAATCAATTTAAGATTGTCAGGATATCATTATGCTGGACAGAATTGGTATAAATTATAGCAAAAAGCCCTATGCCAGATCAGGATAAGATTCTGCATTGTAGGGTCAGACCTACAGATATGCACGCAAATGTCAAAATGTATAAAATTAAGATGTATGGATTCCTGTTAATTTCTTACTTCAGTGAAATTCATACTAGAACCTTAAATACCTTGAGCAAGTTCAAGCCAGGTCCAATTTGAAGCTGGTGAAGGTTATTAGTTTCTAGTTTTCTGGCATTTTATTTTTAATGGCCTGTCAGTGTGCTCTGAGTATAAACATTAGCGTCAGAATTTTTATGATACTTTATCTTGCAAGTTTCATAATTTGTAATGGCTGTGCCGTTTTTACAGGTGTATTTAATGGCAAAATCTTATCTTGAATTGCATTTTAAAAGTTCCAGTGTAGCTGGAATTGCTGGGAAAGGGGGGAGTGGTGGAATAACATTCTTCCCTTGGGGAGACAGCAGTTTCCTTGGGCAGCATTAGCTTGAAAGAATGAGACGCGCGCGTGTTGCCAAAAGGAGCGGGAACGTACAGAGCTCTGAAAATAGTAAGTGTCAATAGGGAAGGCTTGCAAGTGCCAGAAGAAAAATGGAAGCTCCCAAGGGCACTCTCTCTTTTTATTTCTGCCTTGCGCAATGCCAAGCCACATAGGCTCATGTTTAAAGCACAGTTGTTCCCTGAAAAGCGTTTATATGAAAAAAGGCGCCGTTTCGCCACATATGTGCTTCCTGCGTGCACTCAGTCAGGTGCATTTGTTTTCATGAGTGTCTTTTCCACGGGCTGTTCGCACCTGTTCGCGCGCCGCCCGCAGCGGTGTGTGGGAGGAGGCCGCGCGGCGCCGCCGCGCACCGTGAGGCGGCCCGGGCTGCGCCGCGGCCCAGCAGGCCCCGCCAGGGCAGCGAGTGGCTGGTGTTGCCTCTCCAGGTCTGCTTTGGAGAACAGGCCAGCAGGCTTCTCTTCAGAGCAGGCTTTTATATGGTGGAAGACTGTTTGCTGTACTCCTTCCTTCCGTTTCTTCCTTCTGGAGCTAAATACACCTGGTTCTTCATTTTTTACCTTAGGTCCTTGTCCTCAGCTGGACTCTTGCAGCTTGTCCTTGACCCTGGGCTGTGGGTAGCCTGGAACTGAACTCAGTAGCCCAAACATGGATGGGATGTCCCAGTGTGGATCTTGCCAGAGAGAAACTCAGGGAGCAGGAGGGATTTCTGTCTCGTTTCTCACACTTGCAAAGTTTCCCTTATTTGCAACAGCAACAGATTGCTGACATATTTGGTTTATGATCTGGCCTATTCCTACAGTGCTGCTTACCAAGTTATTCCCCATTTTGTATTTGTGCTTCTGTCACAACACTTATTGAATTTCATCTTCGTTTCGGATCATTTCTGCAATCTGTCAAAATCATTTTGAATTCCAGTTCTAGTCTACATTCCAGTTCTCCCTGCTTCTTCTCCCAAACATGGGGTCATGGGCTGAGCTGATACCTGAGCTCTCTATTCTGCCTTCCAGGTTATTAAATGAAAATAAAGAAATTTGGAGAAAATGGCATAGGCTCAGTTACCCTTATAGCCCAGCTGCAACATCTATTTTGGTTCAGCAATCACCATCATAGGCAGAATGAAAAGCCTCATTTGGCTTGCAGGCTCTTAATCATGTATGTGTATAAGGTGTAAAGAAGATCCCAAGCTTGACTCTCAGATCCCACAGTGACTATGGGGGACTAGTAGATGGAGGGGGAGAAAGAACATCACTGTACTTAAAATCTGATTACATCTGCCAAAGAAATCAGAGTCCAAAAGATAATATTGAACCCCTAGGCTTCCATTTATTTGGTGTCCCCATTCAGAGGTAAACCATGCTTCAAATTACAAATAGTAATAGGGATGGCGGTGATCAGAAGGAATGGTGATGGTCGTGGTGGGAAGTATTTTGCTGCTTTGGTAACTGGATGCGTCCGCGTGTCACCTTCACTTCTGGTCCAATCCTAAGACTGTCCCTGCCTTTTTCTCACCTTTGACCTAGTCTTTAAGTTTATTTTAATTAAAATATATTTTTCAGAGTGATTTTTTTTTATGTTTAGTCCATTATTTCAATGTTTGAGTGTGTGAGTGCACTATGTGAAAAGGAGGTTGCCATGGTAATTTCTCATTATTGTTGAATAGAAAAATAATTACTCTGGCAAAATCCCCCGTAACCTGTCAGAGCAGAAGTTAAAGATGCCTGGGGGCAGCCTTGCCTTCACCAGCCCCCTTTTGCAGGAAAAAGGGGGTGATTTTACTCGTTTTCTTCACAAGACATCGATCCATTTCTTTTTCCATTTGGGCAGGAATGTGGCTTTTGGGATCCTCACCATGCGGCTATGAGGTGAGCAGGGCTGGAGCAGAGTTAAGCAGAGCACAGCGTCTCCAGACTTGACAGAGGGGTCATGGATCCTGTTAAGGGGTGTGTGTGTGTATACACATATGTAGGTATGTGCAGGGGAGGTATTTTCTATTTTTACTTCCTGCTAAAAAGAATGCAGGATCACAAGATAAGGACCTTGGAAAACATTCAAATGTGACAGTGTGGATATTTTATTTATCCAGGGAGAGAATCCACAGTAATTCCGACTCCACATTTTCTTAGACTTCTTGGAAGTAAGAGAGAGTGCAAGTATGTGTGGTTTGAGGGGAGGCCTTGTGCTGCACTCCGTGCTGTTTCCTGTGTGTATTTGCATCACAATTATGCCATGCTTCCCTCTTGCTTCTCCTGTTGGTGGGTGTTGCATTAGCAGCTCTCCAAATGCAGAATTCCTTTCCCGTGGCAGAGCTGCAAACGTGGCTTGTAGCACTGCTTAAATCCCTTCCTCCCCTCCCCCTTGCAGCGACAAGACGTATGGCCAGAAGACCCTGCTTGCAAAATGCTTCAGCCTCTCCTTTGGCAAATGGCCAAGAGTGGTGGCCCCTAATTGCCCGTGAGGCAGTGAACTACCGCGCGGGCTGGAGATACCGACCGACACAGGCGCCAGAAGCGAGCGGCACCGCTCGGGGCGCAGCAGGGAGCTGTGGAGGCCGCTCGGGGCCTCGCCGTCATGGCTCCTCAGCTACTGAGAGCAGCGGGGTTTGCATGCGCAGAGCCCGTGAGGTGCATGCTGGTCTATCCTGGCAGACAGCAGAGAGAAACCACTCTCTGTGGCAACCATTCTAGGCCAAGCAGGGGCATTTTTGATGCCTGTGTGTGGGTGTGATGAGTTATGGAGAGAGCATGGCCATGCCTGGCCCTGTCGTGCTGCCATGTGGGGCTGGTTTTCATAAGGAAGGGCAGCACCAGCAGCTCTGAACCTGCCAAGAAGCTTCTTGGGCTTCTGCAATGGGAGCTGGGGCGCTAGAATGTGTCCTTGCCAGTCTGTTGCTGGCTGCATGACAGTGATCAAGGTAGTGGGAAGTGGTAGGGTAGTAAAGACTCTGTTCAGCAGGCAGGAGGGGAAACCCCACGATAACATGTTTAGAAGAAATGGGAGCAGAACTAAGAAATCACATTGCTATTGTGTGCACTAATAATGAATATGGTGGGTGCACATTTTGTCTTAAATCAGCATTTTCTCAGGCATGTTTTTCTCGTGCGGGTAACAAATGTCTCCTCACTCTGTTACACATCACTCGGGCTTCAAGAGGAGCTCGTTGCTCACTAGCCTGGATGAATGTGGTCCTGCACCCCAGGAGGACTGCCGAGGTGCTTGTGATATGGTGGTGATGAGGAGTCTGACGATAGCGTCTTTCCTCGTGTATTTCCAGCTTCGGGCTCCTCCTGCGCGTAGCAAGTGGGTTAAATCTCAGGACCTCGGCGGAGCAGCAGACCATGCACTAGAGATGTCAAATGCAGTTAATAAGCATGTCCATAGTTAGTGACTAGTGTTGGTGGCCAGCAAGAGGTAGATTCTGCTGTTAGCAGATGTCACAGCAAAGCCTTGCGAACCACACAGCTTGGACGAGCGCTGAGCATGGACGTTTGGACGCTTGTTGCTGATCTCCAATGCTCCAGAAATGTTTCCGAAGGCAACAGCCCTCTTGTAGTGGTAGACTGGTGTGTGCATTATATTCCATGCTATTTTAATAATTGTTATGTTCTGAGTATGTGTATTAACTGCAAACACAAGAATACACAGGTCATCTCTAAATATTGTTTTCACCTCATGCATTGTATAGGAAAGTAAAGACTTCTTTCAACGATTACATTTAAGTAACTAGCTGGTATTTGATTAACCTGTGATGGCCATTCCACTTCAATGTATTTAATATAAGTACAATGCTATTATATTTGGTTTCAAAAATACTTTCTTGTCAACCAGTGCTGATAATCAGGTTATGTAGTATTACAGACTTAAATGTTGAGTTTTTTTCATGATTAGGACCAAACATTTGAGATATGCAGATATGAAAAGGGAGGAAAAGTCATAATTGCTCCTTATGCAAGTAATTTACAAGAACGTTTTAAGGTGTAACAAAATATATTGAAGTTAGGTGTTTCTTTCTGTTTTTTTTTTTTCCCTTCATATTTGCTGTGCTGGACAAAATGAAACTTTATTGAAACGTTTTACCTCTTTTCTTAAACTAGAGGGAAACTCTTATCTAAGAGTTCAAAATATCAGTATCAATCTAAATTAGTTCAAAATATCATATAGACATCAATATCCCAAAATCATAGGGAAGGACGCAGAAACTGTGCCTGCTCCTTTAGAATTTCTTTAAAAAAGGAAGAACATATTTTCATTTTGCCTCCTGTTAAGTGCATGATCTGTTGCCTCCTAGGATAGTGACAACCTCTGGTGGGATGCCTTTGCAACTGAGTTTTTTGAAGACGATGCAACTTTAACCCTTTCATTTTGTTTGGAAGATGGACCAAAGCGATACAGTAAGAGACACATTTATTGTTTATAATTTTAAGACTGTGTTTCTATATATTTGTGAAAATAAGAGACAGCTGAGAACCTGGCAATGACAAAGTCACTTTGTTATGTTTAACAAACATCAAGTTCCATTGATTAATTGCATGGGCTGGAATTTGTTAGGACAGATAGGTTATGGATTTCCTCCGTGTTATATTATATGAAAATAAGTTGTTTCCTGGTGGAGCAGGGCAAATAATGCAATATAATCTCTGAAATATTTGAATTAATTTGTTTTGTCTGTGCTTGTGCTCTTTGCTCATTTGCTCTCCACACATATGCAAGTGTTAACTCTTATGGGCAAAATGTTCACAGAAAAGGCACTTTGCAGCAAATTTCAGTATTCCCACCTGAAGGGCTTCTAAATTCAAAGAGAAATTCAATAAATAAATAAAAATATATCCCCGATGGTATAATCGTTAGTCCATCAGCTGCATGGACTAAGGCTGCTTGCACACAGTAAGGATGCCCAGGTATTGTGTGAATAATCACAGTCAAGCAGTCAAGTGCTAAATGCAATCTTAACCAAAATGAAGCAGTGGATAAATCTCATGGCACTGATATCCATTGCCCACCTACTCCAAGCAGGAAAAAAGGAGGTAAAATTCATTGAACAAATTGTTTGAAGGGAATAATTCACTCAGCTTTAGCACTAAGCAACACGGAGATAAGTAAACACTGAAAAACGGCATTGCAAATTGTTTCACTCCATTCAGCGACCCCTGTTTCACAGTGACAGCTTGTGCTCTGTGCTTAATGTTCCGAATCTTGCAAGGTTCTTATTTTTCTCAAGAGTGACTGATTGTCAGTGTATCACTCACATACTTCTAATTCCTTTTATCAATTATCTCAGGTATTTATTTGACAAGTGTTACCTTCTCCAGAAGTAAAAATAACAGCCACTTTGAACGCACGTTCTGGGATTAGTGTTGACAGAATTACAGTTTCTTGCCTTTCAAAGCAAGTGATAACTCTGTAAAGGTCCTCAAATTACAGCCTATAGCAACATTGGTAACAGCTGATCTGTCCTGATTAGGTTGAGTCAACTTGTCAGATATCAGATTTGCTAGTTGTGTTATCAGTCCAGAAGGCACAGATACATCAGCAAAAAAGCAATTAATGTCCAGTTAGATCAGAGGGAGTTGTGTTGCTGGAAAGCACTGCTGCATATGAAAGAATTTGTCAAAGGGTAAAATATTCCTGTTGTCACAAATGCTTGATAATGGCTGTGCGATCTGTAACCGCAATGGTTTGCTACAGAGTGCTTCTTAGCATTGCTCCTGATAAACGTGATTGAAAGATCAAATTACTGTGAGCACATTTTTTAAAACCAACTAGTGCACGTGATTTTTTTTGTCTTTTTTGGGGTTTTAATTTCTGACCTCTGCACAAACCGAAGCAGCTTTCAGTGTTGCTGTTCTTAAGCACTTGTGATTAAGCCCAGCATAGAGAGCTCATTCTATTCATTCACACTCCACTTCCTTCACTGGTAAATATTTACCTAATTCTGAGCTGCTCTCTTATTGATTCCTACTGACACCAGCAGTCTTCCTATTTATCGGTGCTATAAAGAGTGGGCTTGAGCTCTACGTCAGCTGACGTCGGAGCAGGCGTTGGGAGCAGCCCTGCCCAAGTTCCTGCTCACATTTACGCTCCCGGCCCTGGAGCATCCCGCCACCTCCCCGAGCCCTCACGGCTTGGCGTTATTCCCGGGAAGCAGCGAGATGCTGGCCGGTGTGAGAGGGCAGGAAACGCGAGTGGCTGCACTGGGAGCGTGGAGGTTAGACAAGGATCAGGTAAAACCAGCAGGTCTGCACCCGCTGTTCAGTGCTCAGAGCATCACCTGCCTCCTCACCCCAACATAGAAAGTCTTTAGTATTTAGTGGAGATTTAAAACATCTGAATTCTCTCTGAGGGAGAGGGGAAAAAAAAAACAAAAAGAGAAATTGTTCTTGCTCTTGAAGGCACAGTAATGCAGAGCAAAGATTAGCCTAGAAAAGAGAAATGGGCATCCTTTGCCAAGTCATTTCTAGAGCTGAAGTTGAAGGATGCTGACCTCTTGCCTTTGCTCCTGGATTCAGCTCAAAATTGCATCCCTTTGTCTTGCCTCCATCTGTGAGATATTTGCTGACGTCTCGGGCAGTGGTTGTGGCTGGCACCTCATTTTCTGGGGGAAAATGGGACCTGCTGGGGACCTGCTGCAAACTTGCATGCTCTCATCTTCTGTTCTCTAACCATGACCATGGTCCCCAAATCCTCTGGGGCTTCTTTTCTCTGCTTGTTTTTCTATCTGCCTTTCCAAGCGCTCCAAGGGTTTTTTGTCACAGCCTCTCCTGGCCTTCTTCCCAACCAGCTGTCTCCACCCTCTGCCTGTTACCTGGATGCCTCAGTCCCGTACTCAGAACAAAATGTTGAGAGCATTCGAATTAAGGCTGTAAATCACTGTTTGTGGAAAATATTACAAGATTTAAAAATATATACTTTTCCTCACCTCCTTTTTTTTTTTTTTTCAATATACACTGCATCCAAGGAACTGCAAGGATTGTGAACTTGGGTGTTTGTCTCAGAAAACTAAGGTGCTCATCTGATTTTATGACCCCAAACCAAAGTTTTATGAGAACACCGTAAATATTTTTAGGCATAACTTTACATTATCACTTTTTATTGCTTTTCTCTATATACTGAGGAAAGTGGTTTCCTTCCCTTTGCTAGGTTCCCTTTTCAGTATGCAGGGTTTGTCCTAGACTATCAGTCCTCAGATTTATTAATTTGTAGGGGAAAACTGATACAGGTCAGAGCACAAAATTTAAGTCCCTGGGTTATGTTTAGTTTACTTTGCACAAGACAGCACTGGGTACTGTTACTTGAGGTAGCCTTAAAAGTGCCTGTATATCTATATTGCACAGCATGTAAAGATACTTATTTGGGCTCTGGAAAGAATAGAGATCTGTTAGTTCAGTGATCTGCCAGTGCTAATTACTTTGATTGCGAGGTTTGTTAAACTTAGCCCAGTTACCTTTGCAGAACATTTTTCTGTCTCCTATAGACATGCATTTGAAAGCCTGGCTCAACTTTGAATGCAAAGACCCTGTACCAGACCTGACATCGCTGCTGTGCCCTCTCTCTGCTGCTTTTTCTCTCAGTATTTTATTTCTGTAGATGTAAGAACAACCCAACCCCATTCCTGCTTGGTTATACTCCTTAGTTATTCCTATGGTCTGCTATTATCTATGAATGCCACTGGTGTGTTATTAAACTTCATGTTGAAATTGAATTTCAATGGAAAATGCTACTATATATATCTATATATACACACTTTATACTGTAGTGGAGATATATATATATATATATATATATATGTATACACACACACACACACACACACACTTTAATGTGACAAGGCTGTAAATTACAGGTGTGTTCTCTAGTTTTCTGGCTATAGTTAACACAGGGAGAAAGACCATGTATTCCAATGCCTGGAGACAGGATAAGGCTCCCAACACCAAGGAGGTATTTACTGTTTTAACCTGCCCTGAATTGCATTCAACAGATAAACTCAAGGAGTAAAACTGTGAAATGCATTTTGCAGTGAAAGTAAAATGAAATTTGTGTTACTTCATTACGCCTTGATTTTTATTGGGTCAAGATCTGAACCAGCTTTAAGTGTATTTAAAAAAAAAAAGTGCATAATGCAGGGAATTTTTCTCCTGGTTGTGGATAAAACATCTTTGTTGCTGTTAAGAGCCTGCTACCCCTGTGAAAGAGTAAATACTAGACTCTGATCCATTGTTGCCCAGGCTCTTTGTTTCGCAGAGACAAAATATTTCCAGAAGAGCTCAGCGAAGCAGGTTTGAGTGGCAGCTCGCGGCAGAGCCTCCGCGGCGGCGCTGACGTGCGGGGCTGACAGCTGAGTGACAGCCGGGCGGGCAGCGCTCCCCGCGATGGTGCGCGGGGTTAACCCCTTCCCAGCACGGGCACCTGCAGCACCCCAGCTGGGGAGCTCCCCTGGGGAGGACGTTAGAGCCTGGCTAGGGCTCCATCTTCTTCGGTAAAAACTGTCCATGGAGGAGATGGATACTGGGAGGAATCAAAAGCACAAGCGCATTTGTGGCTGTTAAAATGCTTGTGCAGGTACGAGGGAGCCTTCAAAATGGATTTCCTGCGCTTGTACATACAGGACATGCAGAGAATTTCAGGCAGGTCCCGTGGGCTTCCATCACCACGTTTTAAACGCCGTTGCGTAATGCTACACAGTTGTTTTAAAAAGTAGGATTTTCGGAAGGGACAAGCTGAGCTCTTTTGATCTGCGCATTCCTAGAAAGATATAAAGTGTTTCCAGTTTTATTGCTGCTCTGAGTCTTCAGATGATAATTGAATACGTGTTTTACGTTTTAATTGCTTAGTTCAGTTTGTTTGGGTTGTTCCATGCGACTTCACCGTGCTTTGCATTTTATGTGTTTACTCTTCTTCCCCCTTTTTGATGCCTGCCCCTGCTTTGATTTTTTTTTTCCTCATTTTTCAAATTTCCTTTGAAAGTTAGAAAAAGCAGAATTTTGTGGGCAGTAATTGTAGAGGGCAGTAAACTCTGGGCTTCAACGATTTTCTCTAGGCTCCTGCCTAAGCCTCTGGAATCCCATAGGGAGGTGTCTTCACACAAGTAACCGTGCAGGCCTGGCAAGTGAGCTGCAAGTGGTGCTTTTCTTTGGAAACAAATCCCCTCTGCCCTGTCCGTGTTTATAAGCAGGGATTCACCAGTAGCTTCCCACACCTTTGCTGGCGAGCTCCTGCCAGTGCCATGATGGAAACCTGTGTCTGGAGGATTTCTCACACGCCGGGGTCTAGCGCGGGCCTGAGCTGCCCCACGCTGCCCGCCCGGGCAAGGAGCTGCCTCCAAGGGGCTGTCCGCACCCGCTGCGGCGGCTGGCTCCTCGCACAGCTCCTACAGGGGAAATTCAATAAGCCAAGGGAAACGGATTGTCGTATTTCCAGGTACATGCTCTTTCTTCCCTCCACCCCCACCCCCTTTCTCTTTTCCAGAGAAATTCCAGTCATGAAACATGATTTGAGCATTCAGGTACAACGTGGTAAATTGACCTAGCTTAGTAAGTGAGACAGATTATCCTGTGCGGCTGCCTGGCCTTCATCTTTATGTACCATTCCTGTAATTGATGTTCCACCTTCAAAGTTTGTTTGTAACACCGAGTTTAATCCCAGCCCACGGATAAAAGGGTCTTTAGAATCAGGCCTAATGTTTGTGGGTCACCACTCCCCTCCCCAGGTGTTGGTTTCCAATCAATATTTACTTTGTAAAATTGGTTTGTTAAATGTTCTGAACCCATTCAACATGTGCTTTATTAATATTGTATATTACTAAAAATTAGTAAGAATATAGCATAGTCATTCAAATGTGTAACAAGTATCAAAGTGCATTCATCTATACACTTATCTCTATCACCAGATAGACATTATTTGAGATCCTTTTTAATTGCTGATGGACTAGGAAGTACTTGGTCACCTCAAGATCAGCATTCTTCCAAGTGTAGAACAGAAGGGCTTTTTTTTTTTATTGTGATCAACAAATTTACTTTCTCTAGATATATTTGGCTTTGAATATACTTCAAAAACTTTCTTATTTTCCCTAGTGCATACATCCTTAGATTCTTCACTGACATCTGTAGAATCTCATTCTAGTATGTTTTGTTTCATAATGTCTGTTTTTATAGATAGCATGCTGTCACGTTTCTTTTCTTTTTTTTTCTCCTTCCAATCATTGCTTCATTTTGCCACTAACTCTTTAGCCAAAGTGGTTCTGTTGCTCGTGATGTCATGGTGGGGTTTTGGATATCTTACCAACTGTGTATAACAAGTTCTTAATTTTCATTCATAGTTTCTTTCCATATTCTTTCCTGGCCAGTTTGAGCTTTGGAACATCAAGTGCTCCCCTTGCTCTCAGGCAGCATCCCTAGTCCTGAGATGATTTTTGCATCTTGGGTGCTAAACTTCTCGTGATTAAAATCACCCTGCGATTTCTCATTTTTAACAATATTGATACTGTTTGGCTAATTCTGGAGACTGTGCAAGGCACCTAGCCTAGCTACTCCCAAATAAACTACTCAGTGGTTGCAAAGGTTTTTCATAAATCTTCCTATCAGAAACAAGACTCTTTTTTTTTTTCTTTCTAAAGTAAGATACCTCACACTAGAAATAATCTAAGCAATACCAGAGAAAGCTGGAAACATTGTGATAGAGGATATTTTGATATTTTCATCTTCTTTCTGCACCAAAGAGATTCCAATAGGTATTTAACTAAGTATTCTGGAGTTTTCTTCGCAACCAGGATAAACTATAATGTTTTAGAGCATACTGATTGCCTGAAGGTATTAGAAATGAATTCCCTTTTATAGAGCACTGAATAACTAAACAGATGTAACTTAAGAAGTTTTTTCTTCCTTTGAATCCTTGGGAGCAGGTGAATCAAAATATCAATCCTAATGGTCTGGGAGTTTTCTGTACATTATGGTAAACTTATACCATTTTGAAACTGTGTATATACACACTTACACTGTCAGTAGTGGTATTGTAGACCTCATGGCCCTGGACCATTAGCAGAACAAGGTTTTTAGGTGCTAGTGCTTTTTAAGAGCAGGTAATAAAAAGTTCACTAAAAATACTACCTTTGACTTGATTTTGCATACATATAATACACAGACAAATAGAAAACAGCTAAATGTACAAACATGCATCCTAATATAGTATGGGACTTATTGTGAAGATATGGATGATTTTATGTATTTACCATACAAATAAAAAAGTAAAACTTCTACACTGTATTTCCATGATGCCAGTAGTTCCATATGATATACCTTATTTTTAGGCAGTAGATATTTACTGTAGTATAATATATTAAAATGACTCAATAGAATACAATATGCAATACCACTTAAAATTATGGAATTGTTATAAAAATACTTTTAAACTAGGTCAGCTGCAGCACTGTGATTATAGAGCCAAAAACTGATTCTGGACACTGTGATACTCTTCCCAGTTTCACTTTGGAAGTTTTCTTAAATTAATATACTTATTTTACAGGGGCTGTCATTCTTTACTGTATCAAATTCTTCAGTCCAGACTGTACTAACTTTAAAATGATACTGACCTATGGTTGTTCCACAGGTTTGATGCGTGCAGGTTCTATGCCTTGGTGTTAAGTTCATTCTGGTGCTTATAGCCTCGTTTTCTCAGCAGAGAGATGGGTCTGGTGCAGTGTTTGTTCAGGACCTTTCAAGTCAAATGCAACCACTAGATGGGCCTTCTTAGCTGTTTACCTCACAGAGGACTGCTCACGGGAATATGTTGGATTTGGCACAGAATGATCAAGTTCTGTGACATTTTGAGCTCCACAAGAAGGACCAAGAAGGTCCTGGCTCCAAAAGGCCTCCCTGAGTGCACCTGTGTCTGGCTGGGAGAGGTGCCAGTTCATGTGCAAAGCTGCTCCTCTTTTTTCACCTCTCTTGGACCTAAGGTGCTGAAACTGAGTGCTGCTAACACCTTGGTTTGAGTTCGGGTGGGAAAGCCAAGGGAAGGCTCAAAGCTCTGGGACGCCAGCGAGGGCAGGGGCAGCTGAGGCGACGTGCCGGAACACGTGGGGCCACTAGCCACGCGCTGTGGTGCAGAGCCACCCCGACACGGGGACGGCACCGCTGGCTGAAAGCTGCCCGCGGCACGAGGCCTGGCATGGCCACGGGGCACTGAGGCCTCTCCTGCCAGCCGCCCTGAGAGGGGCCCCGCAGGCCGAGCCCTTGTGCCCACACTGCGGCGCCTCTAGAATGTTCTTCCTTCCTGAACAGCGGTGCCTCCCTCGTACCAGTTCAGCTTGAAACTGCTGCTTGTCTTCTGTGATCTGGGTTAATCTTAGGAATTTATTAGGTCGGTTCTGGTGGAGACGGTTACTGGTTCAGCAGCAGCTCTTAAGACAGCATCATTTCAGTGGGTGCCTGAAGGAAGATGTTGACCATTTTGTTGTACCTTTTAAGAATCCATTATTGCTCCCATCTCAATTTGACTATGGAAAAGGCTTTAATATACAATTTTATGTAGTCCAGAAATACTAGAATACTGTGTAATTCAATTTTATTTTTGTCTTTAATGTCTGGACCTGAGTTAATAGGGCATTACTTTTCATCCTGATATCAATCTTGTTCCTTTCATTCAGATCTGAATTCCTTTGTAGTACATGATTTAATTCACTAAAATGAGGTAAAATGAAACTCTGATCCAGGGAGCATTAAACTAGCATATTTTTGGTGGCACATATATAGCAGCCAGCTTAGATAACTGTTTGTATTTATGTCCCTTCTATTAAGCTGCTCAGAGACTTTAAAACTTTCCTTACGCTTATGAACTGGTATTTCTTACGCTTCTTCATTCACCCTCCTTTTCAGCCTTAAAGTAAATCAGTTCATCCATTTTAAAATGAGATTAGAGAGATTAAAAATAGACTCTATTTTGTAAACCCTGCTGTTACGACATTATTTTGAAATAGTCCTGCCCTCTGACCAGGCTGGTGTTCCCTAACTGAGGATCAGTGCCTTCTTTTGTGGCAAATTATCTTTGATTTGACAGCTACTTTTGTTTCAAGATCACATGCACACCTGCCTCTCTGCTGGGGCCTGGCTCACAGGAACTGTTGCCCATGCATGGCTAGCTGTGCATCAAATTCTGCAATCCTGAGGGATGCTAGAGGTTGTGGTTATTTAAAAAAAAAAAAAAAAAAAAAAGAGTTCATGCGAGGAACAGGTGAAAGGTGGCCTTACACCAAGAAAATATTTCAATCTGGTAAACAGTCTCTGCTCTCTTCAGTTTCTGTTCAGTGCTCAGCTTTTCATAATCATATATACACAATTAAATTAATTCTAGAATGAACTGGTGAGTAGCATTAAACTGAAGGTGAGACTGGAGGATATTCTATCCTGAGGGAAGACTTTGACTTAGCCTAGCAAGATGTGCGTGGCCTGTGGTATGAACTTGTGCACGGTCACCACCTGGTGTGAATCCACAGAGGAGAACTGAGATTTAATAAAAGCTCTCCATGAAGTCTGAATTTTTGAACCAGCAGCAATGCCTGTCTCTCTGGCAAGTCACAGTTAGGCTAAAGGGAGAAACATTGGCCTGGCCCTTGCGATCCGTGCATAGTCCTCCCCAGCTGCCCCACGGTGCACGCACCGGTTCTGAGGCCAAAGCGATGGCTGTGGGGAAAGCGCAGAAGGGGGTCAGCATCCCTTTGCTTGCTGGGTGGCTGGGAGAGCTTGGGACGCTTCCAGGATACAGGAAAAAATGAAGTACTGTTTCCTGGACAGTTAGCAAGGGGTGCCTGTCTCCTGGCCTTAATCGCTACATCACCATCAGCTCTAGAGGACAAGGACTGCTACATCCTTTAGACTTCAGGGATATCAGAGGTAAAGATATCACATGGAGGGCCTCCATGCTACGTTCTTCTAGAAAAGAGGGCAATATCAATATTTGATATTTTTGTATGTTTATACAATGTATCATGACTTAATTATTCAATTAAGTTGAATGATTAATTGATGGCATGTTACTATCTGTGGAAAGCACTAGTTAATATGCAGGGATGATAAACAAAAACAACATTTATAGAGATATTTATAATGAGCATGTTATAGCCATTTTAAACACGGCTAGAATGAGATAATATTGTCATATGAGAGTTTTCTAGCTTGCATGTCTTTCTAATAGAGTATTCCTCTTCTTTTGGTCACTTCTTTTTTAAAATCAGGATTATTGCAATTGCACAGCATTTATAATTTGTCCTTATGAAACTGATACATCTACCCACCAGACCATGACATATTTCTCTGGCCCATTGATAGGATCTAAGGTATACTTCTGTGTGCTTTGAATTTGCAAGCAAAAGTCAGGAGGATTGAAAGGGACAACCGTGAGTCCTTTTCCATGAAATTGTGAAGCACTTCTAGTGCTAGAGAAAATGGGGAGACTGAATCAGACAGCTATATTATGATAGCTATACCGTTTTTCATGTACACATTATCATCTGACTTTCATTCCCACTAAAAAATGTTACAGATATTTTTTGACAAGCTTTTCTCGGGCTTATCTTTTTCTCTTCTTTGCACAATCGTAGTTATACTCTGATCTTTTTGTCATTGCTTTATTTCAGAAAATGCACTATTTGATACATCAATCTAGTTTAGTTATGAAGGAAGCAATGAAAAAAACATTCTAATAAGTGAATTATAAAGAAATTCAAGTCAACAGTGCTTGAGCAAATTTTGCTGTATATTTGCATGCCTCATCTCTATAATGACAATGTAAAGGGTCAAAGACCAAAGTTTGCAGAGACAGAGGATACTACAAGTGTTCATGTAAACTTCTTATAAATGTATCCAAAGAAGTTATTCTAACTTCTTATGAATATACCCATTACAGAAAGCCATTTGAGGGGGAAAAAAAAATGTTCTTTGAAAACACCTGATGTGCTACTGTATTTTAAATCTCAGCCATCGTTTATGAAAGGCACAGGCGCTCATGAAACTTTTGTTTTTCTTAAAATAATGGTTAATGTTCCAGGATTACTGGCACAACAGGCTGGGTAAAATGTCATGCATTTATAGCTTTCCTTTTCAAAAAGCAGTCAGGGAAAGATAGTTTTTGATTGATTATCTGTGAATAAACCTACTATTTCAGACATTGCAGTTGAACGTATTTCATGAAAAAATATTAAAATACATGATTTAAAACAAAGATGAGCTGAAAAGTCAGTATTTACTGGAGTCTTTATGCAGGTTCACAGCAGTACAGCAGTTCTCTTTCATTCCTTGTTAAGCTAGTGTCCAGCTAGCTCTGTATCTTTTTAAAGAAAGTAATCTGCTCATTAATTCATGGCAGAGCTCCAGCACTCTTCATCAAAATACTGGTTTGCAAATTTAACTGAGTTTTAGATTTTCTGGACTGAAGTAAGCAGCTCCTTTTCAGATTTCCTCTGGATCATTTGCCACTCATTTTTCCCATTTTCTTATCTCTACAATTATTCTTCAGCTTACATTGCATTTAGCTGCCTGTGTCTGGATGAGTTCTGCTCAGCGTTATAGAAATGGCAAGAACTCAGTCTCAGCACAAACTGAAAGACTAACTTTTTTTTCTGTTCTATGTGCTTCTAAATTTCTGTTTCTTAAAAATGAACAATATTTACCAATTTTTTAATTTCTCATGTATGAGAGAGACATAATTCATGTTGCAGATATGGCAGATAACACAAGAATCTTTTAAGAAAACATGTACAAGTTTCTTTGGATGATATGAGACAAAATCTAGAAATCATCTTAGATGATATGAGTGAAGCTACAAACCCTCAAAGGGAAGTTTCTTCCTGTCTTTGATATTTCAGCTGTAGCTCAGACTAGTTTCAAGGGCTTTCTGAGAGCTGTTGAGAGACTTAGATCAGGGGAAACAGTTCTTAAAAGTTACGTTTTCTTCTTTTTCTTGTTCTAGAAGAAATCTAACTCCCTACTTCAAATCTTAGATGCCTCTTGCTTGCTTAGAATAGCAACAACCAGATTTATCACATTCCTAAACTAACGCGAATATAGACATCTCCTAAGACAGCAATAATGAAACTTCAGCTAATATCCTGTTTATTCTTGCAGTGCTTTTGTATAGATTCCTTTGCTGTCACTGAAGATGCTTTTATGATTTCTGTAATGTATTTCTCTTCCAGAACAGCACGGAAGCTTTCATCTGTCTGCCGTCGCTGCTGTTTACAGTTGCGATGGCACTAAAGATGATCTTCCTTAAGTTTCCGGTCCACAGTATTTTCTCAGGCACTTCAAAACAGCCAGAATTTATCTCAGGGATAACGCATGTAATGTTAACTATTAAATCTGTTGCCTTGAATGGCTCAAGACATATCAGGAGTGGCTGAAGCTCTTATTTGTTTTCCCACCGACCATGTGAGAGCATCCTTTTGTTTGAAATCAACCCAATTTTGTCCTTTGCTAAAGGGGTATTAACAGAGTCCTCCATCCCGTGCTCCAGACATGTGACACAGTAGGAAATTTCAGTATTCCCTTAAAGCAAAAAGTGACAAAAATATCTGGTGGAAAGGAGGGCATCAGCATCTCTTATCAGTATGCCTCAAGAAGTCCTCTTTTGCTTAATGTGACATCTTAGATGTTCGCTTCTGTTTGTGTCACAGCTGAGTGCCCAGTTCCCTTGTGTGTTTTCACATCCCAACCTGCATAATCTGAATCCATGAGATGGAGGGGGGCAGGAAGGGGCTTTGGCCTATTGGATCTACCAACAAGGGGCACTCGTTCCCCTTACCACCTCCTTCCTTGACAGTGCATGATTCCGTGATGTCCACAAGTGCCTCTCTGCAGCCTTGAGGACTTGTTTTCAACCTGCTGTTTCTGCATTAGTTCCTTTTGGAGGGAACACCGAGCTCTCTCTAACAAAGTGCTTCCTACTGCATGATGAGAAGAACCTGGATGTTCTTTTGCATTCAAGAAGCTCCACAAGAATGCGCTGGGCCTTCCTTCCCCTCACTATTTGCCCCTACTGTTAGAGTGAGGAACAGGATACAGGAAGGTATCGGGGTATGCCTGGTTCTGTGTTTTTTTCTAACTTGGGTGAAAGCAAGAAATCTCCAGCAGAATTTAGCTTTAACTTTCCTCCTCTCTTCAAACAGCAATATGTTGCATACAGAATTTTACTGGAGACCACTTGCATTTCCTTTGAAGTTTGGTCAGGTCACGCAAAATCTTTCAAGTCTAGTAGGGCGCAGACATACATCGGTGTTATTTTCCTGACATCAAGAAAGTTTCTTTTGGACTTGTAAGTTTGCCACACTTTGGAATCTCACTCGAAAATGTCCTGACTTGCAAATGTGATACAAAAAGCTCAGTTTGGAACGGTCTCTGCAGTATTTGGATATCCGAGCTCTCTGGTACCTGCCACTTCGTCCTCTCCCCTCGACTGCACAGCAGAGGAAGCAGCGAGGGACAACCACAACCACAAGGGCAACTTCTCTTTATAGCTGGAAATAGAGGGTCACTGCTGGGCCTGGCTGGGGAGAACGGGACACGAGGCCCTGAGGGACATGTGAG